>NC_069504.1:450655241-451255241 GCF_027579735.1 Bombina bombina | reverse complement strand
ATATTCCTACCTTAATTCCGATTGGCTGATAGAATCCTATCAGCCAATCGTAATTCGAGGGACACCATCTTGGATGACGTCCCTTAAAGGAACCGTCATTCTTCAGTTGGACGTCGCCGGAAGAAGATGGGTCCGCAGTGGAGGTCTTCAGGATGGAGCCGGTCGTCATCGGATGAAGATAGAAGATGCTGCTTGGATCAAGATGGTTGCCGGTCCGGATCGCCTCTTCTTCCCGGATAGGATGAAGACTTTGGAGCCTCTGCTGGACCTCCTCAGCCACCGGATGATGGATCGCCAGCCCCCGCTTGGGTTGGATGAAGATTTTGGAGCCAGGACGGATCAGTGATACCTGGTGAGTTGAAGACAAGGTAGGATGATCTTCAGGGGCTTAGTGTTAGGTTTATTTATGGGGGGTTTGGGTTAGATTAGGGGTATGTGGGTGGTGGGTTGTAATGTTGGGGGGGGGTATTGTATGTTTTTTTTTACAGGCAAAAGAGCTGAACTTCTTGGGGCATGCCCCGCAAAGGGCCCTGTTCAGGGCTGGTAAGGTAAAAAAGAGCTTTGAACTTTAGAATAGGGTAGGGCATTTTTTATTTTTGGGGTCTTTGTTATTTTATTAGGGGGCTTAGAGTAGGTGTAATTAGTTTAAAATTGTTGTAATATTTTTCTTATGTTTGTAAATATTTTTTTATTTTTTGTAACTTAGTTCTTTTTTATTTTTTGTACTTTAGTTAGTTTATTTCATTGTAGTTATTTGTAGATATTGTATTTAATTAATGTATTGAGAGTGTAGTGTTAGGTTTAATTGTAGGTAATTGTAGGTATTTTATTTAATTAATTTAATGATAGTATAGTGTTAGGTTTAATTGTAACTTAGGTTAGGATTTATTTTACAGGTAATTTTGTAATTATTTTAACTAGGTAGCTATTAAATAGTTCTTAACTATTTAATAGCTATTGTACCTGGTTAAAATAATTACAAAGTTGCCTGTAAAATAAATATTAATCCTAAAATAGCTACAATGTAATGATAATTTATATTGTAGCTATATTAGGATTTATTTTACAGGTAAGTATTTAGCTTTAAATAGGAATAATATATTTAATAAGAGTTAATTTATTTCGTTAGATTAAAATTATATTTAATTTAGGGGGGTGTTAGTGTTAGGGTTAGACTTAGCTTTAGGGGTTAATACATTTATTAGAATAGCGGTGAACTCCGGTCGGCAGATTAGGGGTTAATAATTGAAGTTAGGTGTCGGCGATGTTAGGGAGGGCAGATTAGGGGTTAATACTATTTATTATAGGGTTAGTGAGGCGGATTAGGGGTTAATAACTTTATTATAGTAGTTGTGCGGTCCGCTCGGCAGATTAGGGGTTAATAAGTGTAGGCAGGTGGAGGTGACATTGAGGGGGGCAGATTAGGGGTTAATAAATTTAATACAGGGGTCGGCGGTGTTAGGGGCACATAGCTATAATGTAGGTGGTGGCGCTTTGCGGTCGGCAGATTAGGGGTTAATTATTGTAGGTAGCTGGCAGCGACGTTGTGGGGGGCAGATTTGGGGTTAATAAATATAATACAGGGGTCGGCGGTGTTAGGGGCAGCAGATTAGGGGTACATAAGTATAACGTAGGTGGCGGTCGGCAGATTAGGGGTTAAAAAATTTTAATCGAGTGGCGGCGATGTGGTGGGGCCTCGGTTTAGGGGTACATAGGTAGTTTATGGGTGTTAGTGTACTTTAGAGTACAGTAGTTAAGAGCTTTATGAACCGGCGTTAGCCCAAAAAGCTCTTAACTACTGACTTTTTTCTGCGGCTGGAGTTTTGTCGTTAGATTTCTAATGCTCACTTCAGACACGACTCTAAATATCGGAGTTAGAAAAATCCCATTGAAAAGATAGGATACGCAATTGACGTAAGGGGATCTGCGGTATGGAAAAGTCGCGGCTGAAAAGTGAGCGTTAGACCCTTTTTTGAGTGACTCCAAATACCGGAGTTAGCCTAAAACCAGCGTTAGGAGCCTCTAACGCTGGTTTTCACGACTAACGCCAAACTCCAAATCTAGGCCTTAGGGTTTATTTTACAGGTAAGTATTTAGTTTTAAATAGGATTAATTTAGTTAATACAAGTAATATTATTTAGATTTATTTAAATAATATTTAAGTTAGGGGGAGTTAGGGTTAGTGTTAGACTTAGGTTTAGGGGTTAATAATTTTAATATAGGTGGCGGCGGTATGGGGGGGGGCAGGATAGGGGTTAATATGTATAATGTAGGTGGCGGCGGGGTTCAGGAGCGGCGGTTCACTGGTTAAACAATTTAGATTCGGCGGGGTCCGGGATCGGCAGGATAGGGGTTAATAAGTTTATGTAGGTGGCGGCGGTATAGGGGGCGGCAGATTAGGGGTTAATATGTATAATGTAGGTGGCGGCAGGGTCCGGGAGCGGCGGTTTAGGGGTTAACATGTTTATTATAGTTGCAGCGGGGTCCGGGAGCGGCGGTTTAGGGGTTAATAAGTTTATTTAGTTGTGGCGGTGTGGGGGGGGGGGCAGATTAGGGGTGTTTAGACTCGGGGTACATGTTAGAGTGTTAGGTGCAGACATCTCCCATAGGAATCAATGGGATATCGGAAAGCAGCAAACATAAGCTTTCGCTATGGTCAGACTCCCATTGATTCCTATGGGATCCGCCGCCTCCAGGGCGGCGGATTGAAATCCAGGTACGCTGGGCCGGAATAGTGGCGAGCGTACCTGCTAGTAGTTAGATAACTACCAAAAGTAGTCAGATTGTGCCGAACTTGCGTTTGTAACATCTATAGTGACGTATCCATGGATCTGTGTCGGACTGAGTCCGGTGGATCGTAGGTTACGTCACTATATTCTACTTTTGCCGGGCAGTAAGGCTTGATGACTATGGTGAATCAGCCTTGCCACAAATACGCTACGGAATTCCAGCGTATTTGCGGTTGACGGCTTGATAACTAGAGGCCAATGTACCCAATCTATCCCAGAACATCCACCTTAATCTAAGTGAACATAACACTAAAAAGTAAAAATTACAAGACAAAGTCATGGACATAACTTGCTGCTAGCACAGAGAAAAAAGAAAGAAAAAGGGAGAAATGACATAGCAATGATAAAAACATAGCAGTAATCTAAATATACATCATGCTATAAATATAAATATATATACAGGGAGTGCAGAATTATTAGGCAAGTTGTATTTTTGAGGATTAATTTTATTATTGAACAACAACCATGTTCTCAATGAACCCAAAAAACTCATTAATATCAAAGCTGAATAGTTTTGGAAGTAGTTTTTAGTTTGTTTTTAGTTATAGCTATTTTAGGGGGATATCTGTGTGTGCAGGTGACTATTACTGTGCATAATTATTAGGCAACTTAACAAAAAACAAATATATACCCATTTCAATTATTTATTTTTACCAGTGAAACCAATATAACATCTCAACATTCACAAATATACATTTCTGACATTCAAAAACAAAACAAAAACAAATCAGTGACCAATATAGCCACCTTTCTTTGCAAGGACACTCAAAAGCCTGCCATCCATGGATTCTGTCAGTGTTTTGATCTGTTCACCATCAACATTGCGTGCAGCAGCAACCACAGCCTCCCAGACACTGTTCAGAGACGTGTACTGTTTTCCCTCCTTGTAAATCTCACATTTGATGATGGACCACAGGTTCTCAATGGGGTTCAGATCAGGTGAACAAGGAGGCCATGTCATTAGATTTTCTTCTTTTATACCCTTTCTTGCCAGCCACGCTGTGGAGTACTTGGACGCGTGTGATGGAGAATTGTCCTGCATGAAAATCATGTTTTTCTTGAAGGATGCAGACTTCTTCCTGTACCACTGCTTGAAGAAGGTGTCTTCCAGAAACTGGCAGTAGGACTGGGAGTTGAGCTTGACTCCATCCTCAACCCGAAAAGGCCCCACAAGCTCATCTTTGATGATACCAGCCCAAACCAGTACTCCACCTCCACCTTGCTGGCGTCTGAGTCGGACTGGAGCTCTCTGCGCTTTACCAATCCAGCCACGGGCCCATCCATCTGGCCCATCAAGACTCACTCTCTTCATCAGTCCATAAAACCTTAGAAAAATCAGTCTTGAGATATTTCTTGGCCCAGTCTTGACGTTTCAGCTTGTGTTTCTTGTTCAGTGGTGGTCGTCTTTTAGCCTTTCTTACCTTGGCCATGTCTCCGAGTATTGCACACCTTGTGCTTTTGGGCACTCCAGTGATGTTGCAGCTCTGAAATATGGCCAAACTGGTGGCAAGTGGCATCTTGGCAGCTGCACGCTTGACTTTTCTCAGTTCATGGGCAGTTATTTTGCGCCTTGGTTTTTCCACACGCTTCTTGCGACCCTGTTGACTATTTTGAATGAAACGCTTGATTGTTTGATGATCACGATTCAGAAGCTTTGCAATTTTAAGAGTGCTGCATCCCTCTGCAAGATATCTTACTATTTTTGACTTTTCTGAGCCTGTCAAGTCCTTCTTTTGACCCAAAGGAAGTTGCCTAATAATTATGCACACCTGATATAGGGTGTTGATGTCATTAGACCACACCCCTTCTCATTACAGAGATGCACATCACCTAATATGCTTAATTGGTAGTAGGCTTTCGAGCCTATACAGCTTGGAGTAAGACAACATGCATAAAGAGGATGATGTGGTCAAAATACTCATTTGCCTAATAATTCTGCACTCCCTGTACATGCCAATTTGTAATATGACCAGAGGAATAGCAGTGCAGCAAATAGGAAATACAACATAATGTGCACTAAATAAATTGGCACTTAATCAATTGGAGAGTGAGACATACTGCATAAAGTAGGATCAAATAACCATGCAGGATGCGATAAACATGCTAATAATATTCGTGGCACTGAGGACAATGAAACAAGTTTACACCTATATCCAGCATTAAACTTAATAAAGCAACATCAGTGTAGATTGCAGATATGCCTGTCTCCCCCTAACACATTTATAACCCTGATCACACAGCAGAGCGCTATTCACAAGAATGTACTGTGTATGGTAACAGTCCAAAACAGCAGCACTGTGTGTCTAGAGGTGTGGATACAAATGAACTAACCAGAGCAACAGTGTGGGAGGGCTGTAAGTAGTCCTGTCACGCCAGCTGCTGTCAGTCAAGGAGCCAGAGATATCTAATAGGTCAGGGGGGCACGCCTCTATGTGGTTTGTAATAGGAGAAAAGATATATACTGTTCAACCATTAAACTTCCTAGTGGAACAGTGTCAGTACAACAGGCTGCAATCAATGGGAAAGATATACAGTTGCAGTGAATAGTCATTGGGAAAATGTAATACGTAGTCAGGGAAGGGACAAGTCCGTCTGTCCAAAGTGTCAATGTAAGAACCACCATATAAGGTGTAGCCAGCAGATATATGTGAATAATGAGTAGACAGTCAGGCTGTAATGTATGCACATAATGAACAAAGTGAATAAGCTGCATACACAAAGTACAGCAGAGCCATTTACAGTAAGGAGTATGTGAGAGCCAGCATGCAAGAGAAGCACATTACAAAAGGCAACAGGGGCATAAAATATATATATATATATATATATATATATATATATATATATATATATATAAAATATAGGATGTATTATCAAAGCTATAGAGTGCATGCTGTACTAAATACCTATAAATCTGCGCGTATAAGTATATACAAAAAGTCGAAGGCTACAATGAGCGGGGCCCACAATAAGGCTAGTGGACTCAGTCATAAGGGTATGGGATGCTATGTCCCACTAAGCTCCAATTTGGCCTAATGTCATAATAAATGTATACTTACAAGTACATAGTAAGAGCACTGCTATGAGCTAGCCACTATGATAAAGTTACCCAGTCTGGACAACAGCTAATGATAAACAGCAAAAAACAGGCTTACAGTAACCAAAGTCCGTATGGTGTTCAAACATCTCAGGTAGGGGAGTATGTACCCAACAGATATATGTAAAATAGAATAACATAAAATACAATAAAATAAAATGAAAGGGTCAAACATACTTACAGAAAGCAGTGTCAATTGTTACCCATATTCAGTCCTTTAGGGTGGATTGTATCCAGTTTGTAGATCCATTCTACTTCCTTCTGTAGCAGGAGTTTGTGCCTTTCACCACCCCTCCTAAGCGGGGGTACATGGTCGATGAGCATGAAGCTGAGGTCCTTGACTGTATGTCCCTGTTCCATGAAGTGCCTAGCAACCGGCTGGTCGCTTTTCCCTTTGTCAATTGCCGCCCGTATGGCACTTCTATGGTTAGCCATACGTTTTTTTTATATCGTCATCAGTCTTGCCGATATAGAATAGTCCACAAATACAGTTCAGCAATGTACTGTATATAGAAAACCTGTTACACTATGCAAGCGTAACTCTAGGGGGCGCTAGAAGAAATATATCAATTTTTAAAAATATAATTTTTAAATAAAGGCCAACCAAGGCCTAATATAAATATAGATGCATTACAACAATCTGTAGGATAATACTGAAGTATAGTAAAAACAATAAATACTATAAAAATAATATAAAATGATCAGATAATAATGTATAAAGACAAAATAATAATGACAATTACAGAAAAAATGAGACATGGACTCTCATCAAATGTAATGTGATGAGATCAATATAAACAGAAAATGCAGCTTGAAACAATATATAATAAATAAATAGTATTAAGTCTCTAATAAGTTCTTATCTGTATATGATATTGATGCTCAGACAGTCCCAAGATTAGGAGGGCACTTCAGAGGTTTATTAGTCCTCCTGGGTAGCACATAAATAAGATTCTCCATTAGATCCAGAAGTCAGCTCCTTGTCACAAAACCAGTCTGGATAAATACTCTCCCTGTGCAAAGAAAATCACAAAGACAAGGGCGCCTCCTCGTGTGATACAGTTTGGACAAATGTAAAAATAGGTGAATACAGATTTTATACTCACAAGTAAAGCAGCACTCTGTTGTGCTTATAGAGGCAGACTGGGAGTTCACAGTGTCCCAGTTCACTGACCAAGGCAGTGCAACAAATCACTCCAGGGTAGATTTCAATCAAGCTCAGGCTCTCAGCAAAGAGTTAAAATACCATAGTTTAATGGTGCAGTAAAATACAATATAAAATGTCACAAATGTGACCGTAACAATGGATAAACAAGCAACTAGTTTCTCAGATCTCTGTCTGTTTCCTCAGGCTTCTATATGCTAAATGACCACTCTAAGAGTGAAACATAACCACACCTATTCAGGTGTGGAAGTGAACCTGCCGCATCAGGTGTGTGAGTGCACACCTGTTTCAATCAGACTATAGTTAGAATACAATGATTAAAACCATTTCCAAATAATTCACATTATACTTAAAAACAAACAAGTACTGTTCAAATTGGTTAATAAAGGATGTAAAAAACAACAACCATAGCCAAACATCTTATGGTGGATATCATGTCAGCATCATATGTTATAGGATATTATTATGGTATTCTAAAATAGTAACATTAAAAAATTGTTCCCCACCCTTTTTAAAAAAAATATATATATACACACATACATATATAAAAGGCACATGATATTCTAATTCTTGGTGTTCATACCAAATGTCTTAGTATGTTGTCAGTTAGTCTAAATAAGTTAAAGTTTTATTAAAGCACCTATTGATGTTAACAGCCTATGGTCAAATATGTATAAGCAAGATTTTCTCTAGGAGAGAGCCCTTTATATTATGCAGGCCTTATTGAAACTATACACACACACACATCTACATCTACATATCCATACACACACACATACATATTTTAAGTCTAATGCGCCTGGTGTTCCCAGGGAGTCCCCCATCCAGGTACTGACCAGGCCTGGGCCTGCTTAGCTTCCAAGATCAGGTACATTCAGGGAAGTGTGGTAATATCTTAATCTAAGCGATATGAAATGTATGTATTAAGCAATAGATAAGTGTACTTAGTGAATATCTATTAACCTTACCTACTCTAATGTGTAAAAACGGAGTTGTGATACATTATGTTCAATATACAAAAATAAGATGGTATAGAAATACAGTAGTAACAATATTGTTTAATGTGTTGGAGATAATGTTTAGGTGTATATTGTGAGTGCAGACTTAACTAAAATGATACAATAAAAATAAAAATGTTCAGTGAACAGTGTATATGTTTTCTAATGTGCAGCATATATATTCAGAAATCCATAATAGTATGGGTGTATTACATGTATTAAACCGGTATATCCTATGTTGGTATAGCAAACCCATATCTTGAAGTGGTATTTATAGATATACATACACATACATGAACACACATATATACGTATATACATACACACATACACATACATACATATATACACCCATATATACATACATATACACATATATATATATATATACATATACACATATATACACATACACACACACATATATACATACACATATATACATACACACACATATACATATATATATACATATACACATACATACACACACACATATACATACATATACACATATATACACACACATATCGCATGTGCCCTAAATGATTGCGTTATATACCAATCATGACTATAATGTGATCAACCTTATGTGATGTATGATACATATATGTGTGCTGTGATATATAAAAGTGAAGAAGAATAAATGTATGACTATAAAGTCAATATGTGTAGTATATAATATAGATTTGTACTGTGATATACAAAGAGGAGAAAAATAAATGTATGACTATAAAGTCAATATGTGTAATATATAATATAAATTTGTACTGTGATATACAAAGAGGAGAAAAATAGCTATAAAGTCAATATATACACCTCTGATAATACCTGTATAATATTAAATAGCTATAGTGTTGCATGGAAAAAAATGATGACCTGATAATCCACAGCAAGATGTACAAAATTATTATATTCAAAAAGCAGACATATCTATGTTCTCATTCAATCCTGTGGGAAAGAGAGTACCAAATTTATAGATCCAGTAGGTTTCCCTTTGACATAACTTTTTTAAACCTATTAGTTCCTTGCTTGTATTGTATTCTCTCTAGAGGGGTTATGCAAAATTGACATTTAGTACCACAATGATGTTGAACATGATGTCTTGATACACTATGTTTAAGGGAACCTTTCTCTATGTTTCTAAAGTGTTCTCCCCATCTGCTTCTGACTTTCCTAGGTATTGCATCCCACATTTACAGGTTAATAGGTATATGACATAATTAGGGCTACAGTCTAATTGTCTATTGTTGGACAGACCTCCTATTCCTGATGTTCTTTTGGACATTATGATTTTGCTGGGGGCTATTTTCTGTTTAATGGTTGGGGCTCTCCGAAATGTAATGTTAGGGGAATCATCCAAAATCCATTTTAAAATCGGATCTTTTTTAAGAAGGTACCAGTGTTTCTTAATTATTTTTGTAATGGCTTTATAGTTGGAGTTATAGTTAGTAATAAATGTAGTCTGCTTTTTGTTACTATTACATCTATTTAACCCATTATTAGGTAGCGGATTAAGAATTTCATTTCTATTTAGTTCTCTTGCCCTTCGGTAGCCTTCTTCTAAGAGCATTGGAGGGTACCCTTTTTCAAGAAATCTATTTTTTAAGATAAGGGATTGCTCATCATAAAGAAGGTTTTGGATTGAACCCTATTATTTATATCCCAAGTGATATAAATAATATGGTTCAATCCAAAACCTTCTTTAAATTAGTAGATAGCAATAAGTTTTTAGACTATCAAAGTAACCATCTAAAGAGTTGGAAGGAAAATATTCCATTTAGTCAGTTTAGACGGATTAGGCGTAATTGCACATTATTAGAGACATATGATGAGCAATCCCTTATCTTAAAAAATAGATTTCTTGAAAAAGGGTACCCTCCAATGCTCTTAGAAGAAGGCTACCGAAGGGCAAGAGAACTAAATAGAAATGAAATTCTTAATCCGCTACCTAATAATGGGTTAAATAGATGTAATAGTAACAAAAAGCAGACTACATTTATTACTAACTATAACTCCAACTATAAAGCCATTACAAAAATAATAAAGAAACACTGGTACCTTCTTAAAAAAGATCCGATTTTAAAAGGGATTTTGGATGATTCCCCTAACATTACATTTCGGAGAGCCCCAACCATTAAACAGAAAATAGCCCCCAACAAAATCATAATGTCCAAAAGAACATCAGGAATAGGAGGTCTGTCCAACAATAGACACCAACAAAAAGGAGCTTTTAAATGTAGAATTAAAAGATGCAACATGTGTAAATATGTCATGCATGGGGCAACTAGTGTCACTTCTATCACAGGATGTACATATGAACTTAAGGATAGATTAGACTGTAGCTCTAATTATGTCATATACTTATTAACCTGTAAATGTGGGATGCAATACCTAGGTAGAACCATAAGGAAAGTCAGAAGCAGATGGGGAGAACACTTTAGAAACATTGGCCTAGATTTGGAGTTTGGCTGGTTTTAGGATACCGCCGGTATTTGGAGTCATTCAAAAAAGGGTCTAACGCTCACTTTTCAGCCGCGACTTTTCCATACCGCAGATCCCCTTACGTTAATTGCGTATCCTATCTTTTCAATGGGATCTTTCAAACTCCGGTATTTAGAGTCGTGGCTGAAGTGAGCGTTAGAAATCTAACGACAAAACTCCAGCCGCAGAAAAAAGTCAGTAGTTAAGAGCTTTCTGGGCTAACGCCGGTTCATAAAGCTCTTAACTACTGTACTCTAAAGTACACTAACACCCATAAACTACCTATGTACCCCTAAACCGAGGCCCCCCCACATTGCCGACACTCGAATACATTTTTTTAACCCCTAATCTGCCGACCGCCACCTACGTTATACTTATGTACCCATAATCTGCTGCCCCAAACACCGCCGACCCCTATATTATATTTATTAACCCCTAACCTGCCCCCCACAACGTTGCAGCCAGCTACCTACAATAATTAACCCCTAATCTGCCGACCGCAAAGAGCCACCACCTACATTATAGCTATGTACCCCTAATCTGCTGCCCCTAACACCGCCGACCCCTATATTATATTTATTAACCCCTAATCTGCCCCCCTCAACGTCGCCTCCACCTGCCTACACTTATTAACCCCTAATCTGCCGAGCGGACTGCACCGCTACTATAATAAAGTTATTAATCCCTAATCCACCTCACAAACCCTATAATAAATAGTATTAACCCCTAATCTGCCCTCCCTAACATCGCCGACACCTAACTTCAATTATTAACCCCTAATCTGCCGACTGGAGCTCACTGCTATTCTAATAAATGTATTAACCCCTAAAGCTAAGTCTAACCCTAACACTAACACCCCCCTAAATTAAATATAATTTTAATCTAACGAAATTAATTAACTCTTCTTAAATAAATTATTCCTATTTAAAGCTAAATACTTACCTGTAAAATAAATCCTAATATAGCTACAATATAAATTATAATGATATTATAGCTATTTTAGGATTAATATTTATTTTACAGGTAACTTTGTATTTATTTTAACCAGGTACAATAGCTATTAAATAGTTAAGAACTATTTAATAGCTAAAATAGTTAAAATAATTACAAATTTACCTGTAAAATAAATCCTAACCTAAGTTACAATTAAACCTAACACTACACTATCAATAAATAAATTAAATAAAATACCTATTATTATCTACAATTAAACCTAACACTACACTATCAATAAATAAATTAAATACAATTCCTACAAATAAATACAATGAAATAAACTAACTAAAGTACAAAAAATAAAAAAGAACTAAGTTACAAAAAATAAAAAAATATTTACAAACATTAGAAATATATTACAACAATTTTAAACTAATTACACCTACTCTAAGCCCCCTAATAAAATAACAAAGCCCCCCAAAATAAAAAAATGCCCTACCCTATTCTAAATTACTAAAGTTCAAAGCTCTTTTACCTTACCAGCCCTGAACAGGGCCCTTTGCGGGGCATGCCCCAAGAAGTTCAGCTCTTTTGCCTGTAAAAAAAACATACAATACCCCCCCAACATTACAACCCACCACCCACATACCCCTAATCTAACCCAAACCCCCCTTAAATAAACCTAACACTAAGCCCCTGAAGATCTCCCTACCTTGAGTCGTCTTCACCCAGCCGAGCCAAATTCTTCATCCAAGCAGAGCAAGAAGAGGTCCTCCATCCGGTAGAAGTCTTCATCCAAGCGGGGCAGAAGAGGTCTTCCATCCGATTGAAGTCTTCATCCAAGCGGAATCTTCTATCATCATCCATCCGGAGCGGAGCGGCAGCATCCTGAAGACCTCCGACGCGGAACATCCATTCTGGCCGATGACTGAACGACGAATGACGGTTCCTTTAAATGACGTCATCCAAGATGGTGTCCCTCGAATTCCGATTGGCTGATAGGATTCTATCAGCCAATCGGAATTAAGGTAGGAATATTCTGATTGGCTGATGGAATCAGCCAATCAGAATCAAGTTCAATCCGATTGGCTGATCCAATCAGCCAATCAGATTGAGCTCGCATTCTATTGGCTGTTCCGATCAGCCAATAGAATGCGAGCTCAATCTGATTTTGGGGGGCTTTGTTATTTTATTAGGGGGCTTAGAGTAGGTGTAATTAGTTTAAAATTGTTGTAATATATTTCTAATGTTTGTAAATATTTTTTTATTTTTTGTAACTTAGTTCTTTTTTATTTTTTGTACTTTAGTTAGTTTATTTCATTGTATTTATTTGTAGGAATTGTATTTAATTTATTTATTGATAGTGTAGTGTTAGGTTTAATTGTAGATAATTATAGGTATTTTATTTTATTTATTTATTGATAGTGTAGTGTTAGGTTTAATTGTAACTTAGGTTAGGATTTATTTTACAGGTAAATTTATAATTATTTTAACTATTTTAGCTATTAAATAGTTCTTAACTATTTAATAGCTATTGTACCTGGTTAAAATAAATACAAAGTTACCTGTAAAATAAATATTAATCCTAAAATAGCTATAATATCATTATAATTTATATTGTAGCTATATTAGGATTTATTTTACAGGTAAGTATTTAGCTTTAAATAGGAATAATTTATTTAAGAAGAGTTAATTAATTTTGTTAGATTAAAATTATATTTAATTTAGGGGGGTGTTAGTGTTAGGGTTAGACTTAGGTTTAGGGGTTAATACATTTATTAGAATAGCGGTGAGCTCCAGTCGGCAGATTAGGGGTTAATAATTGAAGTTAGGTGTCAGCGATGTTAGGGAGGGCAGATTAGGGGTTAATACTATTTATTATAGGGTTAGTGAGGCGGATTGGGGTTAATAACTTTATTATAATAGCGGTGCGGTCCGCTCGGCAGATTAGGGGTTAATAAGTGTAGGCAGGTGGAGGCGACGTTGTGGGGGGCAGATTAGGGGTTAATAAATATAATATAGGGGTCGGCGGTGTTAGGGGCAGCAGATTAGTTATGTCAAAGGGAAACCTACTGGATCTATAAATTTGGTACTCTCTTTCCCACAGGATTGAATGAGAACATAGATATGTCTGCTTTTTGAATATAATATTTTTGTACATCTTGCTGTGGATTATCAGGTCATCATTTTTTTCCATGCAACACTATAGCTATTTAATATTATACAGGTATTATCAGAGGTGTATATATTGACTTTATAGCTATTTTTCTCCTCTTTGTATATCCCAGTACAAATTTATATTATATACTATACATATTGACTTTATAGTCATACATTTATTTTTCTCCTCTTTGTATATCACAGTACAAATCTATATTATATACTACACATATTGACTTTATAGTCATACATTTATTCTTCTTCACTTTTATATATCACAGCACACATATATGTATCATACATCACATAAGGTTGATCACATTATAGTCATGATTGGTATATAACACAATCATTTAGGGCACATGCAATGTGTGTGTGTGTGTATATATGTGTATATGTATGTATATGTGTGTGTGTGTATGTATGTGTATATGTATATATATATATATATGTATATATGTATGTATATGTGTGTGTATGTATGTATGTGTATGTGTATGTATATATGTGTGTGTGTATATATATATATATATATATATATTTATGTATACGTGTATATATGTATGTATATGTGTATATATGTGTATATGTATATATATATGTGTATATGTATGTATATATGGGTGTATATATGTATGTATGTGTATGTGTGTATGTATATACGTATATATGTGTGTTCATGTATGTGTATGTATATCTATATATACCACTTCAAGATATGGGTTTGTTATACCAACATAGGAAATACCGGTTTAATACATGTAATACACCCATACTATTATGGATTTCTGAATATATATGCTGCACATTAGAAAACATATACACTGTTCACTGAACATTTTTATTTTTATTGTATCATTTTAGTTAAGTCTGCACTCACAATATACACCTCAACATTATCTCTAACACATTAAACAATATTGTTACTACTGTATTTCTATACCATCTTATTTTTGTATATTGAACATAATGTATCACAACCCCGTTTTTACACATTAGAGTAGGTTAATAGATATTCACTAAGTACACTTATCTATTGCTTAATACATACATTTCATATCGCTTAGATTAAGATATTACCACACTTCCCTGAATGTACCTGATCCTGTCTGATCTTAGAAGCTAAGCAGGGCCAGGCCTGGTCAGTACCTGTATGGGAGACTCCCTGGGAACACCAGGCGCATTAGACTTAAAATATGTATGTATATGTAGATATGGATGTGTGTGTGTGTGTGTATATATATAAATATATAGTTTCAATAAGGCCTGCATAATATAAAGGGCTCTCTCCTATAGAAAATCTTGCTTATACATATTTGACCAAAGGCTGTTAACATCAATAGGTGCTTTAATAAAACTTTAACTTATTTAGACTAACTGACAACATACTAAGACATTTGGTATGAACACCAAGAATTAGAATATCATGTACCTTTTATATATGTATGTGTGTATATATATATTTTTTTTTTTTAAAAAGGGTGGGGAACAAATTTTTAATGTTACTATTTTAGAATACCATAATAATATCCTATAACATATGATGCTGACATGATATCCACCATAAGATGTTTGGCTATGGTTGTTGTTTTTTACATCCTTTATTAACCAATTTGAACAGTACTTGTTTGTTTTTAAGTATAATGTGAATTATTTGGAAATGGTTTTAATCATTGTATTCTAACTATGGTCTGATTGAAACAGGTGTGAACTCACACACCTGATGAGGCAGGTTCACTTCCACACCTGAATAGGTGTGGTTATGTTTCACTCTTAGAGTGGTCATTTAGCATTTATAAGCCAGAGCTCTCAGTCTTTGGATAGAAGCCTGAGGAAACAGACAGAGATCTGAGAAACTAGTTGATTGTTTATCCATTGTTACGGTCACATTTGTGACATTTTATATTGTATTTTACTGCACCATTAAACTATGGTATTTTAACTCTTTGCTGAGAGCCTGAGCTTGATTGAAATCTACCCTGGAGTGATTTGTTGCACTGCCTTGGTCAGTGAACTGGGACACTGTGAACTCCCAGTCTGCCTCTATAAGCACAACAGAGTGCTGCTTTACTTGTGAGTATAAAATCTGTATTCACCTTTTTTTACATTTGTCCAAACTGTATCACACGAGGAGGCGCCCTTGTCTTTGTGATTTTCTTTGCACAGAGAGAGTATGTACTGTATATGACAAACTTCATGGTGCAGTTAAGATGATGTTTGATTGCATACCTTTAGTTGTTATGGGGATGTCTAAAGTGGCTGCCCTGCAGCATAGTGTTGCAGGTAGTGCAGCTAGGGCACTTGAAAAAAACAAGTTGTTACACTGTCAGTGCTGTAGCTCCTAATGGGGTCTGTTACCATTAGGATATCCCTCAAGTTCCTGCCCAGTCTATATCCAATTCTCGGTGGATCATGCTTAATATAGGGCAGTGTCATATCAGTACTCACTATTTCCCAGTGTTCCTTGAGAGTGGTACCCAGTCCCCTAGTTTTAGGGGTAAAGGTAGTGATGAAGTTGGTCCTTGGAGGTTTTAAAGTAGGTACTTCCATGTCTAATGGTGTCTCGCCAGTACCACCGTTTGCTGCCAGTCTGGAAGACATAATTGTGGTCTTATCATAACCTCTAGCAGCAAATTCACGTTCCATTTCATCAAGTTGTAGTTGACAATGTGCGTCCGAAGTGTTGTTGCGTACCACCCAAAGCATTTGGGCCTTTGGCATCGCTTTGATGAGTGACCGTGGGTGGCAGCTGGAGGCATGGAGGATAGAGTTTCTGTCAGTTTCTTTTTTGTAGAGTGTAGTGCCCAGAGCTGCTCCCTCCTTGAAGATCCTGAGGTCCAAGAAATCAACCTGTTGACAGCTGGCACACACCTTTAATTTTACCGGTTCATTCAGTGCATTCAGGGGGTTGGTCCAGTTCATCAGGGATTATTCAGTGCCCCTCCAGATAAGGAGAATATCATCAATGTACCTCTTGTAGTGCGGGACTCGTGTCTGTTCATATACCTTAAAGATATTTTCTTCAATGTGCTCCATAAATAAGTTAGCAAATGCTGGAGCCATATTGGAGGCCATGGCTGTACCGGTCAGCTGTAGATAGAAACTTTTCTCAAATTTCAAGTAGTTTAACTTTAAGCATAGGGTCAGGAAATGTACAATAAATTCTGGAGGTGGACCCATGTAGGGGTATCTGTTCAAGCATTGAGATATGATTTGGATACCAGATTCTTGTGGGATTATTGTATAAAGGCTGGTAACGTCCATGCTAGCCAAAATGTCATCAGGCCGATGTCATTCACCCGAGAGAGTATGTCAATAAGAGACAGGGAATCCCATAGGTATGATTGCATGTTGAGTACAAACGTCTGTAGTAAAGAGTCCACGTAAGTGGCCAGAGGTTGGAGTAAAGATCCTCTGGCGGAGACAATTGGACCACGCGGTGGGGAATCCAGTCTTTTGTGGATTTTAGGCAGGATGTAGATAATAGGTCTGACCGGATATTTTACAGTCAACCAATCCCTCAGGTGCCCATCAATCCATTGTTTCTGATAGGCATGCTCAATGCCACTGTCAATGCGGGTCTTGTAGGTGATAGTCGGATCACAAGGTAAAGACTTGTATGTGAGGGCATATATTAGCTGTGACACAATTTCCTTTTTATAATCAAGATAGTCCTGTATCACTATTGCACCTCCCTTGTCAGTCGGGCAAATTACAATAGAAGCATCATTGATCAGAGTACGTGTGGCTGCCCAGTCTGTGGATGTCATATTGTTCCTGTGTTTAGGTGCAGTAGAACCTGCGGCTTTCTGCTGGACAATCCTGGTAAATGTGATGTATATTTAGATTACTGCTATGCTTTTATCATTGCTATGTCATTTCTCCCTTTTTCTTTCTTTTTTCTTTCTTTTTTTCTCTGTTCTAGCAGCAAGTTATGTCCACGACTTTGTCTTGTAATTTGTACTTTTTAATGTTATATGTTCACTTAGATTGAGGTGGATGTTCTGGGATAGATTGGGTACTTTGTATCTGATACTAATTAACTTGTATTTGGGTGTGTATGTATTTTGGTGTAAACAGTGTATGGTTGACTTGACATCCGTTTTTGGCGCAATTTCTGTTCACTGGGGAAGGGTCTTAGAGGGTTTAAATGTTTGCTTGTCACATTTTATTGTTGGTCTGATGAAGGGGAGCTGTCCCCAAAACGTTACATAAATAAAAGCTTCTATTGCTTATCCTTTAGCCCAACGAGTGCTGTCTTCTATTACCTTTAATTATATATATATATATATGTGTATAGAAATATTTGTTTACAAATAAATAGAACATATTCTGCTACGTGAAGAACATTGAAATGTGAAATATTCATATTTCATGTCGGGTTAGCACAGTTGATTAAACATGATCAGGTTTGCACACAAGTATTTGTTATTTTTTTCCCCCACTTTTCGCACTCCATTGAAATCTGTGGGGGAATACGTTAAGGCAGTCACAATATTATAAGTTCCACTTTTTGTGCGCGATGGATTAGCACTTATGCGAAAACGTTTTACTTTCAACTTATAATACGAGCCCAGCCCACCGCGCTTTAAGCACTATTTTGCACTTATGTTGGATAATGTCCAGATCACTTCCGGATGTTGGTTTTTGTTTTGTTTTTTTAAAAAAGCAAGTTTCATTTAAAATCAAGGTGCCAAAATTTCTAATTCAATCAGCACTATCCCCTCCAAACCCAAAGCATATATATGTCTTGTAAGTAAAAAGGTCTCCATTTATCAAGAAGCGGTTGGTGGCCCATTGTTCTTTGCTTTGGAGGCCCATCATTTCAGGCTCACTGCACCTTAACTTGTCTGCCACCTAAAAGGTGCGGATTGAAATCATGCCAATCTGATATGATCATGATGATTGACAGCCCATGCTAGCGGACGATTGGCCACCAGTGAGCAGGGGGTGGCATTGCACAATCATTTCTGGTTAAATGCTTGTGCAATGATAAATACAGGCAGTGTATGCTGTCCGCCTGCAGCAATGTCCACTCAACATTTGATAACAGGAGCCCATACATACACATATAAATACATAAATGCACGTGTGTGTGTGTGTATATATACGTTGTCGGCATTTATCTTTGCACAAGCACGCTATTTTTGTTGCACGCAAAAAGCCAAGAATTACCCCATATCGCTTGTGCGATACAGTTAGCGTAATCTAGCCCTATGCAGGATTATGGATTGAAGGAGAGATACCTACATTACAATGTAATGCTAAAACAAAAGTCCTTAAAAATGTTGCATGATTTCTCTCAACGCTGGTAAGTTTTTGGTAAGTTTTTGATCATCCAGCACTAAGACTTCACGTGTCCGTAGTTTAACTCTGCATAGTTCGCTCTACCAAAGGGTGCTGCTCAACCCCTTACTCTCCTTCCCACTATTCATTGAAAACAGCTACATGAGGGTTAAAATGTAATAGATGCTCAGTAATGGAAAGGTTAATGTGGTGAGCTATGCTCAAAAATACAAACCAAATGTGCTCAGGTAATTAATTCATTAATTAATTAAGATCCTAGTGAATTCATCTGATATGGCCAAACCCATAAATACCAAGTTCATATTTTCAAAAGATTTTAATTAAACTGAAAAACTTAAAAAAGTTAATGATTTTTTAAGTAGGCTGTAAATGAAATCATTAGTTTTAGTAAAATATTCAAAAATATAAAAGAAAAGAAGAAATTTAAGGAAATATTTTTATTTATGTTGATCTTATCCTATTATGATTTGTTCTCATTTTTTTTACTGGATCATCAAAATACATTTTTAAAGAATATTTTTTTAAAGATGTTGAAGTTCTTCATATGAGTATTGCTACAAAGAATCATTATGTTAGTTCATTAAATGACTGCAGCCTCCATCTAACATCAATATAAGATATAGTTATGAATAAAATAACCTTTAAAAAGACTGCTTTAACAAAGACATGTTTAAATTTTACTACCTATACATAAACTTAAGAGGAATACAATACAATACATCAATACTCTGTTTTTTGCAGACAAATAGTAAATGAGCAGCTAAATCTTGTTATTTCATCAAATAGAAGCCTACATAACTTATTACAGAATCCATAATACTGCTGCAATAATTGTCAATTCTGGTCAGTGCTAAATATCTGAAATAAGTATTTATTTTTGTAACCACTTGATTGGCAGTGAGTGCTGCAAAACCATTGCATATGTTATGTGTGCTGCAGTTTTCATGGGCAGCCATTCAATGCCCCACACTAATTAAACATTTTCTATAAGGCATCGATGACATGTACATATGAGTTTGTGATCTATATTATTATTTGCCCATGTCCCCTATATTATGTGGGTAAAACAGTAACCCCCTTTAGAGAGAGATTAGCCAACCATAAATACACCATTTGACAAGCGATCAATAAAGGAGGATCTGATCAACCAGTGGCGAGGTATTTCCAGCAAGTCGATCATGCAATCTCCTCGATGCAAACTATACTGATTGATCACATACCTAAGGCTAGACATGGTGGTGATAGAGCTAAAGCACTCTTAAGATTAGTGATGTCGCGAACCTAAAATTTTCGGTCCGCGAACGGCAGACTCGAACTTCCGGTATTGTTCGCAAACGTGCGAACCGCCATTGAATTCAATAGGCAGGCGAACTTTAAAACCTACAAGGACTCTTTCTGGCCACAATAGTGATGGAAAAGTTGTTTCAAGGGTACTAACACCTGGACTGTTGCATGCTGGAGGGGGATCCCTGGCAAAACTCCCATGGAAAATTACATAGTTGATGCAGAGTCTGCTTTTAAGCCATAATGGGTCTAAATCAACTAACATTCCCAAAGTGGCTGTCTCAAAACATCCCGGACAGAAGATAGATTGATAGATAGGATAGATAGATATACATAGATTGATAGTTAGATAGAATCGATAGAAGAGAAATAGATAGATTTGTTAGATATATAATTACCCTAATAAATTCTAATAATCAAACATGCGTTCTTGGACCCAACTAGCTTGTGTTAATTAGTACTTTTCTTAGCACTTTAATCCCTGTCCCCCCCCCCCTATCGGGGGAGTTCTATATGGCCTGCCAGATTACCCTGAAAAATTATAATAATAAGACATGTGGTCTGCTACCTATTTTAATTAGGTTGTGTTTTAAGTACTACCATTCTTAGCACTTTAATCTCTGTAACTCCCCCTATTTGGTGAGGTCTATACGGCCTGGATGATTACCCATACAAAATATAATAAGACATCTGCTCTTGGTATGCGACCCATGGTAACTATGTTGTGTTAATTAGTAATGTCCTTCGCATTTTAATAGCTGTTACTCATACTCACCCTATTGGTGGAGGTCTATATGGCCTGCATGATTACCCTTACAAAATATAACAACCAAACATATGCTCTGGGACCCATGGTAAGTCGGTTGTGTTAAGTAGTACTGTTCTTTGCAGTTAAATACCTGTTACAACACCAAATGGTGGCAGGTC
The DNA here is from genome assembly GCF_027579735.1 of Bombina bombina. Classification (NCBI taxonomy): domain Eukaryota; kingdom Metazoa; phylum Chordata; class Amphibia; order Anura; family Bombinatoridae; genus Bombina; species Bombina bombina. The sequence goes on along the minus strand of NC_069504.1, from coordinate 451,234,097 downwards.
TATCTGGCCTTCATGATTAGCTGCACCCAAACCCCAAAAAAAGCCGAATGGTCTTAGACTAACACCCATGGCTAACTCGGTTGTTTCAATTAGTACTATTCTTAGCACTTTCATCCCTGTTACGGGCGATCTACATGGCCATCATGATTAGCCGAACAAAATACTACAATCCAACCTTTGCTCAGTCTTCATAGGCCCTTCATTGTCTGTATTTTGATAGTACAGTTCTTATTATTTTTATAGCTGATACAACACCGAATGGTGTCAGCTCTATATGGCCTGCATGAATAGCCGCACCCAAAGCCAAAAAAAAGCCAAGCGGTTTTGCACTAACACCCATGGCTAACTCTGTTGTTTCAAGTTCTACTATTCTTAGCTCTGTCATCTCATCCCTGTTACTTCCAGGACTCTCGGTGGTGGTGGTCTACACGGCCATCATGATTAGCCTAACCAAATACTACAATCCAACCTTGGCTCAGTCTTCCTAAGGCCCTTCATTGGCTGTATTTTGGTAGTACTGTTCTTATTAGTTTAATAGCTGATACGACACTGAATGGTGGCAGCTCTATATGGCCTGCATGAATAGCCGCACCCAAAGCCAAAAAAAAGCCAAGCGCTTTTGCACTAACACCCATGGCTAACTCTGTTGTTTCAAGTTCTAATATTTTTACTTCTTTCATCTCATCCCTGTTACTTCCAGGACTCTCGGTGGTGGTGGTCTACATGGCCATCATGATTAGCCTAACCAAATACTACAATCCAACCTTGGCTCAGTCTTCCTAAGGCCCTTCATTGGCTGTATTTTGGTAGTACTGTTCTTATTAGTTTAATAGCTGATACGACACCGAATGGTGGCAGCTCTATATGGCCTGCATGAATAGCCGCACCCAAAGCCAAAAAAAAGCCAAGCGCTTTTGCACTAACACCCATGGCTAACTCTGTTGTTTCAAGTTCTAATATTTTTACTTCTTTCATCTCATCCCTGTTACTTCCAGGACTCTCGGTGGTGGTGGTCTACATGGCCATCATGATTAGCCTAACCAAATACTAAAATCCAACCTTGGCTCAGTCTTCCTAAGGCCCTTCATTGGCTGTATTTTGGTAGTACTGTTCTTATTAGTTTAATAGCTGATACGACACCGAATGGTGGCAGCTCTATATGGCCTGCATGAATAGCCGCACCCAAAGCCAAAAAAAAGCCAAGCGCTTTTGCACTAACACCCATGGCTAACTCTGTTGTTTCAAGTTCTAATATTTTTACTTCTTTCATCTCATCCCTGTTACTTACAGGAAAGGCATTGATTTTAGAATCCCAGAGATCATTTATATGACCCGTGAAATAAAAAAAAACATTCATTAGATACCCGTTACACAATTATTTATCCTCAGGCCTTTTTAATATGAGGGTCCCGGAGCCTCAAACGAAACAACAGCATGAAAGAGGACATATGGCATCCTTTTGACTAATAGATTACAGGAAAGGCATTGATTTTAGAAACCCAGAGATAATTTGTTGCAACCGGGAAATCTAAAAAAAAAATGGATTAGACAACCAGGACACTTATTTATCCTTAGGCCTTAGTAGCAGAGGCTCCAGGACCCTCAACAAAACCAGCAGCAGTAAAGAGGACATATGGCATCCTTTAGAAAAATAGATTTCTGGAAAGGCATTGATTTTAGAAACACAGAGATCATTAGTTGCAACCGTGCAATCTCTAAAAAATTGGATTATACACCAAGTACACTTATTTATCCTTAGGCCTTTTTCGCAGAGGCTCCAGGACCCTCCACAAAACCAGCAGCATGAAAGAGGACATATGGCATCCTTTAGAAAATTAAATTACAGGAAAGGCATTGATTTTAGAAACACAGAGATCATTAGTTGCAACCGTGAAATCTAAAAAAACATAGATTATACACCCAGTACACTTTTTTCTCCTTAGGCCTTTTTATAAGAGGGTCCTGGACACTAAAAAAAAAACACCAGCAGGAAAGAGGACGTATGGCATCCTTTTGAACAATAGAGTACAGGTACGACATTGATTTGACAAACCCAGAGATCATTTTGGTCAATTGTTAAATAGAAAAATAAAAATGAGTGGCCAACCAGTACACCTCTTTCTCCTTAGGCCTTTTTATAAGAGGGTCCTGGACACTCAAAAAAAACACCAGCAGGAAAGAGGACATATGGCATCCTTTTGAACAATAGAGTACAGGTACGGCATTGATTTTACAAAATCAGAGATAATTTTGATCAAATGTGAAATAGAAAAGAAAAATGAGTGGACACCCAGTACACCTCTTTCACCTTAGGCCTTTTTATAAGAGTGTCCAGGACCCTCAAACAAAATACCAGCAGGAAAGAGAACATATGGCATACTTTGGAACAATAGAGTACTGGTACGGCATTGATTTGTGAAACCCACAGATAATTGTTTGTAAAAGTGAAATAGCCACAAAAACCATGCTTGGACTCCCACTCCAGGTCGTTCTCCTTCAGCTTTTTTATAAGAGGGTCCAGCACCCTCAACAGAAACAACTGCAGGAAACACCACCACATATGCCATCCTTTTGAACAAGCGAGTACAGGTATGGCATCCATTTTAGAAACCCAAAGATAATTGAGAGGAACCAGGAACATTTTTCTAAAAACTGGATGGGGTACCCATTACTACAGGTCGTTCTCCTTCAGCCTTTTTATATCATGGGCCACGACCCGCAACAGGCACAACAGCATGAAACACAACATATGCCACCCTTTTGCACAATAGAGTACAGGTATGGCATAGATGGAACACGGAGATGATTTAGAGCAAGCAAGAGACGGATAAAGATGCTTGGTCGGTCCTACTCTTTCAAATTTGTTGCATTTTGCGTTCAATTGAATCGTCCACCGGATATGAGTGGTGTGTTAAGTTGTACAATTCGTAACAGTTTAATTACTAGTGTTATGTGCCTTATTTTTTTTATTTGAGTTTTGTACCCACAGAGCTGCAGCAGAGGCCAGAAAAATTAGGAATGTACAAATGACTGAAAAATTGGGGTATTGTTGTAGCAACTGCTGTAGCAGCGGCCAGAAAAATCGATGCTTGTACAACATTTATAAAGTGCCCTAAAAGCTTGTGGCTTGAACACTAGTTGTTGGCGGATAAGTCAAGCAAGTCCTCCATCTTTATAACCAAAAAAAAAAAGGCCAGCCTGTGTACCAGTTGTAGCCCAAGCCAGCTCATATCATCATCAATAGTTTTTTATTCAAATGTATCGCCCAATGTCAGTCCCTTCGGGATCCAGCCCTCATTCATTTTTATAAAAGTGAGATAGTCAAGGCTTTTTTGACCTAGGCGACTTCTCTTCTCAGTGACAAAACCTCCTGCTGCACTAAAAGTCCTTTCGGACAGGACACTTGAAGCGGGGCAGGCCAGAAGTTCCATTGCAAATTGGGATAGCTCAGGCCACAAGTCCAGCCTGCACACCCAGTAGTCAAGGGGTCCATTGCTCCTGAGAGTGTCGAGATCCGCAGTTAAAGCTAGGTAGTCTGCTACCTGTCGGTTGAGTCTTTTTCTAAGGCTGGATCCCGAAAGGCTCTGATGGTGCATGGGAGTTAAAAAGGTACGCATGTCCTCCATCAACAAGACGTCAGGAAAGTGCCCGGTCCTTGCCGCCGTGGTCATGGGAGGAGGAGGATTAATTTCATCTCTTCCCCTGTTACATTCCCGTGGTGCTGTGACATCACCCTTATACGCTGTGTAAAGCATAGTTTTTAATTTATTATGAAAATGCTCCATCCTTTCCGACTTGCGGGAATTTGGTAACATTTCAGGCACTTTATGCTTATACCGGGGGTCGAGGAGCGTGGACACCCAGTACAGGTCTTTCTCCTTCAGCTTTTTTATACGAGGGTCCCTCAACAGGCACGACAGCATGAAAGAACCCATTTGAACAAGGTTGGATGCTGAGCTAATCATGTCACGTTCCTCCTCCTCACTGATCTCACTGATGGTATCTTCTTCCCCCCAGCCACGTACAACACCACGGGTACCAGAGAGGTGACAACAACGAGCACCCTGGGATGACTGTTGTGCTCGGTCTTCCTCCTCCTCATCCTCCCCAAAGCCATATTCCTACTCTGACTCCTCTTCCTCACAATCCTCTTCCTGCGTTGACGCAGGTCCAGCAAGCAATGCTGATTCAGCTGTTTGCGGGGGTGATGGACACCACAACTCTCCCGCTTCCTCTTCACGCTCATCTACTGCCTGATCCAGCACTCTTCGCAGGGCACGCTCCAGGAAGAAAACAAATGGTATGATGTCGCTGATGGTGCCTTCGGTGCGTCTGACAAGGTTTGTCACCTCCTCAAAAGGACGCATGAGCCTACAGGCATTGCGCATGAGCGTCCAGTAATTTGGAAAATATATCCCCAGCTCCCCAGAGGCTGTCCTAGCACCCCGGTCATACAAATACTCATTAACAGCTTTTTCTTGTTGGAGCAGGCGGTCAAACATTAGGAATGTTGAATTCCACTGTGTCGGGCTGTCGCAAATCAAGCGCCTCACTGGCAGGTTGTTTCGACGCTGGATATCAGACAAGTGCGCCATGGCCGTGTAGGAACGCCTGAAATGGCCACACACCTTCCTGGCCTGCTTCAGGACGTCCTGTAAGCCTGGGTACTTATGGACAAATCGTTGTACAATTAGATTACACACATGTGCCATGCACGGCACATGTGTCAACTTGCCCAATTTCAATGCCGCCACCAAATTACTTCCATTGTCAGAAACAACCTTGCCAATCTCCAGTTGGTGCGGAGTCAGCCACTGATCCACCTGTGCGTTCAGGGCGGTCAGGAGTGCTGGTGCGGTGTGACTCTCCGCTTTCAGGCAAGTCAACCCCAAGACGGCGTGACACTGCCGTACCCAGGATGTAGCATAGTACCTGGGGAGCTGGGGGGTGCCATAGATGTGGAGCAAGATGCAGAAGTTGAAGAGGACTCAGCCAAGGAAGAGGTTATGGAAGAGGATGGAGTAGGAGGAGTAGAGGAGGTAGCAGCAGGCCTGCCTGCAAGTCGTGGCGGTGTCACCAACTCTTCTGCAGATCCACGCATTCCATGCTTGTCAGAAGTCAGCAGGTTTACCCAATGCACAGTGTAGGTGATATACCTGCCCTGACCATGCTTTGCAGACCAGCTATCCGTGGTCATATGGACCCTTGCCCCAACGCTGTGTGCCAGACATGCCATAACTTCCTTTCTCACAAAAGACTACAGGTTTGGGATTGCCTTTTGTGAAAAGAAATTTCTGCCAGGTACCTTCCACTGCGGTGTCCCAATAGATACAAATTTTTTGAAAGCATCAGACTCCACCAGCTTGTATGGTAAAAGCTGGCGGGCTAAGAGTTCAGACAAGCCAGCTGTCAGACGCCGGGCAAGGGGGTGACTTTGAGAAATTTGCTTCTTACGCTCAAACATGTCCTTGACAGACACCTGACTGTGGGCAGATGACCAGGAACTGCTACGTAAGAGAGACTGAGTGGAGGATGGTTGAGAGGGGGCAAGGAGGACAGCACTGGTTGACGTGGCTGAAGATGCTGGAGCAGGAGGAGGAGTTAGGATTTCACTTTGTGTGCTGCTTCTACACATGTGTTCTTCCCATCGGCCTTTGTGATGGGAGACCATGTGCCTTCGCAAAGCAGTTGTACCTAGGTGGCTGTTGGACTTCCCACGACTCAGTTTCTTTTGGCACAGGTTGCAAATGGCATCGCTGTTGTCAGAGGCAGACACACAAAAAAAATGCCACACTGCTGAGCTCTGCGATGACGGCATTCTGGTGGTGGCAACAGCATGCGTTGATGGGCGTCGTCGGGCTATCTGGCTGACCCCTGGTGACGATGCATGCTGTCTGACTGTGCCACTAGCTCCTTGAGACGACCTCCCCGTGCTTCCAAATCGTCTCCTCCTCCTCCTCTCTGTCTCCCCATCTGAACTTTCCCCCTCTTCTTCTTCTCTTCTAGCAGGCACCCACGTGACATCCACCGACACATCATCATCAACCACTTCACTTGTATCTGAAAAATCAAGAAAGGAAGCAGCAGCGGGTACAACATCATCATCAGCATCATCATCACACTGTACCTCCATGTCGGTAATGCTGCCTGACTGAGACTGATCACTATTATCTACATCCTCTGTCAATGATGGTTGCGCATCACTCATTTCTTCCAAATGATGTGTCAATAACTCCTGTGACAGATCAAGTGAAGCGGCTGTGGTGCTAGTGTTGGTGGTGGCGACAGGCGGCGGAGCGGCACTGGTCACTTGAGACCTGCCCAAAGCACAGCTGGACTTAGATGGTGCGTCAAGGTTAGGAGGACTAGCAGCAGAAGCTGAAGAAGATTGGGTTTCCTGTGTTAGCCATTCAACTCCTCAGAAGATTTTGCGTCCCCCCTGGCACCCGGCGTCTGAACAATGTGCATATTTGTAGGGTATAAAGGAATCACAGCACCACGACCACGGAACCTGCGGGGTGGCCTGCCTCTGCCTGTCATTTTTTTTAAATGGACACTAACAATACTATTACACCATTTGAGTGGTGGCACTGTGAAAGTGGGCACAGTATACGCTGTGAGACTGAGAACAACAAAAAAGACAGATGTTTTAAAAATCACAAATTGTTAATTTTAAAAAATATTACAACTTTCAAGTACTGTGGCAACAAATATGATTGTTTGGCACTATTTGTCAAATGGGCCTGTCTGGCACACACGCTGGGAGAAAGGAAACTGCAATTCAATGGCTCTAGGAGACTGAAGAATCACAGTCAAAACAGTTACGATTAACAAAAATTCCAATCCTGTTACAATAAATATGAGTGGTGGCACTAATTGGCTAGTTGGGACTGGCACACAGGCAGGCAGGCAGGAAGAAAATGCAATTCAAGGGCACTAGTAGACTGCAGATTGACAGTCAAAACAGTGTTGATTGACAAATTTTGCAATACTGTTAAAAGAAATATGATTGCTAGCACTAATTGGATAGTTGAGCCTGGCACACAGGCTGGCAGGCAGTAGAAAAGTGCAATTCAATGGCACAAGCAAAATGAGGATTAAGATCAACAATCAAGATTTTTTTAATTTTAATTAGTAACTATATTGTGACAACAATTAGGATTGGTGTAAATAGTTGGCAAGACTGCCTGGCACAAAAGGATGGCAGGCAGGAGGTAGATGCAATTCAAGGACACTAGGAGACTGATTAATGACAGTCAAAACAGTGATGATTGACAATTTTTGCAATACTGTTAAAAGAAATATGATTGCTGACAACAATTGGCTAGGTGGGCCTGGCTCACAGCAGGCTGCAAGGCAGGAGGAAAGTGCTATTTAATGGCACCAGCAAACTGACGATTCAAATCACAGCAACTATTACCAAAATTTTTAATTTTTAATTATTAGAATACTATCACAACAAATATGATTGGTGTAAATATTTTTTAAGTAGGCCTGGCACACAGGCTTGGAAGGCTGTAGAAAAGTGCTATTCTAGGGCACAAGCAAACTGAGGATTAAGATCATCAACAATCAAGATTTTTTTAATTTTAATTAGTAACTATACTGTGACAAATAATTAGGATTGGTGTAAATAGTTGGAAAAACGGCCTGGCACAAAAGCATGGCAGGCAGGAGGTAGATGCAATTCAAGGACACTAGGAGACTGATTAATGACAATCTAAACAGTGATGATTGACAATTTTTGCAATACTGTTAACAGAAATATGATTGCTGACAACAATTGGCTAGGTGGGCCTGGCTCACAGCAGGCTGCAAGGCAGGAGGAAAGTGCTATTCAATGGCACCAGCAAACTGAGGATTCAAATCACAGCAACTATTACCAACATTTTTAATTTTTAATTATTAGAATACTGTCACAACAAATATGATTGGTGTAAATATTTTTTAAGTAGGCCTGGCACACAGGCTTGGTAGGCTGTAGAAAAGTGCTATTCTAGGGCACGAGCAAACTGAGGATTAAGATCATCAACAATAAAGATTTTTTTAATTGTAATTAGTAACTATACTGTGAAAAAAAAATTAGGATTGGTGTAAATAGTTGGCAAGACGGCCTGGCACAAAAGGATGGCAGACAGGAGGTAGATGCAATTCAAGGACACTAGGAGACTGATTACTGACAGTCTAAACAGTGATGATTGACAATTTTTGCAATACTGTTAACAGAAATATGATTGCTGACAACAATTGGCTAGGTGGGCCTGGCTCACAGCAGGCTGCAAGGCAGGAGGAAAGTGCTATTCAATGGCACCAGCAAAATGAGGATTCAAATCACAGCAACTATTTCCAAAAATTTTAATTTTTAATTATTAGAATACTGTCACAACAAATATGATTGGTGTAAATATTTTTTAAGTAGGCCTGGCACACAGGCTTGGAAGGCTGTAGAAAAGTGCTATTCTAGGGCACGAGCAAACTGAGGATTAAGATCATCAACAATCAAGATTTTTTTAATTGTAATTAGTAACTATACTGTGACAAAAAATTAGGATTGGTGTAAATAGTTGGCAAGACGGCCTGGCACAAAAGGATGGCAGGCAGGAGGTAGATGCAATTCAAGGACACTAGGAGACTGATTACTGACAGTCTAAACAGTGATGATTGACAATTTTTGAAATACTGTTAACAGAAATATGATTGCTGACAACAATTGGCTAGGTGGGCCTGGCTCAAAGCAGGCTGCAAGGCAGGAGGAAAGTGCTATTCAATGGCACCAGCAAACTGAGGATTCAAATCACAGCAACTATTACCAAAAATTTTAATTTTTAATTATTAGAATACTGTCACAACAAATATGATTGGTGTAAATATTTTTTAAGTAGGCCTGGCACACAGGCTTGGAAGGCTGTAGAAAAGTGCAATTCTAGGGCACGAGCAAACTGAGGATTAAGAGCATCAACAATCAAGATTTTTAATTTTTAATTATTAGAATACTGTCACAATAAATATGATTGGTGTAAATATTTTTTAAGTAGGCCTGGCACACAGGCTTGGAAGGCTGTAGAAAAGTGCAATTCAAAGGCACGAGCAAACTGAGGATTAAGATCAACACTAAAAAAAATTTTTATTTAAATTAATAACTATACTGTCTGACTGTGACAACAATTATGATTGGTGTAAATAGTTGGCTAGACGGCCTGGCACAAAAGGCTGGCAGCGGCAGGCAGGAGGTAAATTAAATTCAATGGCACTAGGAGACTGAATATTTGCAGTCCAAAAAATTATGATTTTTTTTTTTTATTACTGTTACAAGAATTGTGATTGGTGCCACTAATTGGCTACTTGGGCCTGGCAGACAGGCTGGCAGATATGAGTCGTGGATGGTAGGTAGGGCAGCAATTTAACACAGTATGCTGTGTAAGTGACAAAAACACAGGACTGGTAGAAAATTAAGTTACATTACACTAGCAAAATATTTTAAAATTTTAGATTTTAATATTAAAATTATGTTAAGAAGTGCAATGCACATATGACTCTATGAGTGGTCGCACTGGCTGGCTGCTACGTAGGGCAGCAATTATAACAACAGTATGCTGTGTAAGTCAGATAGACAGTTAGACACAGGCCTGATAGAAAATACAATTAGATTACACTAGCATAATGATTTAAAGACTTTTTTTGGAAATTTTAAGAAAAAGGTTAAGCACATACATATGAGTCGTGGCTGATAGCCTTGGAAGGGCAGCTATTAAAAACAGTAGGCTCTGTATGTCGGATACACACACGCCTGATAGAAAATACTATTAGATTACACTAGAAAAATGATTGAAATTATTTTTTGGGGGGGGAAATTAAAAAAAGGTTAAACACATATGAGTCGTGGTTCATAGACTAGGGAGGGCAGCAAGTAAACACAGTAGGCTCTCTATGTCAGCAAAACACACAGGCCGGATAGAAAATTATATTAGATTACACTAGCAAACAAATTTAAACTTTTTTTTTTATATATATATTAAAATTAAGGAGAAGGAGAATAGATATGAGTGCTGGGTGGCTGCCTGGCACAGACCAATTAACCAAAAGACTGAAAAAAAAGAGGTATATTAACGCTGAGTGAGCCTGACAGACACAGGCATGATAGTAAATGTAATTAGATTACACTAGCAAAATATTTTTTATTTTTTTTTTAAATTTAAAAAAATGTTATAAACGGATATTAACACTGCTGGCTGCTGGCTGGCACAGAGCAATGAACCAAAGTATATGCTGTGTGACACTGGCCTGATAGAAAATGAAAAAAAATTACACTAGAAAAATAATTATATTTTTGGGTTAGTTAAATTTAAACTAATGTTGTTAGGGAGATATCAGTGGTGGCAGTAGTCACAGCATATGATGTGAGCCTTAAACACACAGCTGAAAGCCAGGCAAATGCTAATAAAAAAAAAAAAAAAACGGCACGAAATATAGCCCTAAAAAGGGCTTTTTGGGATGCTGTGCTTGCAGCAGATATGAGTGGAGTCCTTCTGGACTGTAAAAACACTAGCCTAGCTATGTTTTTCCTATTAATGTCAGGAGCAAAAACACAACACGTCCTCTCATTAAAAAAGCAAGGTCGTTATGAGTCTAAAATGGCGGATTCCGAGTAGCTGGGAGTGTCTGTGAGGGAGTGTCTGATGTTGATTGGCTCTAATGTGTCAGGCGGCTGTGACATAAAGGGTCAAAGTTTCCACAATGATGACACATAGGGGCGGATCGAACATCGCCATGTGTTCGCCCACAAATGCGAACGGGAACAAGCTATGTTCGCTGTGAACCGTTCGCGGGCGAACAGTTCGGGACATCACTACTTAAGATTGGAGTCCAGATGAATGCATACATTGGATACGCTGGCACCTAAAGGGTTAAACACTATGATGGATTACAGCTGTTTCTACAAATAAGACTTATCCTCTCTTATCCTCTCTTATCCTCTGGGTATCCTCTCCCTAGCTTGCAAAGCTTCTACCATGTCCAAAAGGCACAATGCTTTTAACATTTATGATGTTTGCCATAACAAATGTCATTGGATATTAACATTAGCCTATGATGATATCAATGTTGCTAAAATGATTTTGATAATATAGATAATGACAAATGACTATGATTTGAGGTACACAGTATATTGTGTGGCAACATCTATTTTTTTTGTCTATAGTTTTTTAGGTTAGTTGAATATTGGGATCCGCAAACGTATTTTGACAACAAACACGCCATCACTGATGTGAAGTCTGTTAGGAGGTGGCTATGGTTACGGCACCCGGTGATGATGTCATAAAGTATAGACATTGGGGTCAATTTACTATTGTGTGGACGGACATGATACGATGTATCATATCATGTCCGCCACCTATCGATAAATGCCGACAGCATATGCTGTTGGCATTTATCATTGCACCAGCAGTTCTGGTAAACTGCTGGTGCAATACCGCCCCCTGCAGATTTGCTGCTAGCAGGGGGTGTCAATCAACCCAATCGTATTTGATTGGGCTGATTGCTGTCCGCCACCTCAGAGGTGGCGGGCAAGTTAATGAGCAACAGTCTTAGGACCGCTGCTTCTTAACTTCCTCTTCAGGCAGAACTGAAGCGGAGTGGGTCGGAAGCAGCATCCGCTGCTTCATAAATCGACCCCATTGGCCGCTATTGAAAACCACACACACATGCTTTGCGCATTGTACAGCACGCATTGCCAGGTTGTGGTTTGTCGTTTCCATGATGACGGTCACTTGGTGATGGCGTCTATGCGCGCTTATGCCGCACAGGCGTTCAAACTTTGATTTGAGTTTGGGGGCCTAAGATTCGTCACAGGTAACATTTAGGGGAATTTATAGGGACTCATGTAGGGGTGTATTGTATGTATATTTTATGCCTCCATGTGAACCAGGCTTCTGATAGGGGCCAAAACATTATGGCTTAACGGCATTGTTTGTATGCATTAAAGGAGATTTGCATATACCCAGAGTGTCTATTTTTTGGAAACCACTATAGGGATTTACACCACATCCAGGTTTTCAGAGGAAATTTGCTGCATTTTATTTTGGTAGCGCACCGGGGAGCTTAATTTGGTTAGTGAGTGCTATATACAGTGTATATATATATATATATATATATATATATACAGGGAGTGCAGAATTATTAGGCAAATGAGTATTTTGACCACATCATCCTCTTTATGCATGTTGTCTTACTCCAAGCTGTATAGGCTCGAAAGCCTACTACCAATTAAGCATATTAGGTGATGTACATCTCTGTAATGAGAAGGGGTGTGGTCTAATGACATCAACACCCTATATCAGGTGTGCATAATTATAAGGCAACTTCCTTTCCTTTGGCAAAATGGGTCAAAAGAAGGACTTGACAGGCTCAGAAAAGTCAAAAATAGTGAGATATCTTGCAGGGGGATGCAGCACTCTTAAAATTGCAAAGCTTCTGAAGCGTGATCATCGAACAATCAAGCGTTTCATTCAAAATAGTCAACAGGGTCGCAAGAAGCGTGTGGAAAAACCAAGGCGCAAAATAACTGCCCATGAACTGAGAAAAGTCAAGCGTGCAGCTGCCAAGATGCCACTTGCCACCAGTTTGGCCATATTTCAGAGCTGCAACATCACTGGAGTGCCCAAAAGCACAAGGTGTGCAATACTCAGAGACATGGCCAAGGTAAGAAAGGCTAAAAGACGACCACCACTGAACAAGACACACAAGCTGAAACGTCAAGACTGGGCCAAGAAATATCTCAAGACTGATTTTTCTAAGGTTTGATGGACTGATGAAATGAGAGTGAGTCTTGATGGGCCAGATGGATGGGCCTGTGGCTGGATTGGTAAAGGGCAGAGAGCTCCAGTCCCACTCAGACGCCAGCAAGGTGGAGGTGGAGTAATGGTTTGGGCTGGTATCATCAAAGATGAGCTTGTGGGGCCTTTTCGGGTTGAGGATGGAGTCAAGCTCAACTCCCAGTCCTACTGCCAGTTTCTGGAAGACACCTTCTTCAAGCAGTGGTACAGGAAGAAGTCTGCATCCTTCAAGAAAAACATGATTTTCATGCAGGACAATGCTCCATCACACGCATCCAAGTACTCCACAGCGTGACTGGCAAGAAAGGGTATAAAAGAAGAAAATCTAATGACATGGCCTCCTTGTTCACCTGATCTGAACCCCATTGAGAACCTGTGGTCCATCATCAAATGTGAGATTTACAAGGAGGGAAAACAGTACACCTCTCTGAACAGTGTCTGGGAGGCTGTGGTTGCTGCTGCACGCAATTTTGATGGTGAACAGATCAAAACACTGACAGAATCCATGGATGACAGGCTTTTGAGTGTCCTTGCAAAGAAAGGTGGCTATATTGGTCACTGATTTGTTTTGTTTTGTTTTTGAATGTCAGAAATGTATTTTTGTGAATGTTGAGATGTTATATTGGTTTCACTGGTAAAAATAAATAATTGAAATGGGTATATATTTGTTTTTTGTTACGTTGCCTAATAATTATGCACAGTAATAGTCACCTGCACACACAGATATCCCCCTAAAATAGCTATAACTAAAAACAAACTAAAAACTACTTCCAAAACTATTCAGCTTTGATATTAATGAGTTTTTTGGGTTCATTGAGAACATGGTTGTTGTTCAATAATAAAATTAATCCTCAAAAATACAACTTGCCTAATAATTCTGCACTCCCTGTATATATATATATATATATATATATATATATATATATATATATATATTTCTTTTTTTTTGTCAGTTTGAAAACGGAGGTAAAAACTCTGAAACTTTACTTCATAAGGAATAAAACTTTATCCTTATTAAACCCGGCGAGTGCCTTCCTTTTTGTGATATATATATATATATATATATATATATTTATATATATATATATATATATATATATATATATATATATATATATATATATATATATATATATATATACAGTATATATATATCACCTTACTTAATCACCTTAGTGGAATTTAATCACCTTAGTGGAATAAGTAAACATGCTTTGTTTGTCCTTACAACATGAATAAAATGATAGTTTTTCACATTTCATTCTGAGTGTTATTAATTTACTATTTAGGGCTAGAAAGGGGCAATTTTGCATGTTTACGGGTGCAGGTAAAATAACAACAATAACAGCAACTTAGCGCAGTTAACCAGAGGTCAGACCTCTGGTTAATTAAAAAAATGTGCCCCTATTGGCCCCAAATAATGTGGACAGCTCATTTCTTAAAATAAAAATTATGAGTATCTTTATTTTGTTTAAATACCTGCACAAAACAGTTGTAATGGGTTAAAAAGAGGGGTTGTGGGGTGTTAGAAAAAAAACAGCACTGGAAACTGTCTTTATATCGAAGTCTACGGGGACTGTGTTTTTAGTTTAAATATATATGTATATGCACAGATAAACACTTAAAGATATATGTATATATTCATATACATGTGTATATATATATATATATATATATATATATATATAAAAATATCAAAATAACAAGAGTATTGCATTGACCAATGATACTTTTTTTATTGGACTAACTATACATTTATAAATGTATATTTAGTCCAATAAAAAAAGTATCATTGCTCAATGCAATACTCTTGTTATTTTGATATTTTTATATATATATTTTGATATCTAAATCTCTGGACTAACACGGCTACTCCAATCAACGTATATATAAATATATATATATATATATTATTATTATTTTAAATACTTTATTTTTCAGCAAAAACCAATGACATTGACAATATATTTTCCAACATTTGCAATAACACTTTGCAATTTTACATTTTACATCATTCATTATGCATTATAGGGTACATTGTCTTGCATTGTTTATTTGCCATTTTATCAACATTATCTGTCCTACTTGTACTCCCTTTTTTTTTAACCCAAAACATTAACTTAACAACAAACCTAAGTAAATTAAATACAATAAAATTAAATTAAAGCTATCTACTCCCCTTCAAGAAGTATGGTAAATCTTTTCCCCTTTTTCATTCCAACCAACAACCATGAACACTTATTATTTTTAGTTATATTTTGATTCTGCCACTCTTCAGTCGTATTGCTGGAATACCCAATTCCCTCTTAGATTTTATTCTAATATGTATATTGAGGATGAGAAAGGAGCTATAATATATTTTTGGATATGGTTAGGCTGAGTCAATATGTACGCCACTTTTTAATAAAACCTTTAATTCTATTAACCACATCTCCCTTGACATCCGTCTGTTCAATTAATAGTTGCTGATATAGGGCAAGTTTTGCTAAGGTGGGAGGTTTGTCAGTAACCCATTGCGTTAATATTAATTTCCTTGCCATCAAAAGGATGGTATTAATCAGTTTTGTATGTTCTAATTTTTGTTTGTCTCCTATTAGCGTCACTATCGAGTTCCAAGTAAGAGTTATTTCAGGATTGCACATTTTGCGGAGCCAGTACTCCACCATTTTCCAAAATTTGTTTATTTTTGGGCAACTCCACATTAAGTGACTCATAGAGGGGTTTATGAATGAGCATTTTGTGCATTTATTCTCTATAGAGGGGTTCCATTTGTATGACTATTTAGGTGTAATATATCCATTATGTATCAATTTGTACTGTGTCTCTCTTAGTGATTCTGATAGAGTGGCCTTCCTAGCTTTATCAAAGCTGTGTGTGATATCCTCCTTTGTTAGGTTACAGTCCCTATATCTCCCCCACTGTTCTATTACTCGAGTCAATACTGTATCTGCTTGTGATTCTAGTAGCATCTCATATATAAGTGATATTGATCTGTTTCCCTGTGTGTACAATTATGTCAATAGATCCCAGTGTGATCTTTCCTAGATATGCGGGTTCTGTCTAATCAGTTCAGTTAGGTAGTGCCTAACCTGTAAATACGCGAAGTGTTGTTGGTTGGTTAAGTTAAACCTCTCTTGCAGCCTTCTGAAGTGAAAAGCTGCCTTGTTAGGATAATCTAATAATTTTCCCACATTTTTCAAACCTGCATCTGCCCAATATGTAAATGTACTTGTCTTAGGCCTAGTATGAAAGTAAGGTTGCCACAGAGTGGTAAGTGCTTATTACCCTCTCTTCTCTGTCCCCACATTTGTGAGATTTTTTCCACGCTATAATAGGCCCCCTAAACAAGATGTTATCTTTCATAATGTTAGGCCCTTTTATAAGAACTATGAAGGGTAAGAATCCTAGGGCTACTGGTGTTACCAGATCCTTTTCTATTTCTAATGCTGTGAAATGGTCTATGCCAGATATCCAGTCTAATGCTATTTTTGCTAGTGTGGCCCAGTTATACCACTGCACATTTGGTACTCGATACCCATCCTTTAGGGGGGATTGGAATAATTTCCACATGCTAATTCTGTGTTTCTTAGTTCGCCAACATGTATATATTTTTAATTTGCTGCCAAATGCTGGGTAACTTACCCCCTACGTTGCGCTAGGTTCTTTGCTGTGTCTCATGGCATGAGAATGAGGCTCCCATTGGAACTTATGGAAGCGCGTTCTCATGAGCGCAAAGCTTCCAGGCAATTGCTCTTAACTTGTAATACCAGCACACATTTGCGTGCGCTGGTATTAATGAGCGGAGCACAAATATAGCTCCACTTGTAATCTAGTCCTTAAATACTATCTTACAGGGGTCTGTGACCTTTAATTCAGCAGAAACATGCTATATTAACTGTATTATTTTTTTCACATCTTATAACTACATTCCATTTTAAAATAAACATGCCTTCATCCAACAGTATGTTCACAAACAAGATATTTATGCAAAGTAACCTCAATAGAAAAATGTTTGTGTTTAGGTCATGCACAAGAATAGGCAGTGTATAAATAAATTATTCGTGTAAGTTTATGAAATTTGGCTAAGAGATCAAATCAATATTAAAGTATAGTGGAAGCAGCTGCCTCCAGAAAAATACTCCAGAAGATGATGTAGAAGCATACCCCCTGGCATTTCAACACACAGTAACCTTGGAAGCTTGGCCATGAGGAGAATGGGCAGGAATTATTGCTCCTTTCTTGCTGGGTGAGACCCAAAAAGATTATTATGATCTGAAATAGGAATCTACTTCTGATTATTCACTGCCTAAATCAGAAAAACTAGCTAGGATGGGGGCTGGGACTAATGTTAGAGCACAGGGCTTCTACAACCGAAGATTCAATAAAAATCTCCAAGGTGTCAGATGCTTGACCGGATTCATCTGGCATGGCAATAGCTGAAACCAAAGTCCAGTGCAAATTCATGAAACCATAGTTTTGTAACAAGGAGGGAGGATGTTGAAAATAAGCCTGGATATGGAGTTAATTTGCAAAGAAAAGATGGGAGAGATCATGGTCTTAAAAATGCAAAGGACTTGAGAAATGCCCAAGTAGCATGCTTTAAATGTGGTAAGATCAGACATGTCAGGTATCCAAACCAGAGCAAATGCAATTTGGTCTTTGGAAAAGTCTTTATTCCTGTGTAATTTACATAGAAATTTTAAGTTTTTGATAAAATACGATTTTTGGTGAACAATTTTGTTACACTGTTTGATGCATCTTAACAACACCATTTTTCCCTGCTCATTTTTTTGTGAATGGTTCAATTATTTATTTTGTATGATATTTGAATTACACATTTTATTATGCACATAACATATGAAAATGCAGTATATGCCCCTAAGGAATAAACCTCCTATTACTTCATACATTCTCTAAACTAACTTAACAATAAAACACGACACACTGCTTGGGAAAAAAGACAGATCACGGTCACGTTTTTTAAATAACATATTTAACTCTGGCTAATATTGTCCAATATTAGGCAGCTCTTCTATAAATGATAACTGAACTTGTAGCAAGTTCCTTATAGCTGGTGGTGGCATCTTCTCACTAACCTAACCCCTACTGATTGACGGTCAAGGCCTCTCCGATGTTTGCAGCATGGCACTGGGTTGCACACGCTCACTGGCACAGAGAGAGAGTCTTGTTATGGAGAGCTCTTCAGCCTGCAGCTCTAAAAGGGAGAGGAACCCCTAAGCAGGCACTTAGTGGGTGACACCTCCCCCTGTGTTCGGGCCGTCACTCTGCTCTCTCCATGCCCGCTCCCAGGGCCTTGACCGACCTCCAGCTAGGGCATACGCAGCCAACCCAGTAAGGTGACCCCTCCAGTCGAGTCCTAGAAACATCCCTGTGAGGGGTGGATGACTATCTTACAACACGGGCTTATGGGGCTAGTTCAACTAAACCTACCCCCGCCGGTTCGAAAATCCTAAGCTTGAATACTTTAATTGCTGCCACTTCACTTCATCCAGAGACGGGCGGGGAAAAACTCCCTTGAAGTCTGGAAGCAGGAAGAGGCCGGATCCACTGCAACAGGACCCTATAAAGGTAAGAGGTACACCCGCCCACCCACTTGCAACAATGTAACATACACACACTAGAACACTCCAGACTTCAAGTCAGTTATCCCTTAATTTTGCTATAGGCTCACTAGAGGGCCCTCCACTGTCATTAGCGAGACAACCTTTTTCAGGGTGAAAAGTGGCTTAAGATCATCCCAACAGGCTTTAGATCATTATACCAGGCTTTAGATCATCAGGCCCTTAGTCACAGAGAGAAGCTTTCCTGGGTTTTACACTTTGATATAGTCCCAGGTTTCTTTTAAAGAAGTAAGGCCAGAGAGTAAAGTAGTGCATGAAAGCCCCATAAGATTTTCCCTTTTACCCATACTGATTTATATATCACAAGCAAAATGAGGAAGAAGGAAAGCTGAGCCCAGGTGTCAGGAAAAAGTTTTATTGCAAGGTAGGCTTTCTGGATACAAGGTGAACTCCAATCTTACGCGTTTCGCGCATGGGCACATGCGCTTCATCAGAGATACTGGTCTCTGCTGTTCAGGGTCAATATAAAGTGGTGAGTGACCTATCAGGGCAGGTATGGCAATTTCATCATTAGATGTAAACATTGCCAACAGGTGTGTAGTCTGATGGTCACCCACTGCTATGTTTGCATCGATCCTGTGCAGCAGAGGACTAGAAAAGAACAGATAAATGATGATTAAATGATTTTAAAAATGGAACTTAATTATACATATTATTTATAACATATATATATATAAATCTCAGTTGGTATAGTACTGAAAATGTCACAACAGTGTATGTGTATCTAGGTGCCTATTATGTAATTTGCTTTGATTTCAGTTTCTATGATTTTTACATTTTTTACATCTAAGAATAAGCACATATTTAGGTTAAACAGTTGGCTCGCATTTTGAAGTCCAGTAATTTAACAAAGCCCTTTATGGGGAAATTTGGGCTTGCAGGAGTAATATGTGGCACAACTGGGACAAAAATTGACAATGGCCCTTCATGGGGCCAACAGTACTATTCCAAACATCATCATGCATAAAAATGATTAATAATTAATAACATTCTGTAGTCTAATAGCATTCATGGGTAACTTTGATACTATATGTTTGTAAGTTACTTCTGTAAGGTCCATAAAACAATCTATATTTACTATGCTATATCCCCTGGGTCCCCTGGTAATAATAGCTCCTAGTTGTGTGTTGCAAATAGGAGGGAAAGGACAAACAATAAATAAAGAATTGCTCTAGAAATAGGTATTGTCCATACTAAAAAAGAAAATTATATTAATTAATACTGTAGGGGACTACAGGGGTATGTTAGCTACCTTACCTGTTGTGAATGACAACACTGGATAAGGAATAGGGCTATTAGAAAGCATGATAAAATAATTTTTGTGTGTATTTTTCTTTATACCATAGATAAGCTAAAGGAAAAAATGATAATTAATTTATTTTATTTTATTTTATTTTTGGGAGAGGGATAAATTCGTCTAGACCTAAACTGGGAACATCCTGTAATTTTATATGTATGTTTCTTAGTTATTACTTATAGTTTCGTACTTTTCTCTACTATAAAGTTTTTATCATGTGTCCCTGGCATATAGATTTTAGGATCAAAGGCAACCTGGATGAGTGGAAGAAGGGATACTATTCATTCAATGTACAGATTGACATCGTATCTTTTATTCATGCCTTGTGGTGCCCTGGTTTGAAGCATGAAGATCCAGTATACTTCTCTTTTGGATAGGGTTTTATTCCTATCTCCTCCTAGAGGGTTATTTTTTATATGTTCGATTGCTTTAAATGAAAAATGGGTCAGTTTTTGTGGGTGTGTGTGGAAATGTTTCGCCACTGGTGTTCTAGGGAATTCTTCCTCTATGGATAAGAGGTGTTCCCTTATGCGGTCTTTTAAGGGACGTGTGGTGATACCAACATATTGGTGTTGGCAGTATAGACATGTGATCAAATAAATTATGTATGTTGATGTACAATCCATCCTAGTGGTGATGGGATATGTTGTGTTGGTTTGCGAAGAGGTAAATGTTAGATACTTATCTGTATATTTGCAGCTTTTACATGGTATACGGCCACATCTGTAGTTGCCTTTTGTAGGAGTGAGCCAATTGGTAGTTAATGGGGTTTTATCATGAAACTTGTGTGTAATCTTGTCTCGTATTGTTGGTGCTTTTTTGGCTACAAATCTAATGCATTTCTGTAATTTATCTCTTAAGATGATGTCACTATTAAGAACAGGGAGATACTTTTTAATAATTCTGGTGATGGTGTAAAATTGATTGCTATAGTTTGTGACAAAACATATGTCTTCTTTTATGTCATTTCTGTTTGATGTACTTTTGGCTGTTTTGCTAATTAGCAGTGATGTCCTATCCATTCTCATCACTTGTAATTTGATTTTGAAAAGTAAACTTTTTTTGTAGCCTCTAGCTACTAGTCTATTTGTTAGTTCATCTGCTTGTTTGATGTATGCCTGGAGGGAACTACAGTTTCTCCGTAGTCTGAGGTATTGGCCCTTAGGGATACCTTTTTGTATGTGTGGGGCATGGCAAGAGTCTGCTCTTAGTATTGTGTTTCTTGCTAGCGGTTTTCTGAATGTGCTAGTGATGATTTCTCCTGTCCTATTGTGTTCTAGTGTAAGGTCTAGAAAGTTGATAATATGGTCGTCATTTTGGTGTGTGAATGTCAGATTGAGTATGTTATTGTTAAAATAATTAATGATTTCTTGGATGGTAAGTTCTGTGTTCTTCTTATAGATCAAAATTAGATCATCTATAAATCTACCATACACAACTACCTTGTCCTCAAGGGCCAGTCCACCCCCGAAGAGATAAAGATGTTCAAAATATCCCATATACAAGTTTGCATAAGAGGGGGCAAACTTGGCCCCCATGGCAGTGCCACATTTCTGGAGGTAGTAATGGCCCTCGAAGACAAAGTAGTTGTGTGTAAGGAGAAATTTTGTGAGTTCCACAAGGAATGTAATGAATTCCTCTGGGTAACTGGTGTGTCTCCTTAGCATGTATGTCAAAGCTGTGAGGCCTTCCTCATGGGGGATGCTTGAATAGAGTGCTGAGACGTCTATGGATAACCAAGTGTAATTTTCTAGCCATGTAACTGCTTGTATTTGTTGTATTAAGTGTGTGCTGTCTCGTATGTATCCTGGCAAGGATTTGACTATGGGTTGTAATATGTTGTCTAGCCAGTTCCCTACTCTCTCGCATAGTGAGCCTCTGCTGGCTACTATAGGTCTGCCAGGTGTGTCAATGAGAGTCTTATGTATTTTGGGGACTATGCGGAATGTAGGGATGGTAGGGTACTCAACTAGGCAATAAGTAGCTATGTCTTGAGTTAGGTGTCCCTCCTCAATTGCAGAGTCCAATAAATTATGGAGTTCTTGTTTGAATTTGTGTGTCGGATTGAAAGTTAGTTTTGAGTATGTCTCCCTATCATTTAGTTGTCTGTATACCTCTTTTTTGTAGTCTTCAGTATTGAGGATTACTATTGCCCCTCCCTTATCTGCTGGGGTAACCACTATGTCTTTATTAGTACTAAGTGATTTGAGTGCCAATTGTTCACTAGAAGATAGATTATGTTTGCTTGTCGCATTGGGGGCGTTCTCTAAGGAGGAATGTAAACTAGTGAGTTCCAATTCTACAAGGTTTTGGAACATCTCTATGGCTTCACTTCTGCTATGGACTGGATAAAAATAAGATTTAGTGTGTGGTAGTGTTTTAAGTGTGGGAACTGTGTCATAGGTGCTGACTTCTCTAAGTGTGAGGGCTTGGAGTGAGGTGAGAGTGTTCAGATCACAGAGGTCTCTAAATTGTAAGCCTATAGAGTTAATGTTTGTATGTGCTGTATTCTCTAACTGTACGCTGTTGGCTTGTTCATTGTCAGTGCATGTGATTTGTGAGAAGTGTTTGTATAGTGTGATTTTTCTAACCAAGGCGTTAATATCTAGAATGGTGGAAAAGAGATCAAAGTTGGTGGACGGGGCAAAAGACAACCCTTTATTCAGTAGACTGACTTGGGAGCTGTTGAGGGTGGTATTAGATAGGTTGATTACTGATCCTACTTCTTTTGTGTGGTCTTTTTTATTCTGCTTGGATAACGTAGTGGTAAATCCTTTTTTGGTGTACTACTGGTGATCGGTGTTTGTACTAGTGTTGAAAGTTTAATTCTGCCTTCAGAGGTACTATGGCTTGTTGTTACTTCATTGGAAGTATGTGCTTGTGATTCTTCTGCTGTCTGTGAACTTTCTGTGTTATCTGTGTCAATGCTTGAGAATGTAACTCGCTTGGCATTCGGTGTGTGGTTGAAGTGACCCTTTCTTTTATTTTTATTCTTCCTTTTGTGATTATATTGTTGTGAATGATCTTTGTGTCTATGTGGTTTGTCTTTCTGCCAGGAATATACGATATCTAATTATATATCACAAGCCCTAAACCAAAGAAAATGAGACAGTAATGAAGGGAGAGCAAATACAGGTAATAAACCATAAAGAGGCTTTGTGGAATGAACATGGAAAATGCTTTAAAAGGAAAGACTATTCCAGATTTTTATTGTTTAAAAAGATAGATAATCCCTTTATTACCCATTCCCCAGTTCTACATAACAAACACAGTTATATTAATATACTTTTACCCCTGTGATTACCTTGTATCTAAGCCTCTGTAGAGTACCCCCTTATCTCAGGTCTTGCATTTTAGCCATTCAGTGTCCTCTCATTAGTAACTACACGCCGTGAGCACAATGTTATCTATACGGCACACATGAACTAATATCCTCTTGCTGTGATAAACTGTCAAATGCATTCAGATAAGAGGCAGCCTTCAAGGTCTTATAAATAGTATATGAGCCTACCTAGTTTTAGCTTTAAACTAAGAATACCAAAAGATTAAAGCAAATTTGATGATAAAAGTAAATTGGAAAGTTGTTTAAAATTACATGCCCTACATTTTCACCTGTTTGGGCCTTGGAAGCCTATAAATTTAGCACATTTACTCTGTGAGCTTGCTCTTTTAGGCTTGCTGTATTGATTCTCTGTTAAAGTAACATTGTCTGTTTAAGTATAATAGCTAACCAAGCTATTTTCTAAATTATTTGCTTTGCAAGGGTTGCATTTTTATTTTAAAAAAAGGAAATAACTAAATAACTTTATTTCTAGCATTCCATTTTTTTTTTGTTTTTCTGTCTGTGTGGGTAATTAGGGGTGGGATTATTTTCACCTGTTTGGGCCTTGGAAGCCTATAAATTTAGCACATTTACTCTGTGAGCTTGCTCTTTTAGGCTTGCTGTATTGATTCTCTGTTAAAGTAACATTGTCTGTTTAAGTATAATAGCTAACCAAGCTATTTTCTAAATTATTTGCTTTGCAAGGGTTGCATTTTTATTTTAAAAAAAGGAAATAACTAAATAACTTTATTTCTAGCATTCCATTTTTTTTTTTGTTTTTCTGTCTGTGTGGGTAATTAGGGGTGGGATTATTTTCACCTGTTTGGGCCTTGGAAGCCTATAAATTTAGCACATTTACTCTGTGAGCTTGCTCTTTTAGGCTTGCTGTATTGATTCTCTGTTAAAGTAACATTGTCTAAGTATAATAGCTAACCAAGCTATTTTCTAAATTATTTGCTTTGCAAGGGTTGCATTTTTATTTTAAAAAAAGGAAATAACTAAATAACTTTATTTCTAGCATTCCATTTTTTTTTTTTGTTTTTCTGTCTGTGTGGGTAATTAGGGGTGGGATTATTTTCACCTGTTTGGGCCTTGGAAGCCTATAAATTTAGCACATTTACTCTGTGAGCTTGCTCTTTTAGGCTTGCTGTATTGATTCTCTGTTAAAGTAACATTGTCTGTTTAAGTATAATAGCTAACCAAGCTATTTTCTAAATTATTTGCTTTGCAAGGGTTGCATTTTTATTTTAAAAAAGGAAATAACTAAATAACTTTATTTCTAGCATTCCATTTTTTTTTTTGTTTTTCTGTCTGTGTGGGTAATTAGGGGTGGGATTATTTTCACCTGTTTGGGCCTTGGAAGCCTATAAATTTAGCACATTTACTCTGTGAGCTTGCTCTTTTAGGCTTGCTGTATTGATTCTCTGTTAAAGTAACATTGTCTGTTTAAGTATAATAGCTAACCAAGCTATTTTCTAAATTATTTGCTTTGCAAGGGTTGCATTTTTATTTTAAAAAAAGGAAATAACTAAATAACTTTATTTCTAGCATTCCATTTTTTTTTTTTTGTTTTTCTGTCTGTGTGGGTAATTAGGGGTGGGATTATTTTCACCTGTTTGGGCCTTGGAAGCCTATAAATTTAGCACATTTACTCTGTGAGCTTGCTCTTTTAGGCTTGCTGTATTGATTCTCTGTTAAAGTAACATTGTCTGTTTAAGTATAATAGCTAACCAAGCTATTTTCTAAATTATTTGCTTTGCAAGGGTTGCATTTTTATTTTAAAAAAAGGAAATAACTAAATAACTTTATTTCTAGCATTCCATTTTTTTTTTTTGTTTTTCTGTCTGTGTGGGTAATTAGGGGTGGGATTATTTTCACCTGTTTGGGCCTTGGAAGCCTATAAATTTAGCACATTTACTCTGTGAGCTTGCTCTTTTAGGCTTGCTGTATTGATTCTCTGTTAAAGTAACATTGTCTGTTTAAGTATAATAGTTAGCTAACCAAGGTAGTTAGGCAAACAAGGTTTTGGGGTAACCAAGGGGAAATATATTTATTTAATACTTTTAAGTTAAACCTTTTATTAAGAATGTGTGAGAATCTCATTCAGTGTACAGTTTGCCACATGTTTGCATCACTGGAGCAGCCGCTTCTGGGATTATATGTTTGTGGCAAGTGCGAGCATATTGTCTCTTTAGAAACTCGTATTGGGGATCTGGAGGAACGAATTGCAACACTACATGAAATTCAGACACTTGAAAGGGAAATGGATAGGACTGAGCTGGTTGTTAATGGTTCCAGCAGTGGGAATGGGGAGGATTCAGATGAGGAGACTCCAGGATGTAGCTGGGTCACAGTTAGAGGGCGAAGTAAGCGGAAGAGACAGGCCAGTTCTGAGCTGGTACACCCCAATAGATTTGCAAGATTAAGTGAAGATGTTGGGGATATCAGTTCAGGGGTGGCAGTGTCAGAGAGGGCCGTGTTGCCTAGTATAGTGAACAGTCCTTTAGCTGTGGAAGAGGAGCATACTATGGTGGGCAGTCCTTCAGTCATGGAAGAGGGGCATACAAGTCAGGGCCAGAGGCAGATGTTGGTGGTAGGAGACTCTATTATAAGGAAGGTTGATAGGGTAATTTGTCATCCAGACCCTTTACATAGAACAGTTTGCTGTCTTCCAGGGGCTCGTGTTAGGCATATTGTGGAGCGTATTGATAGATTGTTAGAGGGATGCGGGTCTGATCCTGCAGTCATGGTGCATATTGGTACTAATGAAGAAATCAGTGGGAGATGGAGAGTCCTAAAAAATGACTTCAGGGAGTTAGGTAGCAAGCTTAAAGCAAGGACATCCAAAGTAATATTTTCTGAGATATTACCAGTGCCGTGTGTTAACTCAGTAAGGCAGAAGGAGCTAAGGTCTGTTAATTCATGGCTAAAAACATGGTGTAAAAATGAGGGGTTTGACTTTTTAGAACACTGGGCTGATTTTTCACTAGGGTACAAATTGTACAGTAAGGATGGATTGCACCTGAATGACATGGGTGCAGGTGTGTTGGGGGAAAGGATGGTAGCACGTTTAGAGAACCTTTTAAACTAGGCAAAGGGGGGGAGGGTCAATTTGAACAAAATAGAACAGAGAGATCAGTGTCTGAATATGTCTCTCCATTAATATCTCAAGGAAGGGATGACTTAAGAAATGTCACATTAGAAAGTATAGAGGAAAGTACACCAAGTAGCAGCAGAAAGCACATGAAAATTAAATGTATGACAACAAATGCAAGAAGCATGACAGGTAAAATGGGGGAGCTGACGCTCTTAGTTGCAGAAGAGGACTATGATGTTATCAGTATAACTGAAACTTGGTGGGATGATTCACATGACTGGGCAGTTAACTTAGAGGGGTATACATTATTTAGGAGGGACAGGAATAATAAAAGGGGTGGAGGAATCTGCATGTATATTAAACCTGACCTTAAACCTACAATAAGGGAAGATATTTATGATGCAAGTGACAATGTAGAGACCCTGTGGGTTGAAATAAAGAGTGGGGGGAAAAATCCTAAAAAAATATTACTAGGAACATGCTACAAGCCTCCCAACATTAGTGACCCAGAGGAAACTCAACTACTAATGCAAATAGGTAAGGCTGCTAATAACAGTGCTGTAATTATGGGAGATTTTAACTACCCTGATATAAACTGGGCCAATGAAACTAGTAATTCAGCTAAGGGGGATAGATTTTTAAATGTTCTCAGGGATAACTTCTTGTCACAATTAATAGAGGAGCCAACTAGGAGTAAAGCTATATTGGATTTAGTGCTATCAAACAATACAGATATAATATCAAACATAGAAATCAAAGAACATTTGGGTAACAGTGATCATAACATGGTCACATTTGAAATCTCTTTTCATATGCAGTGTTTTAAAGGCTTAACTAAGACTTTTAATTTCAAAAAAGCAAAATTCAACGATTTAAGGAAATCATTAAATAATATAAATTGGGACAATGTATTTTCTAATAAAAATACAGAGGATAAATGGATAATATTTAAAAATTTGTTAAATAAATATACATATCAATACATACCATATGGTTATAAAAATAAAAATAAAAAAAAGCCGTTATGGCTAAATATAAATGTGTTAAAAGAAATTAGGAAAAAACGTAGGGCATTTAAATTATTAAAAGAAAATAGTACAGACTCAGCATACAATATTTATAAGGAATGTAACAAAGCATGCAAAAAAGCAATCAAATTAGCCAAAATTGAATATGAAAAATTAATTGCCAAGGATTCTAAGTCTAACCCTAAAAGGTTCTTTAAGTACATAAATAGCAAAAAATCTAAGAAGGATAATATAGGTACATTAAAATGTGTGGAGGGTAGCATGATAAATAATGACAGGGAGAAGGCTGAGGTACTAAACCAGTTTTTTTCTTCAGTATACACAAGAGAGGAACCATTGAATGATACTTTGGAACAGAATAGAACATGCCAGTCCATACCACTAACTGGGTTTTGTTTAGAGGATATCAGGAAAAAACTAAAAAATATTAAGGTAAATAAAACTCCAGGCCCAGATGGAATACACCCAAGGGTGTTAAGGGAACTTAGCACTGTTATAGACAAACCTTTACTCTTAATTTTTCAAGACTCATTATCCTCAGGCATGGTACCCCAGGATTGGCGTAAAGCTGATGTGGTGCCACTCTTCAAAAAGGGAAGCAGGGATGATCCAGGAAGCTATAGACCAGTTAGTCTGACATCAATAGTGGGGAAGATATTTGAAGGGATTATAAGGGATTATATTGATGAGCATATTCGTGTAAACAAGATTATGAGTTCTAATCAGCATGGCTTTAGGAGAAATAGATCATGTCAAACTAATCTAATTAGATTCTACGAGGAAGTAAGTAAAAATATAGATAAAGGGGAATCAGTTGATGTGATATACTTAGATTTTGCAAAGGCATTTGATACAGTGCCACATGAGAGATTAATGCACAAAATTAAGGGACTGGGAATAGCTGAAAATGTTAGCTCATGGATAAATAACTGGATAAAAGATAGGGAGCAACGAGTAGCAGTAAATGGATCATACTCAGATTGGACAAAGGTAATCAGTGGCGTCCCCCAGGGATCAGTACTGGGCCCTGTTCTTTTTAATATTTTTATAAATGACTTGGAGCAAGGATTAAATAGCGACATCTCTATTTTTGCAGATGATACTAAGTTAAGTAAGGTCATTAGGTCAGAGCAGGATGAACTCTCTTTGCAAAGGGATTTGCTAAAATTAGAACTATGGGCAAGTGAATGGAAAATGAGATTTAATACGGAAAAATGTAAGGTTCTACATTTTGGAAGTAAAAATAAGCAGGCTATGTATTTTTTAAATGGGACAAGACTTAGCCAAACACAGGAGGAAAGGGATTTGGGAGTAGTAATAGATAACAAGCTAAAGATGAGTGCACAATGCAGGGCAGCGGCTTCAAAGGCTAATAAGATACTAGCATGTATTAAAAGAGGCATTGATTCAAGGGAGGAAAGCATAATTCTGTCATTATATAAAGCCCTGGTAAGACCTCACCTTGAGTTTGGAGTGCAGTTCTGGGGACCGATTGCTAAAAAAGATATTGCAGAACTAGAAAAAGTTCAGAGAAGGGCCACAAAGCTAATAAGGGGATTGGAGAAATTAACCTATGAGGAGAGGCTAGCCAAACTGGGTCTGTTCTCTTTAGAAAAAAGGCGCTTGAGAGGTGACATGATTACTTTATATAAATATATTCAAGGCCCATATACAGAGATGGCAGAAGCTCTTTTTATTCCAAGAAAATTGGTTCTGACAAGAGGTCATAATTTAAGGTTGGAGGAAAGGAGATTTAATCTCCTGCAACGGAAACGTTTTTTCACTGTAAGAGCAATAAAATTGTGGAACTCATTACCAAAGGAGGTAGTGAATGCCAATACCATAGATACATTTAAAAATAGTCTGGATAAATTTCTGTATATAAACAAAATTCATGGATATGATTGCTAGTATTAAATGGGTCACATTTTAATGGGGTTATTTAAGCTTAACTGGAGCTTTTTGTAAGTATTTTAGATTTGTATAGGTTGAACTCGATGGACTTCAGTCTTTTTTCAACCTTATCTACTATGTTACTATGTTACTATGTTACAGTATCTGAATCATGAAAGTTTAATTTTGACTAAACTGCCCCTTTAATAAGGTAGTAACCCCACAATGTATAGAATCAGCGATATCAGGAGAGCAAAGAGTGTCAATAACAAACCAGGGAACTGAATTTGATAATAGCAATTCAAACATGTATAGCTATAGTTTTGGGTGATACCAAGTAAATTATCTCTTGCCACCTAATACACAGCCCGGGGTGATAGAGGACAATGGAGTTAATTTTGATTGCCAAACAAAATATACTTATCCTTATTTCATCCTAATGCCTCAGGTAACTAAAGAAGAAGGACTGGAACTTAAACAGTTAGTAGTTCATTTATATAAAACCAGAAAAGTGTTAGAGTCTGCCCACTGACATTTCTTGGGAGGTCACCTGGGGTGGATAAAACTCAAGAAAATCTTATTTTGGCCAGGAGTCTATGAGGAGATACCATGTCCAGAGTGGCAATTAATTTCTCCAAAACCCAGATTGAGGGTTGTAATTGTACCCAGTAATCAATGTCTGTTTTGAAAGGATTGGTATGAATTTGGGGCGTCCATTAGAATAGTCAGCCAGGGGTCACCAATTCATCTTGATTATACATAATTATGCTACCCATAACACAATGATGCTATTCCCATAAGTAAAACTACTACTAAAAACATAGCAAAATATTGGTTCAAGTGTTTTCATGCATAGTCACCCAGAAAAAGATACTAACTGACCAAGGTACC
The DNA here is from genome assembly GCF_027579735.1 of Bombina bombina. NCBI lineage: Eukaryota > Metazoa > Chordata > Amphibia > Anura > Bombinatoridae > Bombina > Bombina bombina. The sequence continues at coordinate 451,204,097 of NC_069504.1, read as the reverse complement.
CCTTTTGTGTCTAGACTCATGAATGAATTGTGTCAGTTGTTTAAATGTGTATCACTCTCAGACAGAGAAGGTTTAACCAGACCCTCAATGGATGATAGTAGGGATGGAAAGGATATGGGACCTGGTACGTCCATATATATTATTTGCAATTTGGGAGTTCATCAATTGTTTTTCCCCATTTGAGTTGTTGTATGGAAGACATCCCAGTGCCATGTTGGATGTGCTTAAGGAAGAGTGGGAGGAAAAGGGAGACAGAGAGTCTAATGTTATACAGCACATAGAATAGATGAAGGTGTGTATGGCTCGTGTCATACCTCTTGTTTACTAGCACATAGAGAATGCAAAAGGCTCTGAGAAGTGAAATTATGACAGAAGTGCTACCATTATGCTGTTTAAATCAAGGTGACATTGTGATGACTTTAGTGCCAACAGCAGAGAGCAAACACCTAGCATATTGGCAAGGACACTATGAAATTATAGAAAAATTATGCCCATAAATTAAAAAATGAGTCTGCTTGATTACTACAAGAATGAACATTTTATTCATATTAACCTCCTTCAATCGTGGAAGGACCAAGAGTCTTGTGTAGTAGTGGAAGATAATACCTGTGTTGGTTCCCTAACTCCAGTCAGCAAGAATTAAAATTAAAACAGGTAGAACATATGAAGTATCTCATAAAGTAATTACAGATACAGAGGTAACTGTTAAATTAAAGCCAAAAGAATTGCTGAGGATAAAAGCTGTTTTAGTACCTAAACCAGATGGTTCCATTATATTCTGTAATAACTTAAGAAAATTAAACAAGGTTTCTAATGATGTGATGCAAATACCATGCAAATGTTGATAAGCTAGTAAAAATAATGGTAAAAGGCTAGATTTCTCTCCACAATTGATCTCACAAAAGATTATTGGCAGATATCTAACAAAGAGGAGAGAAAACCACATTTGCTACACTTAATGACCTTTTACAGTACAAAATGGTGTTTTTTTTTGTCTTCCATGGAGGCCCAGTAATTTTCCAGTGATTTATTAACAACCTGCTAAGATCTCATACACAATATGCCTCTGTATATTTTTATGATGTCATAATTCATAATAAGGACTGGGACTTACATCTTCAAAAAGTGGTGGAAGTATTTAATACATTTAGGAAAGCTAGATTAACTACTAAGCCTGCTAAACTAATACTTGTTATACTCAAATAGAATCAGCAAAGATGTATATTTTAGTCTGGCCCCACAGTGCTAACCCAGGGGAGAATTATTTTAATTACCTTCCTGTGCTTTCAACAAGCAGATTCTAAAATGTAGCAACTAACTCTCATACCCAAACTGTTATACTCACAGTGCTGCATGATCACTGTGCTTCCACATAGATGTATAACCATCGGCAGCAGCTGGTTAACATTATTATCCTGTTCTCCCAGGGAGTAGGTTAGCAGGGCAATGCTTGTCCTTCCACACAGACATATAACCATCTGCAACAGCTGGTTAACAGTATTATGCTGTCTTATGTTAGAGGAAAAGCCAGTAGGTTCTTTTAAAACACAGCTTCTTTCTTAGTTAAACGTGCAGCAAAACCATAAACCCTTACTTGTTTCACTCCCTAAAGAACTTTGTCAGAGCATGATAACAATATCTACCAAATGGTTTAAAAGCAATCCTTCAACCATTTAGGGTTTTAGCCACATTGTATGTTCCGTCCCTGATTGTTACATATACTGTATATTTCATTAAGGTGGAATACTACTGATTGGTTAAATGACCTACAGGCTTTTCCACTACTTATAAATCTAGATATCCTGGAGGCTAAATATTGTAGGTATATTATAGGAAGATAAATGGCGAAACACCAGCTAAATATGGTAGAAGCTATTCATAAATGGCCTAGTCATTTCGTAGAATTGGTTATTATTGGCACTTTTTCCCCCACTTTGGAATCCCCTCTCACCTTATCAAAGCTAAAAGTCCAGATAAAGTTCATAACAAGCCTTTCCTTGTGGCATGTGTCTTTGATAAAGAGATTTTTTTCTGCATATAGATACCTCTGAGATTGGTTTGGGAGCTGTTTTTTATACAGTACATAGACAATGAAGAACTGTAGATAGATAAGAGATCTTTATTTATTTAAATCATTTTTGTGAGCCCATTTTTAACACAAACATGTAGAATACAATTGAAGTTTAAAACTTCTAAATAGATGTGACATCTCTTTTGAATGTCCTCCACTTATTAGCAAGTAAATAGCTGTTAATGATTCCAGCTAATAAAGGAATCTGTAAATATAGGAAGACACAGACAAAAATTAGTTTTGTCCAAAAGATTTGTTTTCTTAAAGCTTTTTTCTGTAGAATTTTGATCTTACTGCTATTTTGTTTGTCAGAATATTCATTAAATAAATTAGTTCATAACGAAATTATTTCACTGTTATTTCCAATAAGAAGCAAATAGAAAAGTAATTTTAACAAAAAGCTTACATTATGGAATGCAAACAATTAAAAATAACCTGTTTTTCTATCTTTCTTTCAGTGCCAGCTGAACATATAAGAGCAAATTTCATGAAGACTTTTTATATTACAAATAATTCAAAGAATAAAATTAAATAAATAGAATAACTCCCCTTCCCTGCACACAGCAACTTTTTATTTCCAAAGGAATATCATATATATAATATCATGCCCTCAGTCTAGGTGAAGCAACTATATTAGAGGTAACTTGGCTTTACTTTCGAATTGAATAAAATTAATAATAATAATAATAATAATAATAATAATAATAATAAGGAAAAAAGAAAGACCAGGGCAAAAGAATTGTCAAAATTGTTTCCAATCATTAAATTAAAAGGAAAGTCAGAGGTTCAATTACGATAAGATATTATGATGTAGTTTGATGCTTACCAGTGATCTGGCAGCATTATTCTCATGATATGCAAAGCACAGCAGCGTTCGGAAAAACCAAATTCTATGTTTTTAAACCTGAAAATTAAATTAATATATATGACAGTGACAACTCATCCAATGGTCAGGAGCAGCAGGACACTTGTGGCCGGGGAAGAAATTAGAAAGATTAGTTCCAACTTGGAAACTAAAACTGACTAAAAATCTGTGGCGCTTTACAGCTTAAAATAAACTATAGGGCCCGGAATATATTGAAATGGATTTTATATGAATTAAAACCTATTTATAAGGGGGAAGCAAATGCAGCAAATGGTTATACTTAAAATAAATGTAGATGGAATAAATGATAATATAATATATAGTGTGGTAGCAACTGTGGCATATGAATTAATATATGATATATATAAAAAATATCATTTCAATATTACATAAAGTTTACAAAATGAAAAGAAAATATAAAAATGAAAAGAAAATATTAAAATCACACTTATATGGTCGACCAGTTAAAAATAACACACCTAGATAAAAAAGTACACACTTCCAAACAAGTCAGCATAAAATCACATCAACATATGGTGCATTCCACCACAATATAAAACCAAAACCAAATATAGGGTATCTAAAACACGATACCCTAATACGGTTACTTTAAATAGTGTAGTAAGCAAAAGTCTATTATAAGTCCAAGTGGATCCTTGTTAATTCAAATATACGAACAGAGACCACACAGTGTTGTTTGCTAACCCACAAGTTCCTTAGCTTCTCTTTAAGGTTACTTTCACTGCGGTTAGGTTTTTTTCTTCTTTTTCTAGAGAATTTTTTCTATAAAAGAGAGAGGACAGACAAGAAAACTTGTCACAAGTAGGGAAAGTTTCCAAGTAGGGTTATTTATGTCTTACCTACATCGGGTGGTGCCGGACGTCTCTCGAGATACTGACAGATCTTTTTTCCAAAACTTCTCCAAACCTACACTTGTTCAGTAGGATGAAGACAGGATTCCACCGATCTGCACATAAATGCTTTCAAGACCAGAACGACGGCTATGATTTTTATACTCATGAGTATTAGCTATGCTAAATTCACATGTACAGATCCTCAGACGGACCAAAAAGTAAAGCAACATGTTTTGGATATTACGCCTTTGTCAAGCTTTACCTTACACTCGTAACCTAGTGCCTTTATAGGGGTATTAATTTGTTAATTAAATGCCAAGTGTCACCCACGCCCTCGTCAGTAGTCGACTGGACTACGGCAATGCACTCTACGCCGGGTCCACCATCAAGCTCCAGAAACGACTCGAACGCATCCAGAACACCTCGGCCAGACTCATCCTCGACATCCTTCGCCAAAACCACATCACCAAAAAAGGAACCTACACTGGCTCCCCGTCAACAAGAGAATCACCTTCAAGCTCCTAACCCATGCATTCAAGGCTCTCCACAACATCGGTCCTGAATACATCAACCACCATGTCAATTTCTACACCCCCTCCAGACAACTCCGCTCTTCCGACCAAGCACTCGCAGTCATCCCCCGCATCAAGAAAAAAACAGCTGGAGGAAAATCCTTCTCCTATATGGCAGCAAGGTCATGGAACTCCCTCCCGCTGCACCTCAGACAATCCACCTCCCTTACAAACTTCAGGAAGGACCTCAAGACCTGGCTCTTCAACTGAATCGTCTTCCCTTAGCCCCCCTCTCCCCCCCATAGCGCCTTGAGACCCTCACGGGTGATTAGTTTGCACTTTACAAGTACCCAATGGATAGATAGATAGGTTTGATTTATAAAGTTCATTACTTTAAAGATTTATTTGAGAGAAGCTCTATATTTTTATTAATATAATACCCAAATGGCAGCAAATATCATAATTAATACATTCAATGTTACGTGTCAAAATTGAGACTATAAAAGATACAGGTTTGGTTTAAAATGTCCATATAAAACATGCTGGTTGCGACATGCTCACAATCTAATTAGGGAATTCAATGCAAATAATTTATATTGTGCATATATTATATTTTATAGAAATGTACATATACTTTAATGAAACATTACATTGTATTCTTATAATACTTACAGTGGTTGAAATAAGCACATTCAAATTTACATAATTTTGAATTAATTATAGTATAAAAAGACTGGTTATACCCTTAATGCTAATAGAAATTAATAAAGTGGAACATTTATTCACCAATTCCATTACTTTGACTTATTTTAGTCAATTTCATAAAACCTATTTAGTGATATATATTATTTCATTAGTTTGAAGAAAACATATTCAACAGTATATATATAATTAGGAATATTTAAAGTTTGGAATACTAAGGATTTTTTTTTAAATTATTATTTAATAGAGATATCTATTAGGAGATATGGATAAATAGACGTGGGAATATTTATTATAATTATGATTATAAATTATACTAGTAAACTCAAAAATTAAAAATTAGAAAAAATTAGAAAAAATTAATCTGCATATTTAATCTGTGAGAAAACAGCCTAACTCAAACTATTGATGTAATCGATTCAGGGTCAGGGTCTTCATTTCGAAAATCCATTTGCTCTCTAATCTTAGCAAACTATTATGTATATCAGTGCCCCTCCATTTTTTTTGACCTTTGCAATTCCAGTATATTTTAGATATTTAGTATTTGCTTTATTGCAACTTAAAAAAATGTCTAGGGATAGGGAGTTCCTTATTCCTTTCCTGATCATGGTTCTTCTCAATAGATAGGATATGTTCTTTAATCCGATCTCTAAGGGGCCTTTCAGACTCTCCTATGTATTGTAGGCCACATTTGCATTCTAAAAGGTAAACTGATTGGAACATCTGATTTGTTTGATTTTGTAGCTCTTTCCTGTAACACTGGACTTTATTTCTTTTTCTTTCTCTGAATGTTTACAAGCCTTACATGTAAGGCATGGGAAGAAACCATTTATTTCTTTACCCATAAGGTCTTGGTCCCTATTAGATTTCTTTTTAATCTTTGTAGGGGCTAGAATAGATTTTAAGTTTTGAGATTTCTTGTATATTATGTTAGGGTATTTAGGGTATTTAGGCAGTAATTCCCCTATCCTTTCATCGCTTTTTAGGGTTGGCCAATGTTTCCTTATAATTTTTTCTATTAGATAATTGTTATGACTGTATTTGGTAATGAAGGGAATAAAACGTTCTTTATTGTCAGTAATTTTTTGTGTCTTTCTTTTTTGTTAATAGCACTTTTCTATCTTGTATTCCTATTTCCTCTTTAATAGCCAAAATAGCTGTTTCTTTGTATCCTCTGGCTATACATTTATCTAAGAATGTCTGATTGTGTGTCAAAGTCAGTGTCGCTACTACAATTTTTTCGAATACGCAATAACTGTCCTTTAGGGATATTATTTTTCCACTTTTGGTGGTGACAGCTAGTCTGATGTATGTAATTGTTGGCGTCAACGGCCTTAAAATGTGTTTTGGTAATAATAGTGTTATTTGTGATATAGATTTCTAAATCTAGAAAACGTATTTTTCTGTTACTGATTTCACTTGTAAATTTTAAGTTCTTATTATTTATGTTCATTTCTGCTATGAATTGTGTAAATTGTAGATGGGTTCCTTTCCAAATATATGTGTGAATTTTTTTTTTTTTTAATTTTTATATTTTCTTTTCATTTTTATGTAAACTTTATGTAATATTAAAATGATATTTTTTATATATATATCATATACAGGTAAAACTAAAAAAATTAGAATATCGTGCAAAAGTTAATTTATTTCACCAATGCAACTTAAAAGGTGAAACTAATATATGAGATAGACTCATTACATGCAAAGCAAAATAGATCAAGCCGTGATTTGTCATAATTGTGATGATTATGGCTTACAGCTTATGAAAACCCCAAATCCACAATCTCAGAAAATTAGAATATTGTGAAAAGGTGCAATATTCTAGGCTCAAATTGTCACACTCTAATCAGCTAATTAAGCCATAACACCTGCAAAGGGTTCCTGGGCCTTTAAATGGTCTCTCAGTCTGGTTCAGTAGGAATCACAATCATGGGACTGCTGACCTGACAGTTGTGCAGAAATCCATCATTGACACCCTCCATAAGGAGGGAAATCCTCAAAAGGTAATTGCAAAAGAAGTTGGATGTTCCCAAAGTGCTGTATCAAAGCACATTAATAGAAAGTTATGTGGAAGGGAAAAGTGTGGAAGAAAAAGTTGCACAAGCAGCAGGGATGATCGCAGCCTGGAGAGGATTGTCAGGAAAAGGCCATTCAGAAGTGTTGGGGACTTTCACAAGAGCCACCACACACAGACGGATCCTGGACATGGGCTTCAAATGTCGTATTCCTCTTGTCAAGCCACTCCTGAACAACAAATAACGTCAGAAGTGTCTTACCTGGGCTAAAGAAAAAAACAGACCTGGTCTGTTGCTCAATGGTCCAAAGTCCTCTTTTCTGATGAGAGCAAATTTTGCATCTCATTTGGAAACCAAGGACCCAGAATATGGAGGAAGAATGGAGAGGCACACACTGCAAGATGCTTGAAGTCCAGTGTTAAGTTTCCACAGTCTGTGTTGATTTGGGTAGCCATGTCATCTGCTGGTGTTGGTCCACTTTCCTTCATTAAGTCCAGGGTCAACGCAGCCATCTACCAGGAGTTTTTTGGAGCACTTCATGCTTCCTTCTGCAGACAAGCTCTATGGGGACTTAATTTTCCAGCAGGACTTGGCACCTGCCCACACTGCCAAAAGCACCAAAACCTGGTTCAATGTCTGTGGGATTACTGTGCTTGATTGGCCAGCAAACTCACCTGACCTGAACCCCATAGAGAATCTATAGGGCATTGCCAAGAGAAAGATGAGAGACATGAGACCGAACAATGCAGATGAGCTGAAGGCCGCTATTGAAGCATCCTGGTCTTCCATAACACCTCAGCAGTGCCAAAGGCAGATAGCTTCCATGCCATGCTGCATTGAGGCAGTAATTGCTGCAAAAGGGGCCCAAACCAAGTACTGAGTACATACAGTATGCATGCTTATACTTTTCAGAGGTCCGATATAGTTCTACAGGTATGTACAATCCTTGTTTTATTGATTGCATGTAATATTCTAATTTTATGAGATTGTGGATTTGGGGTTTTCATGAGCTGTAAGCCATAATCATCACAATTATGACACATCACTGCTTGAACTATCTTGCTTTGCATGTGATGAGTCTATCTCATATATTAGTTTCACCTTTAAAGTTGCATTAGTGAAATAAATGAACTTTTGCACGATATTCTAATTTTTCGAGTTTCACCTGTATTAATTCATATGCCACAGGTGCTACCATACTATATATTATGTTCTAATTTATTCCATTTACATTTATTTTAAGTATAACCATTTGCTGCGGTTGCTTCCCCTTTATAAATAGGTTTTAATTCATATAACATCCATTTCAATATATTCTGGGCCCTATAGTTTATTCTAAGCTGTAAAGCGCCACCGATTTTTAGTCAGTTTTAGTTTCCTAGTTGGAATTAATCTTTCTAATTTCTTCCTTTATTACTATTTAAGGTGTTTTGGAGAAAACCACCTGTATCTGTTGGCATTGTAAACTTACTTTTTGCTAGCGCAGATTTATCCCTGTTTTGTATGACCCGGGGGCATATACCATACAACGTTTGTGTCCATCCATACAAAGACAGTAGTTTTACTTGGGAATCTTCTGGATGTTGTAGTTATTCCCCAACTATTTGCTTCTCTCAAAAACTATTTTGCCAGATAAGCAAACAGACCCATGACTAAGAGGGACACCTTGAGCCCGGTGGCATTTGTCATTGCTAGAGATTAAATTCTTGGACTGTGAAAAACAGGATTTGGGCCTTCACCGTACACTCTCAACTAGCTGTTTCCTAAAAATTTGGCATTGACTGACAACCACAGAGCAGGGACCGTAAGATCATGGTACTGAAGAAGACTTCTACAGCAATGGAGTCTAGTCTTGGAGGGCAGCAGCAGCTAGCAGGGGTATAAGAGGTGGCTTTTAAATCTTATTTCACCACAGCAGCATAGGGAGTATAGGAAGAGCATCATCATCAGCAGTGGTACTTAAGTAGACCTCTAGAATGTTAAAGTAGGCCTCTATCTAGTAAAAATAAACCCCAACAATATACCTACAATAAAGGTGATCAAAGAGATGTGCCAAAACTCCATTGGACACAGCAGCTAGCTGTTCCCTAAGGATTTGGCATTGAAATTAAATGACAACCACAGAACAGAGTAAACAGCAGATGCAGTGGCAGCAGCAGTACTGAAGTAGGCCTCTAGATTATAGTATAAACAAATTCCAACAATACACCTTGAAGGAAAATCATAAATGATTTATGCCAAAACTCCATTGGTCAAAGCGGCTTGCTGCTCCCTAAGGATCTGGTATTAACATTGATTGTCAACCACAGAGCAGGAATGACAGGAGCTTAAGCAGCAGCAGCAGAAGCGCAGAACGACCATAGTCATGTCTATGACTACAATCGTTTGGGCCGAAACCGGTCAGATGTATATTTTACTAAGCTCTTTTTTATTGTCTGTATGAGTTGTTACCATACATAAGAAAGCCATTTTTTACTTTTTATTACGTTTTTCCCTTGGATTATTTTATGTATATATCCACCTGGACGTGCTAGGATCTATTTTTTATGCAAAAGAAAGAAAGTGGAGCACCGGGTGTTCACGGAGGGTAAAATTAAATAATTTTATTGGTTAAGTACACAAATAAGGGACCGTAGTCCCCGGGGTAAAATCTGACTACTATAATGAAAGATAGAGAACGGCTAACATGTTTCGGCTCCCACGCCGTAATCTTAGCCCAATTTAAAACCGCGCTCTCTTCCCTTCTAAAATAAACTTTCATAGCCTCCTATTGGGTGCATTGTACACACCTTTCTGTTTTTTCCCCAATGGGAACACTGTCAGCTCCGATCGCCGTGATTCGCTATGTGATACACACCCTCACATACATGGACCAATCAGAGCCGACAGTGTTTGACAAATGCCGTTACACATTCACTTCTTAATGTACTCGCCGCAAATCTTTATATATAACTCTAAAGACAGCTATTATATTTAACACAGGCTACTTGTATAAGCTTAGGCTAGACCAACTATTTTCGTGTCTGACCCATGCCAACCTCGCTATGCACTATATCATTCCTTCTTTTACAGTGTTATATGTTCCCTATCTATTTTCTAGGGTAATATGTTCAACCTCATTCTTCCTGTCCATTTTGAAGGCTACAGGTTAGCTCCTGTCACCTATTCCATACAGACTAATTGTTTTATGGTACTGACTACCTGACTTATAAACAATCAAATTTCTATAATAGATCCCCATTTTGTCCAATCTGGGAAGGTACTTTGCCTTTGGTACTGCATTCACTCATGTCAGCTTAGTAATGTGACATAATTACAGTTTGTTGTTCTATTTCCTGATTGTCTTGAATGTTTAGATATTTGGATGATCCCTTTATTTTATTATATAAATGCAGTGCTGCCTCCCCTGCACGGATGCAGGGCTACAAATACTAAGGTGTCTAATTTTGCCTGTCAAACCAGCAATACTATACTGTATCTATCCACTATTCCAATATTGTGCAATAGAGCACAATGAAGTAAAGAAAGGTATATGTTCCTCTTAATCTTATTCCATATTCAATAGTTAATTAGATCTAGATGAGAGGAGGGTTTGGGTCCTTAAGGTAGAATAAGATTAAGAGGAAAATATACCTTTCTTTACTTCAATGAAGTAAAGAAAGGTATATTTTCCTCTTAAACCGGTCTTCTGTGAGCCTGTGGTCAGTTACAAATTTACCTGTTTTTCAGGATCTATTTTTTCCAGTTATGTTTGTGGAGTACGGGGACTCCATTCCTATTAGCATGCCCAGGGATCTCAAGGGCTTCAGGTGCCTGTGACATCATTGTATTAACCGAGGTGGTATAGCGCTGTGTGAGAAGCGGAGCAGAGTGTAGAGGGGAGAGAACCGACAAGAGTATACGACAACCCACTACGGAGGATGCCAGAAAGACATTCCAAAGTCAACTCCAGGATTAGCACTGAAGAGACACTGTAACCCTGCTTGTTATATAATGATGGACATACTAGTGTAACATAGGGCTCAGAGAGGTGGGATCTATTTGGTAGGTGTACTGCTGGCTGTTAGCCCGAGGGAGTTTCATATTTAGAGCTGACAGCATAGCACACTCTCTATTACTCCCACACCGAGCCAGACACTGGTTTACCAATCAATTTGTGTTATACCGTATCAGGGCAAGTGTGCTATAGAGATTTTACTCTGTTTACATTGGATGCTTGGTCTTCCACATTTACATATCTTGATGAGAATGCTTTAAGAGACTCCCCTGTATATTCTCACTCTGCATGTTGCTATATGTAATGGCTTCCCTGCGACTATATAAACTTTGAGACTTTGGGGCCTATCTATCAAGCTCCGTATGGAGCTTGAGGGCCCGTGTTTCTGGCAAGCCTGCAGGCTCGCCAGAAACACCAGTTATGAAGCAGCGGTCTAAAGACTGCTGCTCCATAACCCTGTCAGCCTGCTCTGATGAGGCGGACAGAAATCACCGGAATTCAACCCAATCGAGTACGATCGGGTTAATTGACACCCCCCCTGCTGGTGGCGGCATTGCACCAGCAGCTCACAAGAGCTGCTGGTGCAATGCTCTCCGCATTCAGTGATGTCTGTCGGACCTGATCCGCACTGTCGGATCAGGTCCGACAGACATTTCATAAATAGGCCTCTTTGCCTCTTTTTTTGTATCTTATTATTCTATTTTAGATAAATAATATTGTATTATAAGGGACTGGTGCTGTGTGTAATGGTTGAATTTGCACACAATTTTCGGCATAGACACTGAGAAAAGTATACACTAGCAAGCACTCCATCAAATGTTCTCACAATCATAGATGTGGGCATGCACACGGGGGCAGAGGTGGGTGCGCACACGGGGAGGTGGAAGCGGGTGGGAGCCCTACACAATGGAACAGTATAAAGGGAAGGAGGGAGAGAGGAGGGGGACATTTTTTATCTAAGGGATCTGGGAGGAGTGGGGGTTGGTTATTGAGGGGGGGAAGCTACACTACAGAAAAATAATAAATAAATAAAATATATATTTTTTAATTTGTATGCAAACTGGGTACTGGCAGAAAGCTGCCAGTACCCAAGATGGCAGACAATAAAGTAGAGGGGGAGGGTTAGAGAGCTGTTTTGGGGGGATCAGGGAGGTTGGGGTCTAAGGGGGGACCCTACACAGCAGAATATCTATTTTTTTTTTATTTTTTTTTAAATAGCCCTTTATTTTAGTACTGGCAGACTTTCTGCTAGTACTTAAGATGGCAGGGACAATTGTGGGGTGGGGGAGGGAAGAGAGCTGTTTGAGAGGGGTCAAGGAGGGATCAGGGGGTGGGATGTGTCAGTTGGGAGGCTGATCTCTACACTAAAGCTAAAATTAACCCTACAAGCTACCTAAGTAACCCCTTAACTGCTGGACATAATACAAGTGTGATGCGCAGCGGCATTTAGCATTCTTCTAATTACCAAAAAGCAATGCCAAAGCCACATACCTGTATGTCTGCTATTTCTGAACAAAGGGTATCCCAGAAAAGCATTTACAACAATTTGTGCCATAATTGCACAATCTGTTTGTAAATAATTTCATTGTGAAAGCTAAAGTTTGGGAAAAAGTGAACATTTTTTTTATTTGATCGCATTTGGCAGTGAAATATTGGCATGAAATATACCAAAATGGGCCTAGATCAATACTTTGGTTTGTCTACTACACTACACTAAAGCTAAAATTAACCCTACAAGCTCCCTACAAGCTCCCTAATTAACCCCTTCACTGCTGGGCATAATACACGTGTGGAGCGCAGAGGCATATAGCAGCTTTCTAATTACCAAAATGTAATGCCAGAGCCATATATGTCTGCTATTTCTGAACAAAGTGGATCCCAGAGAAGAATGTACAACCATTTGTGCCATAATTGCACAAGCTGTTTGTAAATAATTTCAGTGAGAAACCTAAAGTTTGTGAAAAAGTAAACTTTTTTTTATTTGATCGCATTTGGTGGGGAAATGGTGGCATGAAATATACCAAAATGGGCCTAGATCAATACTTTGGGTTGTCTACTAAAACAAATATATAGATGTCAAGGGATATTCAGGGATTACTGAAAGATATCAGTGTTCTAATGTAACTATCGCTAATTTTGAAGAAAAAAAATGGCTTGGAAATAGCAAAGTGCTACTAGTATTTATTGCCCTATAACTTGCAAAAAAAAAGCAAAGAACATTTAAACATTGGGTATTTCTAAACTCAGGACCAAATTTAAAAACTATTTAGCATGGTTGTTTTTTGGTGGTTGTAGATGTGTAACAGATTTTAGGGGTCAAAGTTAGAAAAAGTGTGTTTTTTTAATTTTTTTCATCATATTTTATCATTTCTTTTATAGTAAATTATAAGATATGATGAAAATAATGGTATCTTTAGAAAGTCCATTTAATAGCGAGAAAAACTGTATATAATATGTAATATAATAATTACAGCTAAACACAAACACCGCAGAAATTTAAAAATAGCCCTTGTCCTTAAGGGTAAGACAATTGAAAAAAAATTTCTAAAACTCATCAGAATAGTTTCTATATTGTTCAGGAATAGTTTTTAAAGCATTCGTAAGGACACTTAAAAGCATAGAAGACTGATATAGACAAGAATCTTGACAAAAGACAGAAGTAAAAATTATGCTGCTGGTATCCTAATTTATTGAATAATTATGAAGTCTTAGCCAAGGAAAGTCCAAACTCATAAGAAACAAATGAGAAACCATAACATCAAACGGTAAAGTCTCTCTGTCTCCAGAACCCAGTAACCAGAACAGTCTCTTAAATACAGGACCACATTTCAATATTGGACTGCCATCAGCAATAAACAGTTGGATCAGAGAAACTTTTGATTGCAGAGGGATTATCACTTGCCAGTGTAAAATCAAGGAATCAATAATTGCATCAATTTGAATTATCTCTGCTGACCATTTAAAAGAAATATGCATTGATAAATATGATGCAATGGGAGCAGAAGAGGTTCTTTCTTAAACCTCACATGACCTTGCAGGACATTCTTGAATTTTTATTTTTGGAAGTACAATCTTCTTTTTTGGAAATATAATTTTCTTTTTTGGAAATGCAATACAATTTTTTTCTTTCAAATTACAGTTCCAGCATGTGTCAAAACACTTTAAAAAAATAAATGTTATTTCCCATTTTGCTAAAGTACTTAAGATGTGAAAGCAGTCATTTCAGTAGTTTGCCTGGGAACTAGTTGCTGTTTTGCTTTCAATTAAATGTAGATAAATTGCTGACAAAATCAATATTCCTTAGTACATTATTGTATAAAACAAAGCAGAATAAGCACTTTAGCATGTAAAGCATGCTGTATAGTATTATTAATACACTACTGTATAACACAAGGCAGAATAAGCATTTTAGGTATGTAAAGCATGATGTGTGTTATCAGTACATTATTGTATACCATAAGGCAGACTAAACACTTTAGGCATGTTTAAGATTGTTATATGGTATTAGCACATTATTGTATAACACAAGTCAGAATAAGCACTTTAGACATATTAAAGCATGTTGTATGGTAAATGGCAACAACAACAAAAATCATTCTTAAAGAAACCATATATATAAAGAAACATATAATACTGCTGCCATGAAAACTGTAATTAAAACAGGAAAATCCATACTCATCTGCATAGTGTTGTATTATGCAAATGAGAATAATTGCTTGACATATTAAGCCATGTTGTATTTTACATGATACATTTTAAAAAGTTTACCTGGGGTTGTCAGCTATTTTCCCACATTTAAAGGAACAGTATACCCAAATAATTTTTCTCCATTAATTTGTTCCCAATGATCCATTTTACCTACTGGAGTGTATTAAATTGTTTACAAATAGCTCCTTTACCTTTATATTGGCATTTGCCATGTAGTATTGCTACCTATACTGAAAGTTTCTATACCTAGGTATAAGCTATTGAGTAACTATGTAAACACAGCCAGCAGAAGAAATTACAGAGTGGGAAGAGATAAAGCTCTAAAATGGTAATTTTCATTTTTTTTTTCATTTTTTTTTAAGTATTGTGCAGAGACAGAGATAAAAAAGGGAAGCATATGAGTGATAAGATAATGAGATCTGATCAAACTGCAAGCATAGCCTATTTTGATGGTTTCAAAGACCAAATCCAGCTAAATCTTTTGCAAAAAGAAGCATAAATTAGCAATTTCTTACACATTTTATACGCTGCAACTGGTATAAAAAGTCATGGGGAACACATTCAGGGAAAAACTATTTTACAATTAACTGTTCCTTTAATTTAAAGCAAAGCAGTTGCTTGTACCCAGTCAAACTGCTGAAAGTCCTTTAGCAAAATAGGAACTAGCATTTATTTCTGATCATGTTTCAACACATGCTGGAAGTGTAATTAAAAAAAAAAAATGTACTTTTAAAAGAAAAAAATAATTGTGTTTCCAAAAAAGATTGTACTTCCAAAAAACAATATTGTAGTTTTAAAAAAAAACCTGTATTTCTAATCAGAGATTTGTAAAAACAAATTTGTGTTTGTAAATTTAGATTTGTATTTGTATGTCACATTTTATGTACAATGATAAATAATCACACACACTTGCCTTTCTGACAGAAATCATATTTCACATTCATCCTCCTAACTAGAGTGAAGAATATTAAAGTGAAGGACAATTTCGATGAATTAGTGCCTGATTTTTAATAATCCTATTAAAAACAAGGGCACTTTAATTCATCAAAATTGACATTTCACTAGTTTTCTTCAAAAACGTACCTTTTAATTCTGACAGCCGCTCAAGCAATTCCCCCGGCCGTCGGAAGCCTCTGCATACGTCAGAAATGACAAATCCAGTTTTCTCTAATCAAGGCTTCCCTCCCGGGGGAATCATGGCCTGAGGCAACCCTGTGACTGGAGGAAGTCGGATTTGTCATTTTGGACCCGCAAAGAGGATTTGTGATGGGCGGAGGAAGCGCTGCAGCGGCTGTCAGGATTAAAAGGTACGTTTTTGAAGAAAACGAGTGAAATGTCAATTTTGATGAATTAAAGTGCCCTTGTTTTTAATAGGATTAATAAAAACCCGGGCACTAATTCATCGAAATTGACCTTCACTTTAAGTTCAGAAGCACGCATGCATTTTCAAGTACCCTTTGCAAATTATATTAAACATTTTAATAGCAATAGAAATGTATTTATAAATGTATTTCTTCCTTTTTTAAGAATTTATTCTGTCAGACGTTTCCATAAGACTTCTCTGCAGGGATAAGAGTCCATAATTTCTGGTATAGTGAACTAATTCATAAGAATTCAACCTTTCATTATGTAAATCCAGTGCTCTACTGTATATCAAACTAACCTTACCACACGTCTTGCCTTTCTTGTATTCTTTTTCACTAAATCTTTTCCCCAATACATTCTAACCTGCACGTTTTTGAGTCAAGGTAGTTGCAAATAAGCAAAATAAATAAATAAATATATTAACAAACAAACTAACCACAAAGAGGTCAAAGCTTCATTGATATACAAAATGCTCTAGGAGATATTTGCTCTGTCCACTCTTGGGGAGAGGTACCCTTGTCTACCACCTACAATCATTCATCCCTTCTGTTGGCATAGAGAATCAATCCTTTCGGACAACCAACCTCCTGTGGAATAGGAACAAAAATATTATCCCTTAATGGGGCTCAGCACAGCAAGGCTTACAGCGAGCAAACCCTGAAGAGATTCAAAAAATGAAGGGCCCGGACTAAAAAGGATCAGACTGAGTAATCAAATCCTTAACATGGAACTATTACTAGTAATCCTAAATGATGGCAATTACTTGTTGTTGCCACCTGCGTATGAACCTGAGAATATAACATAAAGAAAGGTAGTGTGGGAAGGTACAGGGAAAAGAAACAGGATCGAGCTAACATACAGCTTTATTCAGACTAGTAAAAGTCTCCCCTTTATCTGCAACCACCACAAAGCATAAACATGCACTATAAATTTTCTCAGGGAGATAACCCTAAAAGTATGCTCCAAGTACACTAGAAATGATTAAACTATTAAAGTGCTAAAGGTCTTTATTTATGTTAGTGAACAATATAATACACAAATTAACAAACAAGGCATTATTTCCCATGTTATGCAAATTTCAAAATGTGGCATCCTTTTGCATAAACCTCTGTGGTAGTAGTTAATCTTATTTCATTAGGACATTCATCTCATGCTAAATCATAATGTATTTTTGTGAGGGACTTACTGCCATTATCTAAAGACCAACTGGAATTAGTTAATGCTACATATCTATGGTTATTTAGCAAGTTGCAAATAAGTATACACTTGTTTTAAGAACATTTGTTAACATTCTTGTAAAGTTGCATAGAACCCCAGGGGTCACTGTATGTCTTCTTTTGAGCAGTGGTAGAAATATATGCCCATATGTAACACCATTGCTATGCCCTTACACAACACCCTGACATTTCATGTTTTTCTAGCCTCAGATAAGGATGCTTTATGACCACCTTTCTCTGTGCTTATGGATTTCAAATTATCGGCTAGATTACGAGTTTGGGGTTAGAAGCTGTGCGGTGCTAACAAGCAGTTTATGCTCACCGCTCACTTACAGACAGCGCTGGTATTACGGGTTTTTAAAAACCCGGCGTTAACCGCAAAAAAGTGATCGTAAAGCAAAATTTTGCTCCACATCTCACCTCAATACCAACGCTGCTTACGTTAGCCGTGAGCTGGCTGAACGTGCTCATGCACGATTTCCCCATAGGAATCAATGGAGGAGAGCTGGCTGAAAAAAAACTAACACCTGCAAAAAAGCAGCGTTTAGCTCCTAATGCAGCCCCATTGATTCCTATGGGGAAAATACATTTATGTCTACACCTAACACCCTAACATGAACCCTGAGTTTAAACACCCCTAATCTTACACTTATTAACCCCTAATCTGCCGCCCCCAACATCGCCGACACCTACATTATATTATTAACCCCTAATCTGCCACTCCGGATACCGCCGCCACTTACATTATACTTATGAACCTCTAATCTGCTGCCCCCAACATCGACAACACCTACATTATATTTATTAACCCCTAATCTGCGGCCCCTATGTTGCCGCAACCTACCTACACTTCTTAACCCCTAATCTGCTGCCCCCAACGACGCCGCCACTATATTAAAGTTATTAACCCCTAAACCTAAGTCTAACTCTATCACCCCCTAACTTAAATATAATTTAAATAAATCTAAATAAAAATAACTATCATTAACTAAATTATTCCTATTTAAAACTAAATACTTACCTATAAAATAAACCCTAAGATAGCTACAATATAACTAATAGTTACATTGTAGCTAGCTTAGGGTTTATTTTTATTTTACAGGCAAGTTTGTATTTAACTAGCTAGAATAGTTATTAAATAGTTATTAACTGTTTAATAACTACCTAGCTAAAATAAATACAAAAGTACCTGTAAAATAAAACCTAACCTAAGTTACAATTACACCTAACACTACCACTATAATTAAATTAATTCCCTAAATTAAAATTATCTAAAGTACAAAAAACAAACAAACACTAAATTACAGAGAATAATAAAAAAATTACAAGATTTTTAAACTAATTACACCTAATCTAATCCTCCTAACAAAATAAAAAAGCCCCCCCCCCCAAAATAAAAAAAGCCCTACCCTACACTAAATTACAAATAGCCCTTAAAAGGGCCTTTTGCGGGGCATTGCCCCAAAGTTATCAGCTCTTTTACCTGTAAACAAAATTACAAATCCCCCCCAACATTAAAACCCACCACCCACACAACCAATCCTACTCTAAAACCCACCCACCGTGTTAGGTGTAATTGTAACTTAGGTTAGGTTTTATTTTACAGGTACTTTTGTCTTTATTTTAGCTAGGTAGTTATTAAATAGTTCATAACTATTTAGTAACTATTCTACCTAGTTAAAATAAATACAAACTTGCCTGTAAAATAAAAATAAACCCTAAGCTAGCTACAGTGTAACTATTAGTTATATTGTAGCTATCTTAGGGTTTATTTTATAGGTAAGTATTTAGTTTTAAATAGGAATTATTTAGTTAAGGATAGTTATTTTATTTATATTTATTTAAATTATATTTAAGTTAGGGGGGTTAGGGGTAGACTTAGATTTAGGGGTTAATAACTTTAATATAGTGGCAGCGACGTTGGGAGCGGCAGATCAGGGGTTATAAAATGTAGGTAGGTGTTGGCGATGTTAGGGACGGCAGATTAGAGGTTAATAAAATGTAACTAGTGTTTGTGAGGCGGGAGTGCGGTGGTTTAGAGGTTAATATATTTATTATAGTGGCGGCAATGTCCGGTTCAGTAGATTAGGGGTTAATAATTTTATTTTACTATTTGCGATGTGGGAGGGCCTCGGTTTAGGGGTTAATAGGTAGTTTATGGGTGTTAGTGTACTTTATGCTACGGTGTTGTAGTGTAAAACTCTTAACTACTGTCTTTAATATGCGGTACCAGGCTTGACAGGAGAGGGTTTACCGCTCACTTTTTTGCAGACTCGTAATACCGGCGCTATGCAAGTCCCATTGAAAAAAGAGGATATGCAATTGACGTAAGTGGATTTGCGGTATTTCCGAGTCTAGCCAAAAAAGTGAGCGGTGAGCCTGTACCTTAAAGACTCGTAATACCAGCGGGCGTTAAAAAGCAGCGTTGGGAGCAGCCAACGCTGCTTTTTAAGCCTAACGCAAGACTCATAATCTAGCCGTATGTTTTGAAAATATAGTTTTCTTTAGAGAAATATATCAAACTATTTGATTCACACTGAGCTAATGTTGCTTGTTAAAGTCTTGCTATTACAATTTAATTCATCATGCTAAATGAGTTATGAACTGTAAATAGTCATTCATAGCTCATGGATTGATTACTGCCATCATTTCTAAATAGTGAAAGAAAAAATATATATTTTTGATTAGCTTGGTTTCACAGAAAACGTAACACAAAAATAGTTGAACTAGATTTATAGCTCCAATGAAATGCAACTACTGACATTTTACAACATTGACTTTGAGGGAACTTTTCAAAAATGATATCCAGGCTGTTGACCGACAAGACAGAATCACTTCCCATTCTGCTTACAAATAGCAATAACAATTATTGATAGACCTTTTAAAATGACAGGAAACGAAAAATACAGGTCATTATTTCAAGTCAAAAATACTTTATGGCATGATATTTTTCTTCTGCCTAAGACTGTGCTTCTCATTTGCAAGATTAAGCAGTGTGATTTATGTACTTTAAAGAGAACTTGACCCATTTTGTTTCAGACCTTTACAGTTTAATAGCAAACCTTTTTTAAATAGTCAATATCCTTTCTCAAGCTTTGTGGTAGGACTGCAGTTTATGCTTATAGGAAAATCAATGCAATACTTAATAGATGTCAAGAAACCCATTGTGAAAAGTAAAGAAGCATGTAAGCTTTTTGTTCCTGTATTAATTCTATTAGTATCACCTTGCCTTGTTCTTATATAATTGTTTAATGTAATGAGTATTTGCAGAATTTCTTTAGTCTTTATATCACCACTTGTATTGATCAGATTGTTCTCCTACAAGAAAGCAAAATAAAACAAAATCTTAAATGCTATCAAATGCATAATATTTTATTTATATAAGTCAATTAAATGCAATATTTGGGCATCACAATTTATATTCTACTTGTGTACATCTATAGGAGACACATCAAGTATGGAAGTAAACTAAGAATGTATTACATATCAATTCAATTCATACAAAAACTAAATCATAACTTAGTGTTTAGAAAAATACACGTATATTTAAAATGTGTAAAATATATATTTATATATACAATAAATATATATACAGGGGTTGAAACATTTGCCAAAGATTTAGTGGCCCCATGAAATTTCTTAGTAGTTCACCTTTTTAACTTCATATTTTTGAGTCGGTGAATGTGTGTAACGCTCGTGGGATACTCCTCTATCAGACCAAACTCGGCCAGTAGTCTTGTTATACCGGCGTCAAGCCGGAATGATAGGGAATATCCCAGAGCAGAGAAAGTTAGCGAGATGAGGAAGGCGGCACTTACAACAGGCAGGACAGTCCCCAGCGGCAAAAGCAGAGCAGTCCAAGGATGAACCAGTAGAATGGTCAGGCAGGCAGGGTTTGGCAACAGAAAAGCAGTCCAAGGATAAACCACTAGAATGGTCAGGCAGGCAGGGTTTGGAAACAGCAAAGCAGTCCTAAGAAAAACCACTAGAATGGTCAGGCAGGCAGCGTTTGGCAACAGCAAAGCAGTCCAAGGATAAACCACTAGAATGGCCAGGCAGGCAGGGTTTGGCAACAGCAAAGCAGTCCAGCAGATTGATGGTTAAGGCAGGTAGAGTAGTCAGACAGGCAGGTTCAGCACAGTAATCAATCCAGTAGTTTAAGGGTTAAGGCAGGTAGAGTAGTCAGACAGGCAGTATTCAGCAACAGTAATCAATACAGCAGTTTAAGTATTAAGGCAGGTAGAGTAGTCAGACAAGAAGTTTTCAGCAACAGTAATCAGGCACTTAGAACAATATGTCACACCCAGGAGTACACAAAGTAACACCTATGCTTGGGCAGTGACAGATCGTTTGGGTAAGTTTAAATAGGCGCAGGATTTGCGCCCCTGAGGTCTGACCGGCATCAGGAGTGTGCAGTGATGACGTCAGCGCCGCACGCATCTTAGCCGACACTGCCCCTGGCAACGAGCAGGGAAGGAGACACCGCACCCCTAGCAATGGCTAGAGCGGTGCGGCGTGACAATGTGTAAAATTGAAATTTGATGATACAGGCTTGTATTACATATTTGTATTATAAATAAAACACTATGGGCTAAATTACAAGTGGCGGGGTATATTTTTGTTTTTTGTGTAAGCAAAAATAGGATTTTCATTTTTGCACTTGTCGGGTTGCGTTGGTATTACAAGTTCCAAAAAAAGCTAACCAGAATAGTGCAAAAAACATAAATTAAGTTTTCCTGTGCACGTGCAAGTATTCCCCCATAGAAATCAATGGAGAAAATAGTAGAAAGAAAAACACCCGAGATCACGCAAACTCCATTGCATTTTCGCTTTTCTCATAGAAGTTAATGGAGAAACAAAAATTGTTGGAAAAAAACACCCATCCCGAAAACAATATGGCATATTCGCATTGCTGAAGAGCTGTTGCTGATGAGCATTGCTGATGAGCTGTTGCTAGGACCACAATTCCCTGTGGGATGAGAATTCCACTAATTACACTCACTCAGATCCCCTCCTGCCATGGATCCCCTCCTCACATGAAGAGGCAAGAGCCCACCCAGATCCCCTCCTAACATGCTGCCTTCAATTTCAGCAGCATTTTTTTCAGGGCAGCGCAGCTCCTACATGCTGCTTGGCTGCCCTGCTCCACCCACCACAGCACTGTTGCCTCTACGAATGCTTGCGCATAGGTTACATCCTGTGCACGGGTCAAATAATTTAAATAAATGGAAATCTGTGGCGTGTATAATCTAAAATACAAATAAATAGAAAAAAAGGCTTTCCTGCGCCCAAGTTGCCTGGACTAATTTTGTAGTCGTCCCAAACCAGAGATGAGTGGCTAAAGACTATGAAGAATTCTGGGTCCTAAATACCTTCCCTCCACTGACCTTTCAGACACACTGTAACATATCCTCCCCCAAGCTCATACCTATGGGAATGAGCGGTCTTCATCAGTAAGTAGTGCAGAGTATCGTTTCGTTATGCCGTTATATGACAGGCTCCTCGGCTCAGTCAAAATGGCGCCGGCTTGATGGCGCTGCAAGCGTCCTTTGAAATCCGGAGGTTAGGGCTGGTAATAATGCCCTTCACACTCAGACGAGCAGTCGGCTCACTGCAGATACACAACGTTCGACAAGCCCTGCGTGTGGGGAGCAGTTGGGGTATGTTGATCAGTAATCAATTTAAATTTTCTTCCTAGAAGATAATATTTTAAGGTTTCTAGTGCCCATTTGATTGCTAAGCACTCTTTTTCAACTGAGGGAATGGGTTAAGGAAAAAGCACTGGAAATAGTACACCAAAAATGAAAACAAATAGTCAAAGAGTCCAAAAAAATATACTCAAAGAAGGTTACAAGGAAAAGGAAAGGACTAATTGCACTAAATGAAGCAAAAAATAAATTCACAGCTAAAAGAGATTTGGCGTATGTAAATATATAAATTGGAAGTATTATATTACTAAAATATATGCTCAGCTAAAATGTAATAGTATAGAGAAAGAGAGTTGGGCATATAGTCAAAATCACCAAAATATTGGCTTCAAAATATATGTGTTATGAAATATATGTGTTATAAAATATTTAATGGCTATGAAAAATGTTGAAGTATAAAAACATGAAGGTCCAATAGACCAAATGCATATGCTTAACAATAATTAATACATTCAACAGAGTGCAATAAAAAACATTCACACAGCTAAATAATCTTACAGCTAAAAAATCACACAGCTAGAAAATGCACAACTATAGTCGTGCTGCACAGAACACCCTATACAGTTAGATAGAAACAAATTCACAGGGCAAAAAGTGATCTCAGATAACAAGTGAGATCTGTAAATCACAGTAGGTAGTTGTCCGTTACCAAGAGAGTTCAAATTATTGCACAGATATGATATAGTTCCATATAGTTACAGTTTGTGATGCAGCGAATGGAGCGTACTGCTAATCCGCTAGAAACCAGATAAAGAAACGTGTCTTAGAAGTATGGACAATAATGCTAATCCGAATATACAGTTTGGGATTTTAGTAAAATGCTCCTACTCCGAAAAACGATCTTTTCCTCAAAACCTAAATAAAATGTATTAACCCATATTCCGCCACTCCCCGACATCGCCGCAACCTAAATAAAGTTATTAACCCCTATCCTGCCGCTCCCCGGCACCGCCGCCACTAAATAAACGTATTAACCCCTAAACCTCTGGCCTGCCACATCACTACCATTAACTAAACCTATTAACCCCTAAACCTAACAAGCCGCTAACTTTAAATTAAAATTACAACATCCCTATCGTCAAATAAATTTAAACATACCTGTAGAATTAAAATAAACTATAATAAACTATTAATTAACCTACCCTAACTATTATTACAATTAAATTAAACTATCAATTAAATAAAATAAATTACGTATTAAAAAACCTAACCCTACTCAAATTATTTCAATATACTATTAAACATTATTAATATTACTAAATTACAAAACACTGAATTACGAAAAAAAAAAAAATAATTATCAAAAATAAAAAAGAATTATATCTAATCTATTAGCCCTATCAAAATAAAAAAGCCCCCCAAAATAAAAAAACTAGCCTACAATAAACTACCAATGGCCCTCAAAAGGGCCTCTTGTACGGCATTGCCCCAAAGATAACAGCTCTTTTACCTGTAAAAAAATACAAACCAACCCCCAAACAGTTTCAGTTTATGGCGGCGACCGTATGAAGAGGATGCTCCGAGCCGGATGTCTTCAGGATGGACACGCTCATCACCGGTTGGATGAAGATAGAAGATGCCGTCTGGATGAAGACTTCTTGCCACCTGGATGAGGACTTCTCCGGCTGGATTAAGATGAAATAGGCCGCCTGGATGAAGACTTCTTGCCGCCTGGATGAGGACTTCTCCGGCTACATGGATCCTTCAAGCGGGACTTCAATAACTGTAAGTGGATCGTCGGGGGTTAGTGTTAGGTTTTTTAAGTGTTTTTTGGGTGGGTTTTATTTTTTGATTAGGGTCTGGGCATGTAAAAGAGCTAAATGTACTTTTAAGGGCAATGCCCATATAAATGCCCTTTTCAGGGCAATGGGGACCTTAGGTTATTTTAGATTTTTTTTTTAGATTATTTGGGGGGGTTGGTTGGGTGGGTGGTGGGTTTAACTGTTGGGGGGTGTTTGTATTTTTTTTTACAGGTAAAAGATCTGATATATTTGGGGCAATGCCCCACAAACGGCCCTTTTAAGGGCCATTGGTAGTTTATTGTAGGCTAGGATTTTTTTTATTTTTTTTGGGGGGGGTTATTTTGATAGGGCTATTAGATTAGGTGTAATTCTTTTTATTTTTGATAATGTGTTTTTTTTCTTCATAATTTAGTGGGGTTTTATTGTAACTTAGTTACTTTTAATAATGTTTAATAGTATATTTAAATAATTTGAGTAGGGTTAGGTTTTTAATATGTAATTTAGTTTATTTAATTGCTAGTTTAATTTAATTGTAGGATAATAGTTAGGGTAGGTTAATTAATAGTTTAATATAGTTTATTTTAATTCTACTGGTAGGTGTACATTTATTTGAAGATAGGTGTACTGTCCTCACTAACTGATAGCTAGACAGCTAGTTAACAAACCAGACAGAAATAGCTTTGTGTTTATTCCAAACTGATTTTACTTCTGAATAGTTATTTTGTAAAACTACAATACAATAAGAAAAGTTGAAATTACAATATGTAGTTACACGTGGTGCTTGCAATACATACAATAATACATGTTTCTAACACAGAGAGCTTACATTTAAACCTTACAGCAAATAGCAATGCAATTCAAATGCACAATGAACTATTAGCAAACAATAAATAACTTACAGGCATATGTATAACTAGAGGCAAATATGAAGAGCTGATTTCCATGCTTCTTGAAGCTAAGTTGGCTGCTGAGAAACTGAAAGTAAAACTTTTAATTAACAAACTTTATTAACACTTCCTGCTTTATTCTTGAGAGGAACCAAGCTGTAATTGCAACATGAAACCACCAGATGACATCAACATAATAAGCATATAATAGACAGAATAATAGGGATGTTGTAATTTTAATTTAAAGTTAGCGGCTTGTTAGGTTTAGGGGTTAATAGCTTAATTTAGTTTATGGCGATGTAGGGGACTGACAGTTTAGGGGTTAATAGCTTTAGTTAGTGGTGGTGATGTGGGAGGCAAGAGGTTTAGGGGTTAATACATTTATTTAGGTTGTGGCGGGGTCAGGGAGTGGCGAGATAGGGGTTAATAACTTTATTTAGGTTGCGGTGGGGTCGGGGAGCGGCGGGACAGGGGTTAATAACTTTATTTAGGCTGCAGCGATGTTGGGGAGCGGCGGGATAGGGGTTAAACATTTTAGTATAGTGGCGGTGTTTAGTGACAGGGTATGAATAAAGTTGGGAAAAAGCAGAATAGACGCAAGATCGATGACTGCTAGTTAGCAACAGTCAGATGCTCATCACCCCATACTTGGTGCGCATCTTTTTGCCGGCTTTTTTCATAAATGAGGAGAGCGTATTGAGATACGCGGCTGTGATGTTAGGCGATGTTAGGCGAACATATTGATGCCGGAGAATGCAACATAGTTGACAGCTTGATACATATCCCCCATTGCGTCTTACTCTTAAAAGACTTCTTGGTAAAGATTTGAACAAAGCCAGTGGGTGAGCACTATTATATTGTAACAAATTATTACAGCCAGTCTCTTTTTTTGAATAGGTCTACCATCAAAAAGTTAATCCTTTCCTCATTATGGTTTAATTTAAACCTGATATGTTGTGTAGCACTATTCAAAATGTCAACTATTTTTTCCAGGGTTCCAATGACACCCAACCACACCCCAAATATGTAATCTATATAGCACCACCAAATGGCGCCATACAGTAAAAATAATGGATGGTTGTATACAAAATATTCCTCAAATATACACACACACACATATATACAGTATATATATAAATATATATATATATATATATATATATATATATGCTGTAAGCAGCGGCGAGATTATGGCTACAACTGCACTTGTGCAGATCTGGGGGCCTATTTATCAAGCCGTCAACCGCAAATATGCTGGAATTCCGCAGCATAATTGTGGAGAGCTTGATTTGCCTTATTTATCAAAGCCTATAGACCGGTAAAAGTAGAATTTTGTGATGTAATATACGATCCGCCGGTCTCAGTCCAACACAGATCGATGCTTATGCCACTACAGATGTTCCAAATGCAAATTCGGCACTATCTGACTACTTTTGCTAGTTATCAAAAATCTACCAGGTACACTCTCCACTATTCCGGCCAAGCATACCTGATTTTCAATCCGCCACCCTGGAGGCGGCGAATGCCATAGGAATCAATAAGAGTCTGAAAGCAGCAAAAGCTTATGTTCGCTGCTGCCCGATATCCCATTGATTCCTATGGGAGAATAAGAGTAAAGTTTATACCTAGCACCCTAACATAACCCCCGAGTCTAAACACCCCTAATCTGCCGCGCACTACACTGCCGACACCTACATTGTACTTATTAACCCCTAATCTGCTCCCCCGAAACCGCCGCCACCTACATTATACTTATTAACCCCTAATATGCCGCCCCGACACTGCCGCCACCTAAATAAAAGTTATTAACCCCTATCCCACTGCTCCCGGAGCCCACCGCAACTACATAAAATTATTAACCCCTAAACCCTGGCCTCCCACATCACTAACACTTACTAAACCTATTAACCCCTAAACCTAACAACCCGCTAACCTTACATTAAATATTAACTCATCCCTATCTTATAATAAATTTAAACTTACCTTTAGATTTAAACTAAACTATAGTAAAATAATTAATTTAATCTACCCTAACTATTATAATAAAATAAAATTAAACTATATTAAACTAATTAATTTAATCTACCCTATTATACTAAAATTACATTAAACTATATTAAATTAATTAATTTAATCTATACTAACTATTATACTAAAATTACATTAAACAATATTAAATTAATAATTAATCTAACCTAACTTTTAAACTAAAATTGCAATAAACTACAATTTAAATTAACTATATTATATATTTAAACACCTAACCCTACTCAAATAATTTAAATCTACACTAAAAAATTAAAAAGTTAAAAAAAAACTAAGTTAACAACCTAGGTATTAATTAACCTACCCTAACTATTATTACAATTAAATTAAACTACCAATTAAATAAAATAAATTACATATTAAAAAACCTAACCCTACTCAAATTATTTCAATATACTATTAAATATTATTAATATTACTAAATTACAGAACACTGAATTACGAAAAAAAAAAATAATTATCAAAAATAAAAAAGAATTATATCTAATCTATTAGCCCTATCAAAATAAAAAAGCCCCCCAAAATAAAAAAAACTAGCCTACAATAAACTACCAATGGCCCTCAAAAGGGCCTCTTGTGCGGTATTGCCCCAAAGATAACAGCTCTTTTACCTGTAAAAAAATACAAACAACCCCCAAACAGTTTCAGTTTATGGCGGCGACCGTATGAAGAGGATGCTCCGAGCCAGATGTCTTCAGGATGGACAAGCTCATCACCGGATGGATGAAGATAGAAGATGCCGTCTGGATGAAGACGTCTTGCCACCTGGATGAGGACTTCTCCGGCTGGATTAAGATGAAATAGGCCGCCTGGATGAAGACTTCTTGCCGCCTGGATGAGGACTTCTCTGGCTAGATGGATCCTTCAAGCTGGACTTCAAGAACTGTAAGTGGATCGTCGGGGGTTAGTGTTAGGTTTTTTTAAGTGTTTTTTGGGTGGGTTTTATTTTTTGATTAGGGTCTGGGCATGTAAAAGAGCTAAATGTCCTTTTAAGGGCAATGCCCATATAAATGCCCTTTTCAGGGCAATGGGGACCTTAGGTTATTTTAGAATTTTTTTTTTAGATTATTTGGGGGGGGTTGGTTGGGTGGGTGGTGGGTTTAACTGTTGGGGGGTGTTTGTATTTTTTTTTTACAGGTAAAAGAGCTGATATATTTGGGTCAATGCCCCACAAATGGCCCTTTTAAGGGCCATTGGTAGTTTATTGTAGGCTAGGATTTTTTTTATTTTTTTTGGGGGGGGTTATTTTGATAGGGCTATTAGATTAGGTGTAATTCTTTTTATTTTTGATAATGTGTTTTTTTCTTCATAATTTAGTGGGGAGGGTTTGTAACTTAGTTATTTTTAATAATGTTTAATACTATATTTAAATAATTTGAGTAGGGTTAGGTTTTTTAATATGTAATTTAGTTTATTTAATTGGTAGTTTAATTTAATTGTAGGATAATAGTTAGGGTAGGTTAATTAATAGTTTAATATAGTTTATTTTAATTCTACAGGTAAGTTTACATTTATTTGAAGATAGGTGTACTGTCCTCACTAACTGATAGCTAGACAGCTAGTTAACAAACCAGACAGAAATAGCTTTGTGTTTATTCCAAACTGATTTTACTTCTGAATAGTTATTTTGTAAAACTACAATACAATACGAAAAGTTGAAATTACAATATGTAGTTACACGTGGTGCTTGCAATACATACAATAATACATGTTTCTAACACAGAGAGCTTACATTTAAACCTTACAGGAAATAGCAATGCAATTCAAATGCACAATGAACTATTAGCAAACAATAAATAACTTACAGGCATATGTATATCTAGTGGCAAATATGAAGAGCTGATTTCCATGCTTCTTGAAGCTAAGTTGGCTGCTGAGAAACTGAAAGTAAAACTTTTTATTAACAAACTTTATTAACACTTCCTGTTTATTCTTGAGAGGAACCAAGCTGTAATTGCAACATGAAACCACCAGATGACATCAACATAATAAGCATATAATAGACAGAATAATAGGGATGTTGTAATTTTAATTTAAAGTTAGCGGCTTGTTAGGTTTAGGGGTTAATAGCTTAATTTAGT
Organism: Bombina bombina; assembly: GCF_027579735.1. Taxonomy (NCBI): domain Eukaryota; kingdom Metazoa; phylum Chordata; class Amphibia; order Anura; family Bombinatoridae; genus Bombina; species Bombina bombina. The sequence continues at coordinate 451,174,327 of NC_069504.1, read as the reverse complement.
TTATGGCGATGTAGGGGACTGACAGTTTAGGGGTTAATAGGTTTAGTTAGTGGTGGTGATGTGGGAGGCAAGAGGTTTAGGGGTTAATACATTTATTTAGGTTGTGGCGGGGTCAGGGAGTGGCGAGATAGGGGTTAATAACTTTATTTAGGTTGCGGTGGGGTCGGGGAGCGGCAGGACAGGGGTTAATAACTTTATTTAGGCTGCAGCAATGTTGGGGAGCGGCGGGATAGGGGTTAAACATTTTAGTATAGTGGCAGCGTTTAGTGACAGGGTATGAATAAAGTTGGGAAAAAGCAGAATAGACGCAAGATCGATGACTTCTAGTTAGCAACAGTCAGATGCTCATCACCCCATACTTGGTGCGCATCTTTTTGCCAGCTTTTTTCATAAATGAGGAGAGCGTACTGAGATACGCGGCTGTGATGTTAGGCGATGTTAGGCGAACATATTGATGCCGGAGAATGCAACATAGTTGACAGCTTGATACATATCCCCCATTGTGTCTTACTCTTAAAAGACTTAAAAGATCTACCATCAAAAAGTTAATCCTTTCCTCATTATGGTTTAATTTAAACCTGATATGTTGTGTAGCACTATTCAAACTGTCAACTATTTTTTCCAGGGTTCCAATAACACTAAACCACACCCCAAATATGTCATCTATATAGCACCACCAAATGGCGCCATACAGTAAAAATAATGGATGGTTGTATACAAAATATTCCTCAAATACACACACACACACACATATATACAGTATATATATATATATATATATATATATATATATATATATATATATACTGTAAGCAGCGGCGAGATTATGGCTACAACTGCACTTGTGCAGATCTGGGGGCCTATTTATCAAGCCGTCAACTGCAAATATGCTGGAATTCCGCAGCATAATTGTGGAGAGCTTGATTCGCCTTATTTATCAAAGCCTATAGACCGGCAAAAGTAGAATTTTGTGACGTAACATACGATCCGCCGGTCTCAGTCCAACACAGATCGATGCTTATGTCACTACAGATGTTCCAAATGCAAATTCGGCACTATCTGACTACTTTTGCTAGTTATCAAAAATCTACCAGGTACGCTCTCCACTATTCCGGCCAAGCGTACCTGATTTTCAATCCGCCACCCTGGAGGCGGCGGATGCCATAGGAATCAATAAGAGTCTGAAAGCAGCAAAAGCTTATGTTCGCTGCTGCCTGATATCCCATTGATTCCTATGGGAGAATAAGAGTAAAGTTTACACCTAGCACCCTAACATAGCCCCCGAGTCTAAACACCCCTAATCTGCCACCCCCTGCACCGCCGACACCTACATTGTACTTATTAACCCCTAATCTGCTGCCCCGAAACCGTGCAACCTACATTATACTTATTAACCCCTAATCTTCCACCCCGACACCGCCGCCACCTACATTATACTTATTAACCCCTAATATGCTGCCCCGACACTGCCGCCACCTAAATAAAAGTTATTAACCCCTATCCCGCTGCTCCCGGAGCCCACCGCAACTAAATAAAGTTATTAACCCCTAAACCCCTGGCCTCCCACATCACTAACACTTACTAAACCTATTAACCCCTAAACCTAACAACCCGCTAACCTTACATTAAATATTAACTCATCCCTATCTTATAATAAATTTAAACTTACCTTTATATTTAAACTAAACTATAGTAAAATAATTAATTTAATCTACCCTGACTATTATAATAAAATTACATTAAACTATATTAAACTAATTAATTTAATCTACCCTATTATACTAAAATTACATTAAACTATATTAAACAAATTAATTTAATCTATACTAACTATTATACTAAAATTACATTAAACAATATTAAATTAATAATTAATCTAACCTAACTTTTAAACTAAAATTGCAATAAACTACAAATTAAATTAACTATATTATATATTTAAACACCTAACCCTACTCAAATAATTTAAATCTACACTAAAAAATTAAAAAGTAAAAAAAAACTAACTAAGTTAAAAAAAATAAACACTAAGTTTCACAAAAAAATAAACACTAAGTTACAAAAAATAAAAAATAAATTATCAAAGCTTTAAACTAATTACACCTAATCTAAGGGCCCTATGAAAATAAAAGAGCCCCACCAAAATACAAAAAAACCCCTAGCCTACAATAAGCTACAAATAGCCCTTAAAAGGGCCTTTTTGCGGGGCATTTCCCCAAAGTAAACAGCTCTTTTACCTGTAAAAAAAATACAAATACCCGCCCAACAGTAAAACCCACCACCCACACAACCAACCCCCCAAATAAAAAGCTAACTAAAAAAAACGAAGCTCCCAATTGCCCTGAAAAGGTCATTTGGATGGGCATTGCCCTTAAAAGGGCATTTAGCTCTATTGCAGCCCAAGTCCTAATCTAAAATTAAAACCCACCCAATAAACCCTTAAAAAATCCTAACACTAACCCCAGAAGAGTTACTTACAGTTTTGAAGATCCAACATCCATCCTACAAGAAGCCGGGAGAAGTCCTCAACGAAGCGGCCAAAGTCTTCATCCAAGACCACAGAAGTCTTCACCCAGACGGCATCTTCTATCTTCATCCATCCGGCGCGGAGCGGCTCCAGCTTCAAGATATCCGACGCGGAGCATCCTCTTCTTTCTGACGAATGAAGGTTCCTTTAAATGACGTCATCCAAGATTGAATCCCTTAGATTCCAATTGGCTGATAGAATCAGCCAATCGGAATTAAGGTTGAAAAAATCCTATTGGCTGATTGGATCAGCCATTAGGATTGAGCTTGCATTCTATTGGCTGACTGGATCAGCCAATAGGATGAAAGCTCAATCCTATTGGCTGATTTCAAAATCCAATAGGATTTTTTCAACCTTAATTCTGATTAGCTGATAGAATTCTATCAGCCAATTGGATTCTAAGGGACGCCATCTTGGATGACGTCATTTTAAGGAACCTTCATCGTCGGTAGTCGTCGGAAAGAAGAGGAAGCTCCGCGTCGGATGTCTTGAAGATGGAGCCGCTCCACGCCGGATGGATAAAGATAGAAGATGCCGTCTGGGTGAAGACTTCTGCGGGCTTGGATGAAGACTTCGGCCACACAGATTGATGCTTATGTCACTACAGATGTTCCGAATGCAAATTCGGCACTATCTGACTACTTTTGCTAGTTATCAAAAATCTACCAGGTACGCTCTCCACTATTCCGGCCAAGTGTACCTTATTTTCAATGCGCCACCCTGGAGGCGGCGGATGCCATAGGAATCAATAAGAGTCTGAAAGCAGCAAAAGCTTATGTTCGCTGCTGCCTGATATCCCATTGATTCCTATGGGAGAATAAGAGTAAAGTTTACACCTAGCACCCTAACATAACCCCCGAGTCTAAACACTCCTAATCTGCCGCGCCCTACACCGCCGACACCTACATTGTACTTATTAACCCCTAATCTGCTGCCCCGAAACTGCCGCCACCTACATTATACTTATTAACCCCTAATCTTCCACCCCGACACCGCCGCCACCTACATTATACTTATTAACCCCTAATATGCCGCCCCGACACTGCCGCCACCTAAATAAAAGTTATTAACCCCTATCCCGCTGCTCCCTTAGCCCACAGCAACTAAATAAAGTTATTAACCCCTAAACCCCTGGCCTCCCACATCACTAACACTTACTAAACCTATTAACCCCTAAACCTAACAACCCGCTAACCTTACATGAAATATTAACTCATCCCTATCTTATAATAAATTTAAACTTACCTTTAGCTTTAAACTAAACTATAGTAAAATAATTAATTTAATCTACCCTAACTATTATACTAAAATTACATTAAACTATATTAAACTAATTAATTTAATCTACCCTATTATACTAAAATTACATTAAACTATATTAAACAAATTAATTTAATCTATACTAACTATTATACAAAAATTACATTAAACAATATTAAATTAATAATTAATCTAACCTAACTTTTAAACTGAAATTGCAATAAACTACAAATTAAATTAACTATATTATATATTTAAACACCTAACCCTACTCAAATAAATTAAATCTACACTAAAAAATTAAAAAGTTAAAAAAACTATGTTAAAAATAAATAACAAACACTAACGGCTAGATTTAGAGTTTTGTCGGTAACGACCAGCGTAGCTAACGCTGGCTTTTTTCTGGCCGCACCTTTAAAATAAAGGAGCGTAGAGCATATTTAACGCAACTTCAACTCTCGATACCAGAGTTGCTTACGGACGCGGCCAGCCTCAAAAACGTGCTCGTGCACGATTCCCCCATAGAAAAAAATGGGGCTGTTTGAGCTGAAAAAAAACCTAACACCAGCAAAAAAGCTGCGTTCAGCTCCTAACGCAGCCCCATTGTTTGCTATGGGGAAACACTTCCTACGTCTGCACCTAACACTCTAACATGTACCCCGAGTCTAAACACCCCTAACCTTACACTTATTAACCCCTAATCTGCCGCCCCCGCTATCGCTGACCCCTGCATATTATTATTAACCCCTAATCTGCCGCTCCGTAAACCGCCGCTACTTACATTATCCCTATGTACCCCTAATCTGCTGTCCCTAACACCGCCGACCCCTATATTATATTTATTAACCCCTAATCTGCCGCCCACAACGTCGCCTCCACCTGCCTACACTTATTAACCCCTAATCTGCCGACCGGACCGCACCGCTATTATAATAAAGTTATTAACCCCTAATCCGCCTCACTAACCCTATAATAAATAGTATTAACCCCTAATCTGCCCTCCCTAACATCGCCGACACCTAACTTCAAACATTAACCCCTAATCTGCCGACTGGAGCTCACCGCTATTCTAATAAATGTATTAAACCCTAAAGCTAAGTCTAACCCTAACACTAACACCCCCCTAACTTAAATATAATTTAAATCTAACGAAATTAATTAACTCTTATTAAATAAATTATTCCTATTTAAAGCTAAATACTTACCTGTAAAATAAATCCTAATATAGCTACAATATAAATTATAATTATATTATAGCTATTTTAGGATTAATATTTATTTTACAGGTAACTTTGTATTTATTTTAACCAGGTACAATAGCTATTAAATAGTTAAGAACTATTTAATAGCTAAAATAGTTAAAATAATTACAAAATTAACTGTAAAATAAATCCTACCTAAGTTACAATTAAACCTAACACTACACTATCAATAAATTAATTAAATACAATACCTACAAATAACTACAATTAAATAAACTAACTAAAGTACAAAAAATAAAAAAGAACTAAGTTACAAAAAATAAAAAAATATTTACAAACATAAGAAAAATATTACAACAATTTTAAACTAATTACACCTACTCTAAGCCCCCTAATAAAATAACAAAGCCCCCCAAAATAAAAAATGCCCTACCCTATTCTAAATTACAAACGTTCAAAGCTCTTTTACCTTACCAACCCTTAACAGGGCCCTTTGCGGGGCATGCCCCAAGAAATTCAGCTCTTTTTCCTGTAAAAAAACACATACAATACCCCTCCCCAACATTACAACCCACCACCCACATACCCCTAATCTAACCCAAACCCCCCTTAAATAAACCTAACACTAAGCCCCTGAAGATCTTCCTACCTTGTCTTCACCTCCCCGGGTATCACCGATGCGTCCTGGCTCCAAAATCTTCATCTAAGCCCAAGCAGGAGCTAGACATCCATCATCCGATGGCTGAAGAAGTCCAGAAGAGTCTCCAAAGTCTTCATCCTATCCGGGAAGAAGAGTAGATCCGGACCGGCAACCATCTTCTTCCAAGCGGCATCTTCTATCTTCATCCGATGAGGACCGGCTCCATCTTGAAGACCTCCACCACAGACCCATCTTCTTCCGACAACGACTTCCCAACGAATGACGGTTCCTTTAAGGGACGTCATCCAAGATGGCGTCCCTCGAATTCCAATTGGCTGATAGGATTCTATCAGCCAATTGGAATTAAGGTAGGAAAATTCTGATTGGCTGATGGAATCAGCCAATCAGAATCAAGTTCAATCCGATTGGCTGATCCGATCAGCCAATCAGATTGAGCTCGCATTCTATTGGCTGATCGGAACAGCCAATAGAATGCAAGCTCAATCTGATTGGCTGATTGAATCAGCCAATCGGATTGAACTTGATTCTGATTGGCTGATGGAATCAGCCAATCAGAATTTTCCTACCTTAATTCCGATTGGCTGATAGAATCCTATCAGCCAATCGGAATTCGAGGGACGCCATCTTGGATGACGTCCCTTAAAGGAACCGTCATTCATCGGGAAGATGTCGGAAGAAGAAGATGGGTCAGCGGTGGAGGTCTTCAAGATGGAGCCGGTCCTCATCGGATGAAGATAGAAGATGCCGCTTGGAAGAAGATGGTTGCCGGTCTGGATCTACTCTTCTTCCCGGATAGGATGAAGACTTTGGACCCTCTTCTGGACTTCTTCAGCCATCGGATGATGGATGTCTAGCCCCCGCTTGGGCTTAGATGAAGATTTCGAAACCTGGAACGATCGGTCATACCTGGCATGGTGAAGACAAGGTAGGAAGATCTTCAGGGGCTTAGTGTTAGGTTTATTTAAGGGGGGTTTGGGTTAGATTAGGGGTATGTGGGTGGTGGGTTGTAATGTTGGGGGAGGGTATTGTATGTTTTTTTTTACAGGCAAAAGAGCTGAAATCTTTGGGGCATGCCCCCAAAGGGCCCTGTTCAGGGCTGGTAAGGTAAAAGAGCTTTGAACTTTAGTAATTTAGAATAGGGTAGGGCATTTTTTTATTTTGGGGGTCTTTACTATTTTATTAGGGGGCTTAGAGTAGGTGTAATTAGTTTAAAATTGTTGTAATATTTTTTCTGATGTTTGTAAATATTTTTTTATTTTTTGTAACTTAGTTCTTTTTTATTTTTTGTACTTTAGTTAGTTTATTTCATTGTATTTATTTGTAGATATTGTATTTAATTAATTTATTGATAGTGTAGTGTTAGGTTTAATGGTAGGTAATTGTAGGTATTTTATTTAATTAATTTATTGATGTAGTAGTGTTAGGTTTAATTGTAACTTAGGTTAGGATTTATTTTACAGGTCATTTTGTAATTATTTTAACTATTTTAGCTATTAAATAGTTCTTAACTATTTAATAGCTATTGTACCTGGTTAAAATAATTACAAAGTTACCTGTAAAATAAATATTAATCCTAAAATAGCTATAATATAATTATAATTTATATTGTAGCTATATTAGGATTTATTTTACAGGTAAGTATTTAGCTTTAAATAGGAATAATTTATTTAATAAGAGTTAATTTATTTCGTTAGATTTAAATTATATTTAATTTAGGGGGGTGTTAGTGTTAGGGTTAGACTTAGCTTTAGGGGTTAATCCATTTATTAGAACCGCGGCGAGATTCGGTTGGCAGATTAGGGGTTAATAATTGAAGTTAGGTGTCGGCGATGTTAGGGAGGGCAGATTAGGGGTTAATACTATTTATTATAGGGTTATTGAGGCGGGAGTGAGGCGGATTAGGGGTTAATAACTTTATTATAATAGCGGTGAGATCCGCTCGGCAGATTAGGGGTTAATAAGTGTAGGTAGCTGGCGGCGACGTTGAGGGGGGCAGGTTAGGGGTTAATAAATATAATATAGGGGTCGGCGGTGTTAGGGGGCAGCAGATTAGGGGTACATAAGGATAACGTAGGTGGCGGTCGGCAGATTAGGGGTTAAAAAAAAAATAATCGAGTGGCGGCGATGTGGGGGGACCTCGGTTTAGGGGTACATAGGTAGTTTATGGGTGTTAGTTTACTTTAGAGCACAGTAGTTAAGAGCTTTATGAACCGGCGTTAGCCCAGAAAGCTCTTAACTACTGACTTTTTTCTGCGGCTGGAGTTTTGTCGTTAGAATTCTAACGCTCACTTCAGACACAACGGAGTTAGGAAGATCCCCTTGAAAACATAGGATACGCAATTGACGTAAGGGGATCTGCGGTATGGAATAGTCGCGGCTGAAAAGTGAGCGTTAGACCCTTTCCTGACTGACTTCAAATACCGGCGGTAGCCTAAAACCAGCGTTAGGAGCCACTAACGCTGGTTTTCACGGCTACTGCCAAACTCCAAATCTAGGCCTCAGTTACACAAAAAAATAAACACTAAGTTACAAAAAAAAAAAAAATTTATCAAAGCTTTAAACTAATTACACCTAATCTAAGGGCCCTATGAAAATAAAAAAGCCCCACCAAAATACAAAAAAACCCTAGCCTACAATAAGCTACAAATAGCCCTTAAAAGGGCCTTTTGTGGGTCATTGCCCCAAAGTAAACAGCTCTTTTACCTGTAAAAAAAATACAAATACAAATAGAATCAGCCAATCGGAATTAAGGTTGAAAAAATCCTATTGGCTGATTGGATCAGCCAATAGGATTGAGCTTGCATTCTATTGGCTGATTGGATCAGCCAATAGGATGAAAGCTCAATCCTATTGGCTGATTTCAACAGCCAATAGGATTTTTAGATGACGTCCCTTAAAGGAACCTTCATTCATTGGGAGTTCGTCGTGGAGGAAGGATGTTCCACGTCGGCGGGATGAAGATGGAGCCGGAAGAAAGAAGATTGAAGATGCCGCTTGATAGAAGACTTCAGACGGATGATGGACCTCTTCAGCCCCCGCTTGGATGAAGACTTCAGCCGGATGATGGACCTCTTCAGCCCCTGCTTGGATCAAGACATCGCCCGGATAGGAGAAAGACTTCGGACCCTCTTCTGGACAGATCGGTGATACCCGGCGTGGTGAAGACAAAGTAGCAAGATCTTCAGGGGCTTAGTGTTAGGTTTATTTAAGGGGGGTTTGGGTTAGATTAGGGGTATGTGGGTGGTAATGTTGGGGGGGTATTGTATGTTTTTTTTTACAGGCAAAAGAGCAGAATTCTTTGGGGCAAGCCCCGCAAAAGGCCCTTTTAAGGGCTGGTAAGGTAAAAGAGCTTTTCAATTTTTATTTTAGAATAGGGTAGGGCATTTTTTATTTTGGGGGGCTTTTTTATTTTATTAGGGGGCTTAGAGTAGGTGTAATTAGCTTAAAATTGTTGTAATATTTTTATAATGTTTGTAAATTATTTTTTTATTTTTTGTAACTTAGTTATTTTTTTATTTTTTGTACTTTAGTTAGTGTATTTATTTGTATTTATTTGTAGGTATTTGTATTTAATTTATTTATTGATAGCATAGTGTTAGGTTTAATTGTAAATTAGGTTAGGATTTATTTTACAGGTAATTTTGTAATTATTTTAACTAGGTAGCTATTAAATAGTTCTTAACTATTTAATAGCTATTGTACCTTGTTAAAATAAATACAAAGTTGCCTGTAAAATAAATATTAATCCTAAAATAGCTACAATATAATTATTATTTATATTGTAGCTATATTAGGGTTTATTTTACAGGTAAGTATTTAGCTTTAAATAGGATTAATTTATTTAATAAGATTTATTTTATTTCGTTAGAATAAAATTATATTTAACTTAGGGGGGTGTTAAGGTTAGGGTTAGACTTAGCTTTAGGGGTTAATACATTTATTAGAGTAGCGGTGAGGTCCGGTTGGCAGATTAGGGGTTAATAATTGTAGGTAAGGTAGCGGCGACGTTGGGGGGGGCAGATTAGGGGTTAATAAATATTATGTAGGTGTCGGCGGTGTTAGGGGCAGCAGATTAGGGGTACATAGGGATAATGTAGGGTGCGGCGGTGTGCGGTCGGCAGATTAGGGGTTAAAAAAATGTAATAGAGTGGCGGCGATGTGGGGGGGCCTCGGTTTAGGGTACATAGGTAGTTTATGGGTGTTAGTGTACTTTAGAGCACAGTAGTTAAGAGCTTTATGAACCGGTGTTAGCCCAGAAAGCTCTTAACTCCTGGCTTTTCTCTGCGGCTGGAGTCTTGTCGTTAGATTTCTAATGCTCACTTCAGCCAAGATTCTAAATACCGGCGTTAGAAAGATCCCATTGAAAAGATAGGATACGCAATTGGCATAGGGGGATCTGCGGTATGGAAAAGTCGGGGCTTGGAAGTGAGCGTTAGACCCTTTCCTGACGGACTCTAAATACCAGCGGGCGGCCAAAACCAGCGTTAAGACCCCCTAACGCTGGTTTTGACGGCTAACGCAGAACTCTAAATCTAGGCGTTAGTGTTTATGTTTTGTGTAACTTAGTGTTTGTTATTTTTTGTAGCTTAGTTAGTTTTTTGTAACTTTATAATTTTTTAGTGTAGAATTAAATAATATGAGTAGGGTTAGGTGTTTAAATATATAATATAGTTATTTTAATTTGTAATTTTAGGTAATTTTAGTATAAAAGTTAGGTTAGATTAATTATTATTTTAATATAGTTTAATGTAATTTCAGTATAAAAGTTAGGTTAGATTAATTATTAATTTAAGATAGTTTAATGTAATTTTATTATAATAGTTAGGGTAGGTTAATTATTAATTTAATATAGTTTAATGTAATTTTATTATAATAGTTAGGGTAGGTTAATTATTAATTTAATATAGTTTAATGTAATTTTATTATAATAGTTAGAATAGATTAATTAGTAGTTTAAAGGGACAGTCTAGAATAAATTAAACTTTCATTATTCAGATAGGACTTTTAATTTTAATCAACTTTTCAATTTACTTTTATCATCAAATTTGCTTTTTTCTCTTGGTATTCTTAGTTTAAACTAAACATAGGTAGGCTTATATGCTAATTTCTAAGCCTTTGAGGGCTGCCTCTTATCACAGGCTTTTTAAATCTCTTTTCAACACAAAGAGACAGAAAGTACACATGGGCCATATAGAAAACACTGTGCTCAGGCACAGGGGGTTATTTAAGATTTAGCACAAAACAATGCTAAATTTAAGACAATAGATAATAAACAGTCACAGTCATGTGATCAGGGGGCTGGAAGAAGGTTCCTAGATACAAGGTAATCACAGAGGTAAAAAGTATATTAATATAACTGTGTTGGTTATGCAAAATTGGGGAATGGGTAATAAAGAGATTATCTATCTTTTAAAACAATAACAATTCTATGGTAGACTGTCCCTTTAATATAGTTTAATCTAAATCTAAAGGTAAGTTTAAATTTATTATAAGATAGGGATGAGTTAATATTTAATATAAAGTTAGCGGGTTGTGTTAGGTTTAGGGGTTAATAGGTTAATTTAGTTTATGGCGATGTGGAGGGCTGGCGCTTTAGGGGTTAATACATTTATTTAGTTGCGGTGGGCTTCGGGAGCAGCAGGATAGGGGTTAATAACTTTATGTAGGTGGTGGCGGTATAGGGGGTGGCAGATTAGGGGTTAATAAGTATAATGTAGGTGGCTGCGGCGTAGGGGGCGGAAGATTAGGGGTGAATAAGTATAATGTAGGTGGCGGTGGGCTCCGGGAGCGGAGGAATAGGGGTTAATATGTTTATTAGAGTGGCGGTGGGCTCCGGGAGCAGCAGTTTAGGGGTTAATAACTTTATTTAGTTGCGGCGGGGTCCGGGAGCGGCGGTATAGGGGTTAAACAGTTTAGTATAGTGTGGGTGTTTAGTGACAGTATACAAATAAAGCTGTGAAAAAGCCGAAGAGCAGCGAGATCGATGACTGTTAGTTAACAACAGTCCGCTGCTCATCGCCCCGTACTTGGTGCGCGGCTTTTTGACTGCTTTTTTGTTAAATATGGAGAATGTATTCAGGTCCGCGGCAACGATATAAGGTGATGTTAGGTTAGCGTATTGGTGCCGTCGAATGCAGCACAGTTGACTGCTTGATAAGTAGGCCTCCTGGTCTCTGGTTAATTATTGCACCCGCATGATAATTTAGTGCCCCACTTGTAAACTAGCCCTATGTGTTTTATGAACATATTTTATGTAATTTCTCTTCAAAATTTAGAATTACTTAGGGATCTGCATGAACAGACATTTTATTTTTGATTAACAATATTTAATGGTGTAAATACCACATCCATATTTATTTTATTATTAAAGATGTTTTTAGTTTTTATTTCTAAAGATGTTAAATGCACATTGGATAAAATTGCACAGATAGAAAAGTGTATAGCATTCTTTTAGTTATCATCTTTAGATAAAAGAATGCAACAATTATTGTTTTTTCCAAGCTCATTTAAAAGCAGAGGTTATGAGTGGAATAATAAGTGGGCAAGTAAAGTATTATGAATATTAAGTGGTTGTTTAATATCTATTATTTTTAAATTGCTTATATTGGACAAGTAGAAGGTGTGGAACAAATGCAATGAGAAAATGACATATACAGCTCAAAGCACATTCTGAATTGAACATAGGAGCTCAATAATAGTCTAATTTCAATGAGTAATTTATAAAAGGAAAATGTCATTTAACGGAAAGTGCACAGTGTTATCCAAAATGTGCTTGGGCCATGTGTTTTCTCTGCGCATTCCATGCTTACTGGAAATTAACTTATTGTTAATATAAGAGTCTGATTTCCTTAGCACCAGATGATCGCACAATGTATTGAAGAGAAGTTATCAAATACACAAATTCATCGAAATTGAACTATTGTGCTGCATCTATTTTTGGTATATAAGGAATTTTTCTGTAGGCATTCTCGCAGGATAAAAAAATAATTTTCTAATGCAAAATGTTGAAGTGGCATATTTATAAAAATAGACATCAGAAATGGCAGTGTAACATCTGAGATTTAGATAAATGATTTAGATAGTTTCATAAAATCAATCATGTCCTCATGGTAACAAGTACTTAATAAAATATTGGGGATTGTTACACAAAGTTAGAACAAAGCAGTATTAGGTAGCAACACCTAGGTTTCTATTAATACAAATTTCTACTTTAACTCCGTTTCTTGTGAAGTCTGGATACATCAATAAAAGTATTTTGGTAAATTGCACCCAAAGACCTAGTAATAAAAAAATAAACTTTTTATAAATAGCATTTCCGATCTAATGTGTATGCAGTCACTAAAAGGCTTGGAGAAAAAATGCCTGCTGTTTCAGGCTCACTGGAAACAGCAGTTATAAAGCAGCGGTCTAAAGAACGCTGCTCCATAACTTGTTCGCCTGTTCTGAGGCGTTCTGTTTGATAACATACTGCATTCATCTTGCCATCAATTCTGACCAAATTTCCTGTGCCTTTGTAGCTCACACATCCCCAAATCATCAGCGATCCACCTCACAGTAGGAATGGTGTACCTTTCATCATAGGCCTTGTTGACTGCTCTCCAAATGTAGTGTTTATGGTTGTGGCCAAAAAGCTCAATTTTGGTCTCATCACTCCAAATGACTTTGCGCCAAAAGGTTTGAGGCTTGTCTCTGTGCTGTTTGGTGTATTGTAAGTGGGATACTTTGTGGCATTTGTTTAGTAATGGCTTTCTTCATGTGACTCGACCATGCAGCCCATTTTTCTTCAAGTGCCTCCTTATTGTGCATCTTGAAACAGCCACACCACATGTCCTGTATTTCACCTGAAGTTATTTGTGTGTTTGTCTTTGCATCCCGAACAATTTTCCTGGCAGTTGTGGCTGAAATTTTAGTTGGTCTACCTGGTTTGGTTTCAACAGAACCCCTCATTTTCCACTTCTTTATTAGAGTTTGAACACCTGTTATTTGAATTCTCAATTCCTTGGATATTTTTTTATATCCCTTTCCTGTTTTATACAGTTCAACAACCTTTTCCTGCAGATCTTTTGACAGTTATTTTGCTTGTCAGTGCAGCACGGGATGAAAGATGCAAGGGTCTGTCAGGAGTCCAGAAACTCATTGACCTTTTATACACACACACTAATTACAAGCAAACAGATCACAGGTGAGGATGGTTACCTTTAAAAGCCATTCAAACCCCTTTGTGTCAACTTGTGCGCATGTTATTAGGCCAAAATCACCAGGGTATGTTAACTTTTTATCACGGTCATTTGGGTAGTTTCTGTTGTCATTATGATTTAAAAAGAGTAAACACAGTTGAATGATAATAAATGGCTTCAGCCAAACACTAACCATGAGTGAAAGAAAAGTTTTTGTGTTATCATTCATATTCTATGAAAAATGGCCAATATATCATAAATTCTGCCACGGTATGTAAACTTATGAGCACAACTGTATACATATATATGTATATATATATATATATATATATATATATAGATATACCTATATATAATCTCTCTCACTCTCTCTCTCTCTCTCTTTATATATATATATATGTATATATATATATATATATATATATATACTTTACCAAAAAACATCTCATATACAGTATATATATACTATATATATATATATATATATATATATATATATATATATGTGTGTATTTAAGAATAAATAGAACATATTCTGCTATGTGAAGAACATTGGAATGTGCAATATGTCGGGTTAGTGCACTTGAGAAAATGCGCGTGAGTAAGGGTGTTAGGTTTTTCCCTTTTCAGTGCTCTATTGTAGTCTATGGGAGAATACGTTAACACGGTCAAGTTATTCTATCTTTAATTTTTTTTGCGCATCAAGTGAAAACTTTTTACTTTCAATTTTTAAAGCTCATGGTACTCTACACACGCAAAAAGCCGAAGTCAAGAACAGTTAGCGCACTAGCAGGGTCGATAGATAGAGCTTCAGTCCTAATCTAGCCCTAAATAGGTTACTTACAAAATAGCTTGTTCTTAGAGCCAAAAGCATAAAAACAAGTTAATGTATGCTTAGAAGTGTTTTAACTGCACTTTAATTGCACACACCTTTTATTGATATTACCTACTTAAATTTGAAATGGTTACATACAACATTCATTGATTCTGATTATGAGTAGCCAAGTGTTATATTGGCATGCTGCCTTTACAGACTGTATTTTTTGTTACTATTAGTGTAATAAACCAGCTACCAAGCATCAATGATTCATTACTCTCTTGTTGCTTTGTTGTTCATTATATTTATCAGGGTTGATTGCAAGTTTTATATTTAGGTATTCTGATAGAAGATGATAAACAAGTCCAAAATAAAACCCTCTGTATAACAGTCTTTAGGTCCACTTAACATATATTTGGCAATGGTAATTTGAGAACATCTGTTATTTACATTCAAATTAGTTGCATGCATAAACAGGCATTTCACATGCTTTTCCAGTTATTGCATCTTATTTTTCTTTTTAATTGGTGTAACTGTAGAAGCTGCTACTTCTGGTTTACCCACTAATCAGATTACAAAGGTTAGTTAGCTGGCTTTTTTCTGGGCTATGCTTTAGACCAGCATTTGTGCAGTATGTCTTGCTGTATCTAGATTGAGCTGTTTATTTAGGCTTATACCAAACTGTTAGTTATATGATTCTTCTGTTTTCACAGTGCCTGCCTCACCTCCTCATAAACTTTGGATAGTTGTTTACTCATAAATCTATTAGGCTGAAATCAGGGATCTCAAGTTATGTGGAGGTTGACAATTGGGGTTCACTCCCAGTACAGTCTCCATCAGGTGGCTTGCGCTTGAGGGTGATCAGTTTTGATGGGGATGTCCAGACTGACTTTCTTTGATTGCATTAAGAAGGAAAAAAATATTGTTTTAAGTAACAACATAGGGCTAGATTATGAGAATCATGCTAACTGTTGAATGCAAGCAAAAAGGGTTTATTGCAGCTCTTTGCTCGCGTTGGAAGTAGAACAGGCAAATGTGCGCTGGTATTACGAGTATAACGCAAATATCACGCTCGCAAAAGCGCAATTTTGCACTCCACTCATAATCTAGGCATATGTGTGCAATCACAAAAAAACCTTAATAATAAACCTATAAAAGCTGAGGGGTTGCAATTGTATCATGCATGTTCTTATCCCTTTAGAAACAAGATTTTGCGGCCATGATATTAATATCCCATAGAAAAAAATCATTGGAGCTTTTTTGCTTTACAATCGTGTATTTTTTAAACACTGATTTTATCCCTTTAGAAAATGTTACCATGAATCTTTTTATTATTATTATACTTTAATTATGAAGCAGCAACATATTCCGCAGCGCTGTCCATGGGTACATCTCATTTACATAAAACAATGATATCAAACTTGTAAGAGACCAAATAAAATTTTACAAATACATACAGGAGGAATTGAGGGCCCTATTCACGTGGGAAGTTACAATCTAGAAGGACAGGAGGTTGAGAAACTGGAGGTGAGGACTGCAAGATTGTGAAAGATGTTAATGCAGATATACATGAGGGAACTGTTAGGTAAGTGAAATTAATTTATTGCTGAGTTGGGTGGTTGGCTTCTCTGAACAAAAAAGTCTTCAGGGAGCATTTAAAGGAAGAAAGAGTAGGGCAAAACATGACAGCACGAGGGAGAGTGTTCAAGAGGGTAAGTGTTGCACGACAGAAGTCCTGCAGTCTAGCTTGGGAAGAGGTGATAGTCGAAGATGCAAGGAGCAGGTCATTGTTGGATCTTAGTGGGCAGGCTGGAGTATACTTGTTGATTAGAGAGGATAGGTAGTGGGGAGCGGCGTTGGTGAGAGCTTTGTATGTAAGGGTGAGGATTTTGAATTTAATTCTGCTGTGAATGGGGAGCCAATGAAGGAACTCACAGTGAAGTGCAGCAGAGACAGAGTGACGGGAAAGGTATATTAGCCTGGCAGAGGCATTTAGGTTGGATTGAAGGGGAGAAAAAAGAAAGAAAACAACGGTACATACAGAGATAATCTCTCAAAAGGATTTAGACATAACTTTTAATAAATCAAATGAAAAATATTAATAACTAGTCCTAAAGCCTGTGTACATGGGCCAATTTTTTAAGCACCACAATCCCACCCCTTGCTCACTCTCTCCCCCCTTTTTTGTGCTCTCTCTCATCCTCTTTTGCTCTTTCTCTCCATCTCTTTTGCGCTCTCTCTCTCCCCTCTCTTTTGCTTTCTTTCTCTCTCCCCCTCTCTTTTGCTCTCTTTCTCTCCCCCCTCCCTTTTTGCTCTCTCTCCCCTCTTTTACTCTCTCTCTCCCCCCTATTTTGCTCTCTCTCCCCTCTTTTGCTCTCTTTCTCCCCCCTCTTTTGTTCTCTCTCCCCCTCTTTTGATCTCTCTCTCTCCCTCTTTTGCTCTCTCACCCCTCTCTTTTGCTCTCTCTCTCCCCTCTTTTGCTCTCTCTCTCTGCTCTTTTGCTCTCTCTCCCTCTCTTTTGCTCACTCTCTCCCTCTCTTTTGCTCTCTCCCCTCTCTATTTTGCTCTCTCTTCCCCCTGTCTTTTGCTCTATCTACCCCCTCTATTTTGTTCTCTCTCCTTCTCTCTCTTTTGTTCTCTCTCCCCTCACTTTTGCTCTCTCACCCCTCTCTTTTGCTCTCTCTCTCCCCTCTTTTGCTCTCTCTCTGCTCTTTTGCTCTCTCTCTCCCCCTCTCTTGATCTCTCTCCCACCTCTCTTGATCTCTCTCCCACCTCTCTTTTGCTCTCTCACCCCTCTTTTGATCCCTCTCTCTTCTCTCTCTTTTGCTCTCTCTATCCCCTCTCTTTTACTCTCTCTCTTTGCCCCTCTCTTTTTCTCTCTCTCCCTCCTCTCTTTTGCGCTCTCTCTACTCTCTTTTGCTCTCTCTCTCCCTCCTCTCTTTTGCTCTCTCTCCCCTCTCTTTTGCTCTCCCCCCTCTCTCCCCCTCTCTTTTGCTCTCTCTCTCCTCTCTTTTTCTCTCTATTCCCCTCTCTTTTGCTCTCTTTCTCCTTTCATATGCTCTCTCTCTCCCCTCTTTCGCTCTCTTTCTCCCCTCTTTTGCTCTCTCCTCTGCTCTTTTGCTCTCTCTCTCCGCCCTCTTTTGATCTCTCTCCTACCTCTCTTTTGCTCTCTCACCCCTCTTTTGCTTTCTCTCTCTTCTCTCTCTTTTGCTCTCTCTATCCCCTCTCTTTTACTCTGTCTCCCTCCTCTCTTTTGCACTCTCTCTACTCTCTTTTGCTCTCTCTCTCCCTCCTCTCTTTTGCTCTCCCCCCTCTCTTTTGCTCTCTCCCTCCTCTCTTTTGCTCTCTATCCCCCTCTCTTTTGCTCTCTCTCCCCTCTCATATGCTCTCTCTCTCCCCTCTTTCACTCTCTTTCTCCCCTCTTTTGCTCTCTCTCTCCCCCTGTCTTTTTCTCTTCCCCCCTCAGTTATGCGCTCTCTCCCCTCTCTTTTGCTCTCTCTCCCCCCTCTCTTTTGCTTTCTCTCTGTCTCCCCCTCTTCTCTTTTGCTCTCTCTCAACCCATCCTCTCTTTTGCTTTCTCCCCTCTGTTTTGATCTCTCCCCTTTGTTGCTTTCTCCTCCGCCCGGCCACACCCATTCATCACGCCTGCCAAACACACCCCATCATGCCACGTCTGCTCAGTCACGTCCCCATCATGTCACACCAAGCCACGTCTCATCACGGCACGCCCGGTCACACCCCGTCACATCGCTCCTGTCCGGCCACGCCCCCTCCACGGCAGCTTCCAAAAAACACTTTCTCTACTGCTCAAGGCCAGGTATGTTTGCCCTTGCGCAGTCTCTACTGCGCATGACTGCATCTGACAAAAATAACTGGCCTTTTAATATATAGGATATGTAATAATTGTAGTGTGTGCAATAAGACTTAGATAAAAATACCATAGGAGGTAGTGAGTCCCAACAGCCTCAGAAATCAATAAGAAAGCATTGTGACCAAAATAACAAGCTCCAGATCACCAATTCACCAATTTACAAGCGACACAAGAAAATTAGCTAAAAAAAAAAGGAATGATCCTCACCACAATTAATCTAAATAATGTGTAACGCTTGATAAAAGAGGGTAATCTGGGCAGTCACTACGGCATTATAAATGCATAATTTATTAAAGGCAATTATAGGTTTCCTTCTGAGAGATTACCTCCCTCTCTTACACGTTTTATGTGAGTGCTCTGTATGTGCCATTGTTTTCTCTCTTTTTAGTCAATATTTATAATACTGTTATTGAGCCCCCCTCACACTTTAATGCAGGAACTTTGCTTCCAGTTTATTCATAATTGACCGAGTGAGGTTTATGATATATTTTAGTTCCTTACTTTACTTAACTGGATTTAAGGGGGGAGAGGCGGGGAAGAGGAAGGCCAGTAAGTAGGTTATTGCAGTCAAGTCGGGAAATAATAAGGGAGTGGATTTTGGAAATATTGCATAGGCGGTTGCAGCAGGATAAAGAAAGCTCAACTCTGAGGCAGTGGACTTGGGGCGATGGGGAGATGGTGATGCTGTTGACAGGGATAGAAAAGTCAGAAGTCGGCATAGAGCTTTAGGGGGGATTAGAAGGAGTTCAGTCTTGTACATGTTAAACTTTAGGTGGTGAGAGGCCATCCAGGAAGAAATACCAAATAAGCAGTCGCTGAAATGAGAAAGGACAGAGGGAGAGAGAGCAGGGGTGGAGAGGTAGATCTGAGTGTCATCAGCATAGAGGTGATATTTGAAGCCATAACTGTTGATAAGTGTACCCAGGGAAGAAGTATAAATGGAGAAGAGTAGAAGACCCAGAACAGATTCTTGAGGTACTCCAAAAGACAGAGGCATTGGAGAGGCGGAGTCACCAGCAAATGACACAGAAAAAAACCTGTGAGAAAGATAAGAGTAAATCCAAGAAAGAGCAGTGTCACAGAGGCAAAAAGAGGGTCTGGATTGCAACATGGATAAAAGAGGTATATAATCTGTATCAAAAAATAATATACATCTAAGACTATGTTTATTCTGGAAACATTTATGTGTGTATTTACCAAGGGCTAGATTACAAATGCCACGGTAAAAAAAAATTAATCTGTTATCAAAAACATCGCTAGTGTTAGGCTTTTTGCGCTTCTCGGGTTCCGCTGGTATTACAAGTTGAAAAAAACACTATTTCGCTCTAGCGTTAATTTAAAAAGTGCAAACATACTTAGCTAAGTTTTTGCATGCATGATGCATGTGTTCCCCCATAGAAATCAATGGAGACAAAACTGTGGGAAAAAAACATCCTACTCAAGAAAACACCCTACCATAAGCCCCTATCTAATAACCCATCGCCCCCACAATGCAAACTACCTAAATAAACTATTAAGCCCTAATCCGCCATCCACTCACATTGCAAAGTATCTAAATAAACTATTAACCCCTAAACTGCAAACCCCCCACTTCGCAAAGTATCTAAATAAATTATTAAGCCCTAAACCACTATCCCCACACAATTCAGTTATAAATTAACATCTAAACCCCCTAACCTAATGCCCCCTTATTTAAACCAAATTAAAATACCCATAAATTAACTAAAAAATATCCAAACTACCTTAAAATAAAAAAGCTTACCTGTAAAATTAAATAAAAATTTAATCTTACCTTGAAAAATAAAACTTACTTAAAAATTAAAAACTACAATTACAAAAATAAAAAAACCTTCCATTACAAAAAATAAAAAACAAATTACCAAAAAAAAAAATTAAAAAAATAATCCTATTCTAATACCCCTTAAAAAAAACACCCCAACATAAAAAAAAACTATTCTAAAAATAAACTAAAATCAGTGATTTTACTTAAGGGGTCAGTCAAATCCAGAATTTTTGTTGTTTAAAAAAATAGATAATACCTTTATTACCCATTCCCCAGTTTTGCATAACCAACACAGTTATAATACACATTGTTCCTCTGTATTTAATTGTTTCTAAGCCTCTGTAAACTGCCTCCGTATTTCAGTTCTTTTGACAGACTTGCATTTTAGCCATTTATCAGTGCTGACTCCTAGGTAACTTCACGTGCATGAGCTGAATGTTATCTATTTGACACACATGAACTAATGCCTTCTAGTAGTGAAAAACTGTCAAAATGCATTCAGATTAGAGGAGGCCTTCAAGGTCTAAGAGATTAGCATATGAACCTACCTAGGTTTAGCTTTCAACTAAGAATACCAAGAGAACAAAGCAAAATTGGTGATAAAAATGAAATGGAAAGTTGATCAAAATGACATGCCCTATTTGAATCATGAAAGTTTATTTTGGACTTGACTCCCTTTAAAAATACACTTACCCCTCTAACATTACAAACCCCCAACCCCCTTAAAAAAAAAGGGTTCCTTGCATTCACTTTCATTCTATTGGCTGAGTTTAATTTGAAGATTCAAATTAGACATGTGCATGGCGAAAAAATTCGGTTCGGATCGATTCGGATTTTTTAGAATTCCGGTTCGGAGCGATTCAAATTCGGAAAAATTTGAATCAATTCGGTTCGGATTTGTTTCGGATTGGAATAAATTCGGTTCGGATTTGTTTCGGATTCAAATAAATTCGGCTGGATTCGGTTCTGTTCGATTCGGTTCTGTTCGGAAATTCGGAATTTTGGTAAGTGTTATGTGGGATTAGACTAGTATTATGTACTGTACATTAGGTGTAACCCATAGCAGAGTGATATAACCTAATATACTGTACAATACTAGTGTAATCCATGGCCATCCGAATCTACCGAATAAATCCGAATAAATCCGAAGTAATTCAGATTTATTCGGTAGATTCGGCACTATTTGAATTTTCCGAATTTTCCGAATTTCCGAATCGAACCGAACCGAATTGCATATGTCTAATTCAAATATGCCAATAGGAATGCAGGGGTACCCCTATATAAAAGCGGTACCTTACATTCAATATTCAGTGTGCGACTGGAAAACACATGAAGAGGACCTCCGTGTTGAAGGTCTGAAGAGGACCACCAATGTCACCGCCACCGCCACCAGGATGAAGATAGAAGATGGACCCGCGATGAAGATGGATAAAGATGGAGCGCCGCCAATCATCATTGATGAGTACCAACTTTGGGATTAGTGTTATTTTTTTTATTTTTTTGGGGGGGATGGGTTTTTTATTTATATTTGGGCAGCAAAAGAGCTGAATGCCTTTTTAAGGGCAATGCCCATTCAAATGCCCTTTTCAGGGCAATGGGTAATTTAGGTTTTTTTTTAGTTAGGTTTTTTTATTATTTTGGGGGTTGGGTGTTTGTAATGGTTGAGTGGTTAGTATGTTTTAAGCAAAAGAGCTGATCGCTTTAGGGTTAAACCCTACAAAAGTCCCTTTTAAGTACTATTAGTAGTCTATTTTTACAATAGTTTTTTTTGTGGTGTTTTTTTTTTAAAGGCGTATTTGAAAAGGATTATTTTTTTATTTTTGGTAATTTAGTTTTTTAGTTTTTGTAAAGGTAGTTTTTTTTCTTTTTGTAATGGTAGATTTTTTTTCTTTTTCAGTAATATATATTTAATTTTACAGATAAGTTTTTTATTTTAAGGTAGTTAGGATTTCTTTAGTTAATTTATGGCTATTTTAATTTGGGTCAAGTTAGGGGGTTTAGATGTTACTTTCTAACTTTATGTTGTTGGGGTGGCGGTTTAGGGGTTAATGATTTATTTATGAAGTTTTCGTTGTGGGGGGCTGGCAGTTTAAGGGTTAAAAGTTTATTTAGATATTTTTGCAATGCGGGGTGCTGGCCGTTTATGGGTTAATAGATTATTTAGATACTTTACAATGTGTGGTGGATTGTGGTTTAGGAGTTACTAGTTTATTTAGGTAGCTTGCGTTGTGAGGGGATGGCAGTCTAGGGGTTAATAGTTTGTTTAGGTAGTTTGCATTGCGGGTGGAGTGCAGTTTAGGGGTTAAAAGTATTATTTAGTGTTTGGGATGTGGGGGGGTGGCTGTTTATGGTTAATAGTATTATTTATGAGTGTAAGGGACCGATTTAAGAAAGTGCGGATGGACAAGATCCGCTGTAGTGATTAACTGCTTGTGCAATGCCGTCCACTGCAGGGGGTGTCAATCAACCCGATCGTATGCGATGGGGCGAATTGCTGTACGCCGCCTCAGAGGCGGCAGACGAGTTAAGGAGCAGCGGTCTTAAGACTGCTGCTTCTTAACTTCTGTTTCTGGCAAGCCTGAAGGCTCACACGGAAACAGCTGCATCAAACTCCATTCGGAGCTTGATGAATTGGCCCCTAAGTGTACTTTGTAATGTATTTTTGTGGTGTTTTGTGCAACTTTTTATTTTCCGAAACCAGTTTACCACAGCTCTTAGATTGCTGAAAGGATTAAAGCAGAAAAAGGTGATTTTGCTGAACTTGTAGTATAGGCAGATTAAAAATGGATTGCAAAATTGCGATTGAGCTAGCGCAAAACCGTTTGCACCGCACTTGTAATCTAGCCCCAAGTGTTTAACAGAAATTGTCTGTGAATAACTATATATTAGCATAGCCAAATGTGTTCTCCTAAGGAAATAAAATCCAAAGCCAACAAAATCCTATTTTAACTGTTCCAAAGTGTTGCAATTTTAGTTTTTTAATACTGCAAGTCATATTGTGCTAATTGTTTGTAGAAATCTTTTGTATTCTTAAAAATCCTTTGGATTGCAAACCACATTGAATATAGATATAATTGTACTGTTTGCCACTTGCATTTCTGTATTTAATTTGAGTCTGTATTTGGAAGATAAAAGTAGCAGTGCTTTCTAACAATTTTGTAGCTAATTAACTTTTGTGCTATATTTCCACAGTTTTAAATGCAATTTGTGTTGCTTTATTTTGTCTACAACATATTCTACATATTATAGGTCTCTGAAATAGATCAGAAGTAATCTCTATTTTGACAACACTAAACAGGTCAGCTGTAAAGCCTTTTACAGCTATTAAAAATAAATTACATAGGGGCGGAACGGACTACTGAAGCGGCAGTACACATCTTGGAGAAGCTCCAGACATATTTATATCTTAGGTGTTCTTTTATGAATATATATGCAGTTTTTTAAACCTATTCTGGATATACTTATATATAGGGCATATTTATCAAGCTCCGTATGGAGCTTGATCCCCCGTGTTTCCAGCGAGCCTTCAGGCTCGCCGGAAACAGAAGTTATGAAGCAGCGCTCCATAACCTGTCCGCCTGGTCTGAGGCAGCGGACAGAAATCAACAGAAATCAGCCAGATCGAATTCGATCGGATTGATTGACACCCCCTGCAGGGGAGCGGCATTGCACCAGCAGTTCACAAGAACTGCTGGTGCAATGATAAATGCAGAGAGCGTATGCTGTCAGCATTTATGGATGTGCAGCAGACATGATCCGCAATATCAGATCATGTCCGCTCGCAGCATCATAAATAGGTCCCTTAGTCTTATCAAGCACAATACTTGAAGAGTTTGGGAACTTATACCAAGAGTATGTGCCTGGCCTATGTTCTTCAACATAACCATACAGCTGTCAAGAAATATCACTAACAGTGCGGCCTTAGAGGTCTATTAGTTGTGGCTGACAGATTGCTGGGTTTGGGATGCTGCACATTGTTCCCCTCCAGGTGACTGGGTTATGAGCAGTGTGTTTATCCTGCTTTTTCCTACTAATGCATTTTGAGTGCATCTGCCTCTCTCATGTCCCTGTAACTTTGGGCAACATTCATAAATCTGCGAAATGCAGCTTTATGTAGGTGCAGTGCAGGCTCGTATAAGCATTAGACTGCTGCTTCCTAACCTTCATGCCATTCTGAGTTGGTGGACCAAATTCACCCCGGACAAGTCAGACCGGGTTGATTGACAGCCTCTGCTTGTGCGCTATTGACCACACGCTAGCAAGGGCTGGCATTGCACTAGCCTTTACTCTGACTGCCTCTTTCACATTCCTGTCATGTTCTCGCTTCTTCTGACTGCCTTTACTCTGACTTCCTCTCTCACATTCCTGTCACTTTCTCTCTTCCACTAACTGCCTCTGTCATGTTCCTGTCACTTTCCCTTTCCTTCTGACTGCCTGTTCCTGTAACTTTCTCTGCCCCTCTGACTGCCTTTCTCATGTTTCTGTCACTTCTTCTCTTCCTCTAAATGCCTCTCTCAGGTTTAAGTAACTTTCTCTCTTCCTCTAACCGCCTCTCTTAGGTTCCAGTCACTTCCTCTGTTCCTCTAACTGCCTCTTTCAAATTCCTGTCACTTTTTTTTCTCTGACTGCCTCTCTCTTGTTCCTGTCACTTTCTCTTTTCCTCTAACTGCCTCTCTCATATTCCTGTCACTTCCTCTCTTCCTTTAACTGCCTTTCTCATGTTCCTGTCACTTTCTGTTTCCTTTTGACTGCCTGTCCTATGTTCCTGTAACTTCCTCGGCCCCTCTGACTGCCTCTCTCATGTTCCTGTCACTTCTTCTCTTCCTCTAAATGCCTCTCTCAGGTTCCAGTCACTTCCTCTCTTCCTCTAACTGCCTCTTTCAAATTCCTGTCAATTTTTTTCTCTGACTGCCTCTCTCTTGTTCCTGTCACTTTTTTTCTCTGACTGCCTCTCTCTTGTTCCTGTCACTTTCTATTTTTCTCTAACTGCCTCTCTCATATTCCTGTCACTTCCTCTCTTCCTTTAACTGCCTTTCTCATGTTCCTGTCACTTTCCGTTTCCTTCTGACTGCCTGTCTTATGTTCCTGTAACTTTCTTTGCCCCTCTGGCTGCCTCTCTCATGTTTCTGTCACTTCCTCTCTTGATCTAACTGCCTTTCTCATGTGCCAGTAACTTTCTCTCTTCCTCAAACTGCCTCTCTTAGGTTCCTGTCACTTCCTCTCTTCCTCCAACTGTTTCTTTCATATTCCTATCACTTTTGCCTCTGACTGCCTCTCTCATATTCCTGTCACTTCCTCTCTTCCTCTAACTGCATCTTTCACGTTCCTGTAACTTTTTCTCTTCCTCTAACTTCCTGTTTCAAATTCCTGTCACTTTACTTTTCTGACTGCCTCTCTCATAATGCTAGCACTTCCTCTTACTCCCTCTCTCATGTTCTTGTCACTTTCTCTCTTGCTATCACTGCC
Organism: Bombina bombina; assembly: GCF_027579735.1. NCBI lineage: Eukaryota > Metazoa > Chordata > Amphibia > Anura > Bombinatoridae > Bombina > Bombina bombina. The sequence goes on along the minus strand of NC_069504.1, from coordinate 451,148,563 downwards.
TCTCTCGTGTTCTTCTCACTTTCTCTCTTCCTGTCACTGCCTCTATCATGTTTTTGTCACTTTCTCTCTTCCTATCACTGCCGCCCTCATGTTCTTGTCACTTTCTTTCTTCCTATCACTGTCTCTCTCATGTTCTTGTCACTTTCTTTCTTCCTATCACTGCCTCTCTCATGTTCGTGTCACTTTCTCTTATCCTATCATTGCCTCTCCAATGTTTCTGTCACTTCCTCTCTTCCTCTAACTGCCTCTTTCAAATTCCTGTCACCTTTTTTCTCTGACTGCCTCTCTCATGTTCCTATCACTTTCTCTTTTCCTCAAACTGCCTCTCTCATATTCCTGTCACTTCCTCTCTTCCTTTAACTGCCTCTCTCATGTTTCTGTCACTTTCCCTTTCCTTCTGACTGCCTCTCTTATGTTCCTGTAACTTTCTTTGCCCCTCTGACTGCCTCTCTCATGTTCCTGTCACTTCCTCTCTTCCTCTAACTGCCTCTCTCAGGTCTCAGTAACTTTCTCTCTTCCTCGATCTGCGTCTCTTAGGTTCCTGTCACTTCCTCTCTTCCTCTAACTGTCTCTTTCAAATTCCTATCACTTTTTTTCTCTGACTGCCTCTCTCATATTCCTGTCACTTCCTATCTTCCTTTAACTGCTTCTCTCAGGTTCTTGCCACTTCCTCTCTTCCTCTAACTGCCTCTCTCGTGTTCCTGTCACTTCCTCTCTTCCTATCACTGCCCCTCTCATGTTCCTGTCACTTCCTCTCTTCCTCTCACTGCCTCTCTCATGTTCTTGTCACTTTCTCTCTTCCTATCACTGCCCCTCTCGTGTTCTTGTCACTTTCTCTGTTCCTGTCACTGCCTCTATCATGTTCTTGTCACTTTCTCTCTTCCTACCAATGCCTCTATCATGTTCTTGTCACTTTCTCTCTTCCTATCACTGTATCTCTCATGTTCTTGTTACTTTCTTTCTTCCTATCATTGCCTCTCTAATGTTTCTGTCACTTCCTCTCTTTCTCTAACTGCCTCTTTCAAATGCCTCTCACTTTTTTTTTCCTCTGACTGCCTCTCTCATGTTCCTATCACTTTCTCTTTTCCTCTAACTGCCTCTCTCATATCCCTGTCATTTCCTCTCTTTCTTTAACTGCCTCTCTCAGGTTCCTGTCGCTTTCTCTCTTCCTCTAACTGCCTCTCTCATGTTCCTGAAACTTCCTCTCTTCCTCTAATGGACTCTTTCATGTTCCTGTCACTTCCTCTCTTCCTATAACTGCCTGTTTCAAATTCCTGTCACTTTACTTCTCTGATGGCCTCTCTCATATTGCTAGCACTTCCTCTCACTGCCTCTCTCATGCTCTTGTTACTTTCTCTATTCCTATCACTGCCTCTCTCATGTTCTTGTCACTTTCTCTCTTCCTGTCATTGCCTCTATCATGTTCTTGTCACTTTCTCTCTTACTATCACTGCCTCCCTCATGTTCTTGTCACTTTCTGTCTTCCTATCACTGTCTCTCTCATGTTCTTGTCACTTTCTCTATTGCTATCACTCCCTCTCTCATGTTCTTCTCACTTTCTCTCTTCCTATCACTGCCTCGCTCATGTTCTTGTCACTTTATCTTATCCTATCACTGCATCTCTAATGTTCTTGTCAATTTCTCTCATCCTATCACTGCCTCTCTCATGTTCTTGTCACTTTTTCTTTTCCAATTACTGCCTCTCTGATCTTCTTTCTTCACTTTCTCGGTTGCTGTCACTGCTTCTCTCATGTTCTTTTCACTTTCTCTCTTCCTTTAACTGCCTCTCTCATTTTCTTGTCACTTTTTTCCTATCACTGCCTCTCTCATGTTCTTGTCACTTTCTTTCTTCCTTTAACTGGTTGAATGCTAAGCACTCAAACTGGTTTGAGGGTTTTTTATTTTTAACTTTACATTTTTTTAAATATTTTTTTTAATCTTTTTTTTTTGCAGATCCCTAAGACTTATACAGTTAGGCGATTACCTTTCCAACGGTAGGTCTTGGGGGTCTGTAGCTGCTTAGATGCCTGGGATACAGGCTTCTAAGCAGCATGCCCTCTTTCTCTATACTTGTTATTGTATTTTGTTAATAAAGTTGCGTTGTGATGTCATCACGTCATTGCGTGTGACATCACCACACAATGTGAAGCCATCGTTAGCACCTGAATGGAAAACTCTGCGATGGCTCAGAGCCATCGTTAGCACTGAAAGGGTTAACTGTCTCTCTCATGTTCTTGTCACTTTCTCTCTTCTTATCACTGCCTCTGTCATGTTCTTGTCACTTTCTCTCTTCTTATCACTGCCTTTTTAATGTTCTTGACACTTTGGCCTCTAGTTATGAAGCCGTCTACTTACCTGCATTCGCCGGCCCAATCCGCTTGCCTAATCTCACCTAACATCGCTGCTACGGACCTGAATACGTTCGCCAAAGTTATCAAAAAATCTGTCAAGAAGCCGCGCACAAAGTACGGAGCGATGAGCAGTGGACTGTTGTTAACTTACAGTCATCGATCTCGCTACTCATCGGCTTCTTCGCAGCTTTTTTGATAGCCTGTCACTAAGCACCCACACTAAACTAAACTGTTTTACCCCCTAAACCGCCGCTCCCGGAGCCTCCCACAACTAAATAAAGTTATTACCCCCTAAACCGCCGCTCCTGGACCCCGCCGCAACTCTAATAAATTTATTAACCCCTAAACTGATGCTCCTGGACCCTGCTGCCACCTACATTATACCTACAACCCCTATCCTGCCCCCCACTACACCGCCGTCACCTATATTCAAGTTATTAACCCCTATCCTGTGGATCCCGGACCCCGCCGCCACTAAATAAATTGTTTAACACCTAAACTGCCGCTCCCGAACCCCACCGCAACTAAATTAAATGCTTAACCCCTATACCGCCGCTCCCAGACCCCGCCGCCACCTATATTAAACTTATTAAACCCTAAACCTAAGTTTAACACTAACACTAACACCCCCCTAACTTAAATATTATTTTAATAAATCTAAATAAAACTTACTATTATTAACTAAATTATTCCTATTTAAAACTAAATACTTACCTGTAAAATAAACCCTAAGATAGCTACAATACAACTAATAGTTACATTATATCTAGCTTAGGGTTTATTTTTATTTTACAGGCAACTTTGTATTTATTTTAACTAGGTGCAATAGCTATTAAATAGTTAATAACTATTTAATAGCTACCTAGCTAAAATACTTACAAAATTACCTGTAAAATAAATCCTAACCTAAGTTACAATTAAACACTAAATTACAGAAAATAAAAAAGAATTACAAGAAGTTTAAACTAATTACACCTAATCTAAGCCCCCTAATAAAATAATAAAGCCCCCCAAAATAAAAAAATGCCCTACCCTAGTCTAAATTACAAAGTAACCAGCTCTTTTACCAGCCCTTAAAAGGGCTTTTTGCGGGGCATTGCCCCAAAGTAATCAGCTCTTTTACCTGTAAAAAAAAATACAACCCCCCCAACATTAAAACCCACCACCCACATACCCCTACTCTAACCCACCCAAACCCCCCTTAAAAAAAACCTAACACTAACCCCCTGAAGATCACCCTACCTGGAGCCGTCTTCACTCAGCCGAGCCAAATTCTTCATCCAAGGTGCGAAGAGGAGGTCCTTCATCCGGTAGAAGTCTTCATCCAGGCGACGTCTTCAATCTTCATCCATCCGGAGCGGAGCCATCTTCAAAGGAGCCGACACGGAGCCTTCATCTTCAACCGACGACTGAACGACGAATGAAGGTTCCTTTAAGAGACGACATCCAAAATGGCGTCCCTCGAATTCCGATTGGCTGATAAGATTCTATCAACCAATCGGAATTAAGGTAGGAGAAATCTGATTGGCTGATTCAATCAGCCAATCAGATTGAAGTTCAATCCGATTGGTTCATTGGATCAGCCAATCGGATTGAACTTCAATCTGATTGGCTGATTCAATCAAAAAATCAGATTTTTCCAACCTTAATTCCGATTGGCTGATAGAATCCTATCAGCCAATCGGAATTTGAGGGACGCCATCTTGGATGACGTCCCTTAAAGGAACCTTCATTTGTCGTTCAGTCGTCGGTTGAAGAGGATGGCTCTGCGTTGGCTCCTTTGAAGATGGCTCCGCTCTGGATTGATGAAGATTTAAGACGCCGCCTGGATGAAGACTTCTACCAGATGAAGGACCTCCTCTGCGCACCTTGGATGAAGATTTCGGCCCGGTTGGGTGAAGACGGCTCCAGGTAGGGTGATCTTCAGGGGGTTAGTGTTAGGTTTTTATAAGAGGGGTTTAGGTGGGTTAGAGTAGGGGTATGTGGGTGGTGGGTTTTAATGTTGGGGGGTTGTAATTTTTTTCACAGGTAAAAGAGCTGATTACTTTGGGGCAATGCCCCGCAAAAAGCCCTTTTAAGGGCTGGTAAAAGAGCTGGTTACTTTGTAATTTAGACTAGGGTAGGGCATTTTTTTATTTTGGGGGCTTTATTATTTTATTAGGGGGCTTAGATTAGGTGTAATTAGTTTAAACTTCTTGTAATTCTTTTTTATTTTCTGTAATTTAGTGTTTTTTGTTTTTTTTTACTATAGTTTAGTTTATTTAATTTAATTTTAGGTAATTGTAGGTAATTTATTTAATTTATTTAATGATAGTGTAGTGTTAGGTTTAATTGTAACTTAGGTTAGGATTTATTTTACAGGTAATTTTGTAAGTATTTTAACTAGGTAGCTATTAAATAACTATTGTACCTGGTTAAAATAAATACAAAGTTGCCTGTAAAATAAAAATAAATCCTAAAATAGCTACAATATAATCATTAGTTATATTGTAGCTATCTTAGGGTTTATTTTACATGTAAGTATTTAGTTTTAAATAGGATTAATTTAGTTAATACGAGTAATATTATTTAGATTTATTTAAATAATATTTAAGTTAGGGGGGTTAGGGTTAGTGTTAGACTTAGGTTTAGGGGTTAATAATTTTAATATAGGTGGCGGCAGTATAGGGGGGGGCAGGAGAGGGGTTAATAACTTTAATATAGGTGGTGGCGGGGTCCGGGAGCGGCGGTTTTGTGGTTAAACAATTTATTTAGTTGCGTCGGGGTCTGGGATCCGCAGGATAGGGGTTAATAAGTTTATGTAGGTGGCGGCGGTATAGGGAGCGGCAGATTGGGGGTTAATATGTATAATGTAGGTGGCAGCAGGGTGTGGTGGTTTAGGGGTTAACATGTTTATTATAGTTGCAGCGGGGTCCGGGAGCTGCGGTTTAGGGGTTAATAAGTTTATTTAGTTGTGGCGGTGTAGGGGGCAGATTAGATGTGTTTAGACTCGGGGTACATGTTAGGGTGTTAGGTGCAGACATCTCCCATAGGAATCAATGGGATATCGGGCAGCAGCGAACATAAGCTTTCGCTATGGTCAGACTCCCATTGATTCCTATGGGATCCGCCGCCTCCAGGGCTGCGGATTGAAATCCAGGTACACTGGGCCGGAATAGTGGCGAGCGTACCTGCTAGTAGTTTGATAACTACCAAAAGTAGTCAGATTGTGCAGAACTTGTGTTCGGAACATCTGTAGTGACGTAACCATCGATCTGTGTCGGACTGAATCCGGTGGATCGTAGGTTACGTCACTATATTCTACTTTTGCCGGGCAGTAGGGCTTGATAACTATGGCCTCGCCACAAATACGCTGCGGAATTCCAGCGTATTTGCGGTTGACGGCTTGATAACTAGAGGTCTTTCTCTCTTCTTGTCACTGCCTTTTTAATGTTCTTGTCACTTTTTCTCTTGCTATTACTACCTCTCTCATGTTCTTCTCACTTTCTATATTGCTATCACTGTCCATCTCATGTCCTTGTCACTTTCTCTCTTTCTCTCACTGCATCCCTCATGTTCTTGTCACTTTCTCTCTTCTTGTTACTGCCTCTCTAATGTTCTTGTCACTTTCTCTCATCCTATCACTGCCTCTCTCATGTTCTTATCTCTTTCTCTTTTCCTCTCACTACCTCTCTCATGTTCTTCTCACTTTCTATATTTCTATCACTGCCTCTCTCATGTTCTTGTCACTTTTTCTCTTTCTATCACTGTCTCTGTCATGTTCTTGTCCCTTTCTCTTTTCCTATCACTGCCTCTCTGATGTTCTTGACAATTCCTCTTTTCCTACAATTGCCTCTCTCATGTTCTTGTCACTTTTATTTCTTCCTATCACAACTTCTCTGATGTTCTTCTCACTTGTATTTATTGCTATCACTGCCTCTCTCAAGTTCTTCTCATTTTCTCTCTTCCTATCACTGCTTCTCTCATGTTCTTGTCACTTTATCAATTCTTATCACTGCTTCTGTCATGTTCTTGCCCCTTTCTCTTTTCTTATCACTGCCTCTCTTATGCTCTTGTCACTTTCTCTATTGATATCACTGCCTCTCATATGTTCTTGTCACTTTTATCTCTTTCTATCACTACCTCTCTCATGTTCTTGTCACCTCTCATGTTCTTGTCACTTTTTCTATTGCATTCACTACCTCTCTCATGTTCTTGTCACTTTCTCTCTTGCTCTCACTACCTCTCGCCTGTTCTTCTCACTTTCTATATTGCTATCATTGCCTCTCTCATGTTCTTGTCACTTTTATTTATTGCTATCACTGCCTCTCTCATGTTCTTCTCACTTTCTCTCTTCTTCTCACTGCTTCTCTCATGTTCTTGTCACTTTATCTATTCCTATCACTGCCTCTGTCATGTTCTTGCCCCTTTCTCTTTTCATATCACTGCCTCTCTTATGCTCTTGTCACTTTCTCTATTGCTATCACTGCCTATCATATGTTCTTGTCAATTTCTCTCTTCCTATTACTGTCACTCTCATGTTCTTGTCACTTTTATCTCTTTCTATCACTAATTCTCTCATGTTCTTGTCACTTTTTCTATTGCATTCACTACCTCTCTCATGTTCTTGTCACTTTCTCTCTTGCTCTCACTACCTCTCTCCTGTTCTTCTCACTTTCTATATTGCTATCACTGCCTCTCTCATGTTCTTCTCACTTTTATTTATTGCTATCACTGCCTCTCTCATGTTCTTCTAACTTTCTCTCTTCCTATCACTGCCTCTCTCATGTTCTTGTCAATTTCTCTATTCCTATCACTGCCTCTGTCATGTTCTTGTCCCTTTCTCTTTTCCTATCACTGCCTCTCTCATGTTCTTGTCACTTTCTCTATTGCTATCACTGCGTCTAATATGTTCTTGTCCCTTTCTCTCTTCCTATCACTGTCACTCTCATGTTCTTGTCACTTTTATCTCTTTTCCATTCACTGCCTCACTCATGTTCTTGTCACTTTTTCTATTGCAATCACTGCCTCTCTTATGTTCATGTCACTTTCTCTCTTCCTCTCACTGCCTCTCTGATCTTATTGTCACTTTCTATCTTCTTGTCACTGCCTCTCTAATGTTCTTGTCCCTTTCTCTCATCCAATCACTGCCCCTCTCATTTTCTTGTCACTTTCTCTCTTCATATCACTGTCTTTGTCATGTTCTTGTTACTTTCTCTCTTCCTAGCAATGCCTCTCTCATGTTCTTGTTACTTTCTCTCTTCCTGTCACTGCCTCTCTCATGTTCTTGTCACTTTATCTCTTCCTATCATTGCCTCTCTCATTTTCTTGTCTCTTGATGGCCCGTGTTTCTGGCGAGTCTTCAAACTCGCCAGAAACAGCAGTTATGAAGCATTGGTCTAAAGACCGCTGCTCCATAACCCTGTCCGCCTGCTCAGAGCCGGATCGAATACGATCGGGTTGATTGACACTCCCTGCTGGCGGCCGCGAGTCAGCAGGGGGCGGCGTTGCCCCAGCAACTCTTGTGAGCTGCTGGTGCAATGCTGAATACGGAGAGCGTATTGCTCTCCGCATTCAGCAGGTCTTGGGGACCTGATCCGCACTGTCGGATCAGGTCCGCAAGATCTTTTATGAATAGAGGCCTTTATCTCTTCCAATCACTGCCTCTGTCATTTTCTTGTCCCTTTCTCTCTTACCATCCCTGTCTCTCTCATGTTCTTGTCAATTTCTCAATTCCTATCACTGCTTCTCTCAAGTTCTTGTCACTTTCTCAATTCCTATCACTGCCTCTCTCATGTTCTTGTCACTTTCTTTCTTCCTATCACTGCCCCTCTCATGTTCTTCTCACTTTCACTATTGCTATCACTGCCTCTCATGTTCTTCTCACTTTCTCACTATTGCTATCACTGCCTCTCTCATGTTCTTCTCACTTTCTCTCTTCTTGTGACTTTCTTTTTTCTTTTAACTGCCTCTCTCATGTTATTGTCACTTTATCTCTTCCTATCACTACCTCTCTCATGTTCTTGTCACTTTCTCTTTTCCTACCACTGCCTCTCTCATGTTCTTGTCACTTTCTTCATTGCTATCACTGCCTGTATCATGTTCTTGTGACTTTCTCACTTCTATCACTGTCTCTCTCATGTTCTTGTCACTTTCTATATTGCTATCACTGTCTCTCTCATGTTCCTTTCACTGTCTCTAATACTATCACTGCCTCGCTCATGCTGTTGTCACTTTCTCTTTTCCTATTCCTGCCTCTTTAATGTTCTTGTCACTTTTTCTCATCCTATCACTGCCTCTCTCATGTTCTTGTCACTTTTTCTATTACCATTACTGCCTCTCTGATTTTCTTGTCACTTTCTCAGTTGCTGTCACTGCCTCTCTCATGTTCTTGTAACTTTCTCTCTTCCTTTAACTGCCTCTCTCATTTTCTTGTCACTGTCTCTCTTCCCTTAACCCTTTGAGTGCTAAGCACTCAAACTGATTTGAGTTTTTTCTTTTAATTTTTCTTTTTTTTTAAATATTTTTTTTTAACTTTTTTTCCCCCAGATCCCTAAGACTTATACAGTTAGATGATTACCTTTCCAATGGTAGGTCTTGGGGGTCTGTAGCTGCTTAGATGCCTGAGATACAGGCTTCTTAGCAGCATGCCCCCTTTCCCTATACTTATTGTATTTTGTTATTAAAGTAGCTCGGTGATGTCATCACGTCATTGCACGTGACATCACCACGCAATACGTGAAGTCCCGGTGATGCCTGTCACTATACAGTCCTGATTGCCTGGGTATGAGTGGGTGGGAGCCCCCAGATCTCCCTTAAGGTGGGAGAGTCCTAGCAATGGCTCTGAGCCATCGTCAGCACCTGAGTGGGAAACTCTGAGATGGCTCAGAGCTGTCGTTAGCACTGAAAGGGTTAACTGCCTCTTTCATTTTCTTGTCACTTTCTCTCTTCCTATCACTGCCTCTGTCATCTTCTTATCACTTTCTCTCTTCCTCTCATTGCCTATCTCATGTTCTTGTCACTTTATCTCTTCTTGTCACTGCCTCTCTCATGTTCTTGTCACTTTCTCTCTTCCTATCACTGCCTTTCCCATGTTCTTGTCACTTTCTTCCCATTACAGCCTCTGTCATGTTCTTGTCACTGTCTCTCTTCCTCTCATTGCCTATCTCATGTTCTTGCCACTTTCTCACTTCCTATCACTGCCTCTCCCATGTTCTTGTCACTTTCTCTCATCCTGTTACTGCTTCTCTCATGTTCTTGTCACTTTATCTATTCCTATCACTGCCTCCCTCATGTTCTTGCCCCTTTCTCTCTTCCTATCCCTGTCTATCTCATGTTCTTGTGAAAATTATGGGAGGGGAATTTGGGGCAAGAAGGGGTTAAGTAGCACTCATTCCCTATATGTATAGTAATAGTATTGAAATCATTCAACTACTATAAGTATCAATCAGTTAAAAAACTTTACTTTATTAATCACTATTAAAAACCTAAATAATTATTACACAAAAAGCCCCTAGAAAAATAGCTTTTACAAAATAGGCTGCAACATCCAGAGATAAGATACAGCTCAAACCACCCCCCTGTATTCCTGGCCGGTAACAGGATACGCCGGCTTCAGGTGCCAGGGATGGCTGAGTGTTCCTGTAAAATCTCGTGCAGTCTATATCAAAGCGTGGGAGCGATATGATAATTATTGTTAAAAACAAAAAAGCCAAACTTGTAGCAGTTTCAGCTAAAATTAGTACACAAACGCGTTTCGGCCGAGTAGCGGCCTTTCTCAATGTGTTTTCTTGAATATGACAAGCCGAGGGTGAAGCTGTACACGCTTTAAATAATCCAGTTCTGTTTCTCTGTGGCCAATGGGAGCGCGGTTATTACACACGCCCATCTTATGGACAATCAACAGTGCTGTACTGCTCAGGCACATTTCGATAATAGGTTATTTCGGAATGGCTGTAGATACAATGTCAGTGCCCAATCAGGATTCACCTATATTATATATGTCGTTCTGCGTTGCACTGTCCTACAGAATAAACTGGTAATGTTGCGATTTGCTCACATCACTCATCTATATCTACTATATTGGCGTGCACCATTTAAAGAAATATTCTTTTTGTACCGATATCGAGTACAGAGTGACAGTGATTATGAGAGATGGATTGTGTTACCCCGTTTTACTCTCTATTACTTCTGCTCGATGTCATGTTATTATCCCTGTTAGTAAAAAGCATTATGGCGATATTATATCAAAAAATCATTGTTGTGAGTAAAACCTGATATGAACTGTTATTCAGAGCGATATTAACTTGGACTCCATATATGCTGTGACTTTCACACATAAAGCCAAGTCACAAAGTTTGTAATATACCGCTGCCAATAGGGGAATACCTAAGGATTCGCAGGAATAGCTCATCTATTGAGTCATTCCAGAAAGCAGCAAATGAACTAAGAGATAGATTGCTACAACATGGGTATTCAAGGAAATCCTTAAAGAGAGCCTATCAGCGAGCTATAAATGAGAATAGACAGGAATTACTAGAACCCAAAAAGCCAGAGGATAATCCCAATTCTTTGAGATTTATCTCAACATATTCCAGTCAAAGTAATCAAGTATCCAATATAATACTTAAACACTGGCATATTTTACAATCTGATGACCAGTTAAATTCTATAATCCCCACAAAGCCCCAATTCACGTACAGAAGAGCAGGCAACCTGAGTGACCAGTTAACTCAAAGCCATTTTGATAGAAATGCCAAAAAGCCCCCTCTTTACAAAGGTTCCATAGCATGTGGAAATTGTAAAATATGTACACACATGGTAAAAAAGAAAGTAATGATGGATAGATTCAATAAACGGTGGACCATTCAGAGTCATATAACCTGTAAAACTCCCAATGTCATATACTGTTTAACCTGCAGCTGCAATTTATTATATGTAGGTATGACCACAAGACCTATGGGAAAGAGGATGACTGAACACCTTAGCAATATTCGAAATGCTGAGAAAGATATTAAAAATGGAAAACAGATAACAAGTGTTGCGAGACATTTTCTATACCATCATAAGGGCAAAACTAATACGTTCAGATGTTGGGGTTTAGAAAGCCTACGTACAGGCATTCGTGGAGGAGACATAGAAACAACTTTGCTCCAAAAGGAAGGAAAATGGATATTTAATTTGAATTCTGTGATGCCACAGGGCATGAATGAGAATAATAACTTCTGGGTCTTCCTGTGAAACTCGATACAACTGTAAATAATTCTGTAAATAATAGTGTACATATGTAAGAGTTTCAATATAATATCTCCATCTAGACGTGCACCCAGAATTCCGAAGTAAATACAATTTTGGGATTATAATGATATATGTTAAAAATTAGTGAGATAAGAATCATACATGAACTGGTATGAGACGCATTATGTTATGTTTTGATTTCAAACTCAAAATTAACCATAAAATATGAATAGATGAGAGTTACATTTAAGTCTTTAAAGAATTGATCTAAGCACATAGAAGATGTCTTAGCTTTATAATACAACAAAATACTCTTCATTTATACCATAGTAAACGCTAATAATGTGCATCTAAGTGGTGTTTTCTAATCACAAGACAATACAAACTTTTTCTGATTAACATCTAAACACTATTAGGCATATTGGTTTCTCTGTTTGAACGATGGAAATCCATAATTATAATTATGTCCCATATGAGCGGTATATTACAAACTTTGTGACTTGGCTTTATGTGTGAAAGTCACAGCATATATGGAGTCCAAGTTAATATCGCTCTGAATAACAGTTCATAATATCAGGTTTTACTCACAACAATGATTTTTTGATATAATATCACCATAATGCTTTTTACTAACAGGGATAATAACATGACATCGAGCAGAAGTAATAGAGAGTAAAACGGGGTAACACAATCCATCTCTCATAATCACTGTCACTCTGTACTCGATATCGGTACAAAAAGAATATTTCTTTAAATGGTGCACGCCAATATAGTAGATATAGATGAGTGATGTGAGCAAATCGCTACATTACCAGTTTATTCTGTAGGACAGTGCAACGCAGAACGACATATATAATATAGGTGAATCCTGATTGGGCACTGACATTGTATCTACAGCCATTCCGAAATAACCTATTATCGAAATGTGCCTGAGCAGTACAGCACTGGTGATTGGCCATAAGATGGGCGTGTGTAATAACCACGCTCCCATTGGCCACAGAGAAACAGAACTGGATTATTTAAAGCGTGTACAGCTTCACACTCGGCTTGTCATATTCAAGAAAACACATTGAGAAAGGCCGCTACTCGGCCGAAACGCGTTTGTGTACTACTTTTAGCTGAAACTGCTACAAGTTTGGCTTTTTTGTTTTTAACAATAATTATCATATCGCTCCCACGCTTTGATATAGACTGCACGAGATTTTACAGGAACACTCAGCCATCCCTGGCACCTGAAGCCGGCGTATCCTGTTACCGGCCAGGAATACAGGGGGGTGGTTTGAGCTGTATCTTATCTCTGGATGTTGCAGCCTATTTTGTAAAAGCTATTTTTCTAGGGGCTTTTGTGTAATAATTATTTAGGTTTTTAATAGTGATTAATAAAGTAAAGTTTTTTAACTGATTGATACTTATAGTAGTTGAATGATTTCAATACTATTACTATACATATAGGGAATGAGTGCTACTTAACCCCTTCTTGCCCCAAATTCCCCTCCCCTAATTTTCATATTACTATTTAAGGGTTAGCACCAGGGATTATTACATTCCCTTTTTTCCCTATTATTACAGTCACAGTGCCAATTTTATAATTTCTTTTTTCATATCTCATGTTCTTGTCACTTTCTCTATTGCTATCAGTACCTCTCTCATGTTCTTGTCAATTTATCTCATCCTATCACTGCCTCTCTCATCTTCTTGTCATTTTCTCTCTTTCTATCACTGCCTCTGTCATGTTCTTGTCCCTTTCTCTATTCCTATCACTGCCTCTCATAGGTTCTTGTCACTTTCTCTATTGCTATCCCTACCTCTCATGTTCTTGTCACTTTCTCTCTTCCTATCACAGTCTCTCTCAGTTTCGTGTCACTTTCTCTCTTCTTATCACTGCCTCTTATGTTTCTGTCACTTTCTCTCTTCCTATCACTGCCTCTCTCATGTTCATGTCACTTTTTCTATTGCTATCACTGCCTCCCTCATGTTTTTGTCACTTTCTCTATTGCTATCACTGCCTCTATCATGTTTTTGTCACTTTCTCTCTTCCTATCACTGTCACTCTTATGTTTTTGTCACTTTTATCTATTTCTATCACTACCTCTCTCATGTTCTTGTCACTTTTTCTAATGCTATCACTGCCTCTCTCATGTTCTTGTCAATTTCTCTCTTCCTATCACTGTCTCTCTTAAGTTCTTGTCACTTTCTCTATTCCTATAACTGCCTTTCTCATGTTCATGTAACTTTCTCTCTTCCTATCTGTCAAGGTATTTTCCCTGTTTTGTTTGCCATGTGCTGCTGGCAGCCATTTTACTTACCTCTCTTGCTGACTTGGTGCATTGTGGGGGATGCTGCTCATTTCCTGCACTTCCTTTTATGGCCAGACTGGTGTGCATCATCCTTGTGAGACAGGGTGCAGTCTCAGAATTGTGATGTCATCACTTATTATTTAAAGGGCCTCTGTTCAATATGCTTTGCCTTTGCGTTGTCTCAGACCTGTTTGTGAGAGTCCCTGTGTATTACCTGGCTGCCTGATGTCCTTCCTGGTTCCTGATCCCTGGCTTGTTCCTGACTCTGCTGTTTTCCTTGTTCCTGATTCCAGCTCGTATGACTATTCGCTTTGGCTCCTGACTCGGCTCGTCTGAATACCAGCTCTGGTTTTGACTCCTGGCTTGTTATTTGACTTGTGGACTTTTTTATTATTTTTTGCTTTTAAGAAAGGTGTGATTATTTTTGCACTTCTCATCTCAGGCAGATTACTGGCACCCTGACACTATCACTGCCTCTGTCATGTTCTTGTCCCTTTCTCTCTTACTATCCCTGTCTCTCTCATGTTCCTGTGACTTTCTCTATTGCTATCACAGTCTCTCTCATGTTCTTGTCACTTTCTCTCATCCTATCACTGCCTCTTTCATGTTCTTGTCACTTTCTCTCTTCCTATCACTGCCTCTCCCATGTTCTTGTCACTTTCTCTCTTCTTATTGCTGCCTCTCTCATGTTCGTGTTACTTTCTCTATTGCTATCAGTGCCTCTCTCATGTTCTTGTCACTTTCTCTCTTCCTATCACTGTCACTCTCATGATCTTGTCACTTTTATCTCTTCCTATCACTGTCACTCTCATGATCTTGTCACTTTTATCTCTTTCTATCACTGCATCTCTCATGTTCTTGTCACCTTCTCTCTTCGTATCACTGCGTCTCTCATGTTCTTGTTACTTTCTCTCTTCCTCTCACTGCCTCTCTAATGTTCTTGTCACTTTACTATCATCCTATCACTGCCTCTCTCATGTTCTTGTTACTTTCTCTCACTACCTCTCTCATGTTCTTGTCACTTTCTCTATTGCTATTACTGCCTCTCTCATGTTCTTGTCACTTTCTCTCTTCCTATCACTGTCTCTCTCAGGTTCTTATTGTAGTTATTAATTAATTTAAAATATCTTTGCTTTTCACTAAATATAATTCTAATTTAGTCATCTCTATGGTAATACCACTAAATCAATACAAATAAGTTGTGAAATAAACTCTATGAGAGGGTCTCCATTTTTTCCCAAACAGTTTATTTGGAATCAATATATGTTAATAATAAAATATTTACAGGTATATAAACACATCTATTTTACAGCAACACAGTCCACATTTAAGATAGGGCAACTTTACTACAATAACCCCAGTTTGTCCAACACTGCTAAAATAATCATAGGAATATACTTAGCCACATTTTTTCAGAGTGTTCACCATCAGCCATCTTTACAGCATGCCCAAGATAAGAAGAGAAAAAGAGAGAGTGCTCCAGCCTTCTATACCACAATTCAATAGGAAGTGGCCTATAAGGCCACTGGGAGTGTCTTTAGTTCAGAGAGAAAAGTGTAACTGGGGGGAAGGGATTTTAATAACAGCTAGATCAGCAAGCTATGTCACCACATTCCCTCACTTTTTTCTTCTCCTATGTTGCCCCGTTTTCTAGTTATACCCACTAGTACAGAAGAACACAGTGGGAGTGAAAACCTTACATGAAAAATTCTCCCACCATCCCTTAGGACTCTGCGATATGAGCTCTTCTGCACTTTCCTAGGACTGTCAATTCTTAGTCTAACTTTATACAATTCATTAAAATAAATGCATTTAAAATTATACATAGAAACACAAAATCCTATGCTAAACCCCATTAGCAACATTTATACAATGGTCTTAAAAATTGGGAAAAATTAAAAATTCATGTGTGAGTGCATGAGTGTGGGTGCAGTAGATGGGTATGCGTGTAGTAAAATCTTTATTAATAAAGTGTGAATTGTGCCTGTAAAACAAACGTTATAATGGTTCACTGAAGTTCTTTGTTGTCATCTTTTGGCATCTGGTCCTTGCTTTTGGCATCTGGTCCTTGCTTTTGCTTTACCAATCATCACTCTCTTTGAACCACTTTGTTTTTTCCAAGACCCTCAAAGGAATGAAACAAAGATTAAAACCAGGCATATATTTACTTCACGCTACAACACTCCATCTGCAGTTGAAACCACATTCACAGTTATTAACTTCAAGTTGGGATGTGCCTCTATCATTGCATCATCCCACTCGCGCCCTTACTTAAACTTATGTTGCTTGTCCTATATTATTATTTACCCCTTTATGATATATATATTATTTTGGCCTAATGCCCAATTTTACATCTCCATTGTGATACATGTTATACTTATTTAATTTGTCCAACGCCACCATCATAGATTCTTGGTTAGATCAGTCCTGATGACACTTGAAAAACAACAATCTATAATATGTGTTATTGGGGAAAAGCTGGAAGGGAAGGTGAGAAGCCTTCTATCTTCATTGGTTTTCATCCTGCAAGATAAAACTTCAGACAGTTTACATAGAAATGTTATTGTATGTGGCCTCCCAAAACTAATCACAATGTTATTTGTTTTTTTAGAAATAAAATGCATCAATTAACTATGCATTCTAAACTTAATGAAAAACACTTAAAATTATTAATTGAACTTAACACAATATAAATGCACTGCAAACAAATATGCTTATAAACAAAAATGAATGATTTAATTTGAGCCCTCCAGCTCTGTCAGCTGTTTCTTTAGAAACCAAATTTCATCTCTCATTCTACTGTTTTTTTGTTTGAGTTCCCAATAACTTAAGTTGGCCTTATTGCTTATCTCATTTGGCCTCAGCCTCCAATTTTTACACTTGTTTTCTCCTCTGTTAATGTCGCCATTTAAATTCCTGTCTCTTCAGTTTCCTGTATTTGATGCTCTACTATTCTGATATCCACAGACATTCCTTCTATTACCCCTCTCTGATTCCTGCCTGTGAATAGTCAGATTTTTCTCCATTTACTGCTTCACTGCAGAAATTGCCTTAATGGTGTATGGGTGATAATTCCACCACTTCTCAGCTCTAGTGAGCACCATATCTAGGTTTTTTGAGTTTGGATCATACAGCTTTACAAACTCGTGACATTTTCTGGGGAGAGCTTCAAGTACCCTCTGTATGTGAGCTGGTGACCCCCAGACCATTTGGGGCTGTGGTTGGTGCAGCACACACCAGAATAAAACTCTTATTGCTACTTCAAATGGCTCATCTAGAGGTCTCATGGTAATTTCACTAATCTCTTTTTCTAGACTAGTAAAATTGAAAAAGGTTTTAACCATTCTCCCAGCCAGATCACATATGCTTGAGGTGAATCCTAATAACCTGTCGGCATAGGGGCCCATGGCATCTTGAAGCAATTCTGTCCATTCCTGCATGCTCATACCTTATTTTATGGCTTTTTCAGTTCCCTTGTGAAACCAGTGTGAAAAGTTATTAAAGCCATTTGTGGGGATTGTGCCCCACCATTTCTTAAAAATGTCTTTATCTGCTACAGTCATCGGCCTGGTCTGATTTGAAAAACCTGTAGGAACTTTCAGGTTGTTAAAATTCTCAGATATTATGACAGGGGCAATTGGAACAGAACTTGGTTTTTTAGTGGGGCCCATTTGCATTTTATCTTGTTTTATTACTTGTTTTGGCTCTTTCCTTTGGGGCAGTAAGTGATTACTATCTGCATTGTTCCCAGATATATCACTAATAATTTTTTCTTCTTGTTTTATTTTCATTTGTAACTCAATAATTTTATTTGAGTATTCTTTTCTGCTGTGTTCTGTTAATTTTAATTGACGTTGTAATTTACTGATCTGTATGGTGTTAGTTAAAGCAGAAATCTTAATACAATCTCTGTCAGTCTGTGTGTTGTCTAACTTTAATTTAAGGTCTTTATTTTACTCTGTCAGGTCACCAATATTGTTTGTTAGTCCCCTTATTGTTGAAATCACTGCCTGCGCTATCATACATTTTCTTTTATTATTATTAATCTTTTTAAGAGTTACTACCTGTGTTAATATATCTAAAACACTTTCACACTTGTTGATTTTAGCTTCTGGGATGAGGAATATGAGGAATGGACCATTATATTTATGAATATAATTGTCAAAATAATCACACATTTCCTGTGAAATATAGTTTTTCCCAGACATTTTAGCAGATCACAGGTAACACCCGAAAAAATACATATATATATATATATATATATATATATATATATATATATATATAGTTCTCTTTTAAAAGGTGTTTAAACCATCAATAATAATTGAATGAGATAAAAGGGGAAACAATAAATAAATAAGTGAACAAAGTAAAGCAAAGAAGCCTTTTTAATGATATTTTCCCAAAACAATTAGCTAAAGCAGTGGAAGCATACAGTGTTACATTGAGGAAAAATTATAAAAATATTTTAAAATTTGATTGTTTAGAAGAGGAGGGAATCAGATTAATCTTAATGTACATTTTCTTTTATCATCAAATTTGCTTTTTTTTCATGGTATTCTTAGTTTAAAGGGTTGGCTCATATACTAATTTCTAAGCCTTTCAGGGCTGCCTCTTATCACATGCTTCTTAACAACACAAAGAGACTAAAAGTACACGTGGGCCATATAGATAACACTGTGTTCAGGCACAGGGAGTTATTTAAGATTTAGCCCAAAACAATGCTAAATGCAAGACAATATATAATAAACAGTCACAGTCATGTGATCAGGGGGCTGGAAGAATGTTCTTAGATACAGGGTAATCACAGAGGTAAAAAGTATATTAATATGTCTGTGTTGGTTGTGCAAAACTGGGGAATGGGTAATAAAGGGATTATCTATCTTTTAAAACAATAACAATTATATGGTAGACTGTCCCTTTAAGGCAAATAAATGTATTAAGGCTTTAAACCCTATAAACCAGTTTGTAAGCAAATTGCACATTTATTTGGTTTCAGGTAAGTACAAGAAGTTTCTATAGAACTTTTTGAAATGTTAATTACAACTGTAGTTTTGGTTCCAGGATCTGCTCCAAACACAGGAAAATGAAAATTTTTAACTTTGTTACCCAAACAAAGGTTACACCTTTTTGTATTCCATACACACTTAATTAAAAATCTGAACTCTCTACTTACAAACAAAGAAATGGAAGAAGAGGGAGGGAAAACAAAATATGCTTTAAACTGCTTATGGCTTAGCATAGTCCCAAAGTTAAACTGTATTTTCTTAACTTTAAATTCTACACAATTTCCCATACAATCTGAAACATTTGCTCACAAAAGTGAACATTCAAACAAAACCAAATTTGAATTGTACTAGACTATAAATTTAAAGTTCAAATCCCATGCAAATAAATGCAAACACAAATTCCAGAACAATTCAGAATAAAATGTATGTATAGGGCAAGCTACAGCTCTGGGTGTAATACATTCACAGTAATGAATCCTTTGTAAAAAAAAAAAATTGTGCAAGAAAATGACTATCTTTATAAAAAGTACATTATATTCCATTTATAAAGGAGCATAAGTCAATCACTTTAACCTGACTATGGCAACTATTACATAGTACTTTAAAGCTTTTGTTTGTAAAACATTTAGGGCACGATCCGATATATATAGCACGCCACAAGCATGGCTTCTTTGACTGTGTTGCTGGTCGGTTTTTGGAGATTAGAGAGAGAGAGAGAGATCCAGGGGTCGATCCTATATAGATCGCAGTTTGCGGCGCAAGCGAGGGAACCCGCGTCGCCCGCAGTTTCAGCTCGCAACTCGAGCTATCCCATATATGTCGCCGTCAGATGCTAACGTGCCGTAAATCTGGCAAACCAGCGATGTCCAGAAATCTGCGCAAGTACAAATTTCTGGCGTCGCCAGTGACTTGCGGCACGTTAGAAACTGCCGGCGCCTACAAAACCTGACTAAAGTCTAAATCACCCGCACTGTCTAACACGCCTCCCTAACATAGCCCGACACGTCTAACACGCCTCCCTAACATAGCCCGACACGTCTAACACACCTCCCTAAGATAGCCCGACACGTCTAACCCTCTATCCGCTATCCCCCCTCACTATCCTAACAATAAAATATGTATTAACCCCTAAACCGCTGCTACCTAATAAAGTTATTAAACCCTAAACCGCCGCCAGCTATATTAAATCTATACCCCCTAAAGTGAGCCCCTAACACCGCCGCCATCTACCTTACCTACCCCCTAAAGTGAGCCCCTACCCCGCCGCTATTTTAAAATTATTAACCCCTAATCTAATCCCCCTACCCCGCCGCCATCTATATTAAATTATTTAACCCCTAAAATACTAAACTATCCCTACCACTAAACCTAAGTCTAACCCTACAAATAGCCCTGAAAAGGGCTTTTTGCGTGGCATTGCCCCAAAGTAACAGCTCTTTTGCCAGCCCTTAAAAGGGCTTTTTGCGAGGCATGCCCCAAAGTAACAGCTCTTTTGCCAGCCCTTAAAAGGGCTTTTGGCGGGGCTTTGTCACATAGTTAATAACTATTTAATAGCTATTATACCTAGTTAAAATAATTAACAATTTACCTGTAAAATAAATATAAACCCTAACATAGCTATAATGTAATTATTAATTATATTGTAGCTATCTTAGGGTTTATTTTATAGGTAAGTATTTAGATTTAAATAGGAATATTTTAGTTTATAATATAAATTAGATTTATTTAATAAGAATTTAGTTAGGGGTGTTAGGGTTAGATAGAGTTAATATAGTTAATATAAATACTATAGTAACTATATTAACTATATTAACCCTAATATAATTAGGGTTAATATAGTTAATATATATAATGTAATAACTATATTAACTATAATATACTTAGGGTTAATATAGATAATATAGCTGGCGGCGGGGTATGTAGATTAAATTAGGGGTTAATAATTTTAATATAGATGGCGGCGGTGTATTGGGTTCACATTAGGGGATAGATCAGTTAGATGGTGGCGGTTTTAGGGGCTCACAGTAGGGGGTTAGTTCATGTAGATGGCGGCGGTTTAGGGGTTAAATACTTTATTAGGGATTGCGGCGGGGGATCGCGGTTGACAGGGAGATAGACATTGCGCATGTGTTAGGTGTTAGGTTTATTTAGCAGCCAGTTTAGGGAGTTACGGGGCTCCAATAGTCAGCGTAAGGCTTCTTACGGCTGCTTTTTGTGGCGAGGTGAAAATGGAGTAAGATTTCTCCATTTTCGCCACCTAAGTCCTTACGCTGTATATTGGATACCAAATTGTGCGGGTTTGGTATACCTGCCTATGGCCCAAAAAACTACGGGCGACGGCAGAAATATACGCGCGTAACTTCTAGGTTACGCCGTATATAGGATACCAAACACGCGCAAATATTGGCGTCGCCGACTTTTGCGGGCGACGATTTTTATCGGATTGACCCCTTAGATGGGACCAACACAACACATGTCTCTAAAATTCATTAGATTTTTACAGAAAACAAAAATTCTAAACTATTTTACTCTCAAATGAATTGCTTAAAATCCATGCGGTGACCAATAAAAACATTTGAATAAAAAAACACACACAACATGTCTAGCAGGGACAACTGATAGAAAACTGGCTCAACAATAAAAAGTATCCAGTTTCCAAAAACAAGAAAAATACAAGAGTTAAAGGGACAGGACTTTTAATTTTAATCAACTTTCCAATTTACTTTTATCATCAAATTTGCTTTTTTCTCTTGGTATTCTTAGTTTAAACTAAACATAGGTAGGCTCATATGCTAATTTCTAAGCCTTTGAGGGCTGCCTCTTATCACAGGCTTTTTAAATCTCTTTTCAACACAAAGAGACAGAAAGTACACGTGGGCTATATAGATAACACTGTGTTCAGGCACAGGGGGTTATTTAAGATTTAGCAAGCTACAGACAATCTATAAATCCCAGCAGTAAAAATAAACGAAGTTTACCAAACCTAGTAACCGTAAAAAAATATATATATATATATATCTTATACAACAGGCCTGCTGAAACCAACCATTATGTGCTTCCCCCCATGTAACTCTATGCAAATGCAAATTTATACAGACCAGAAATACAGTTTTTTAAAACCATGCTTTTCTTGAGAAACATTTAAAAGATATATATCCTGCAATAATATTCTAAAATTAAGATTTTTACAGAAAACAAAATTTAAAAATATTTACTCTCAAATAAAATGCAGGTCAAATGTAAACTCTAAACCAAACATAGGCCTAGATTTAGAGTTCGGCGGTAGCCGTCAAAACCAGCGTTAGAGGCTCCTAACGCTGGTTTTGGGCGCCCGCTGGTATTTGGAGTCAGTGATTAAAGGGTCTAACGCTCACTTTACAGCCGCGACTTTTCCATACCGCAGATCCCCCTACGCCATTTGCGTAGCCTATCTTTTCAATGGGATCTTCCTAACGCCGGTATTTAGAGTCGTTTCTGCAGTGAGCGTTAGAGCTCTAACGACAAGATTCCAGCCGCCTGAAAATAGCAGGAGTTAAGAGCTTTCTGGCTAACGCCGGTTTATAAAGCTCTTAACTACTGTACCCTAAAGTACACTAACACCCATAAACTACCTATGTACCCCTAAACCGAGCTCCCCCCACATCGCCGCCACTCGATTAAAATTTTTAACCCCTAATCTGCCGACCGCCACCTACGTTATACTTATGTACCCCTAATCTGCTGCCCCTAACACCGCCGACCCCTGTATTATATCTATTAACCCCTAACTTGCCCCCCACAACGTCGCCGCAAGCTACTTAAAATAATTAACCCCTAATCTTCCGACCGCAAATCGCCGCCACCTACGTTATCCCTATGTACCCCTAATCTGCTACCCCTAACATCGCCGACCCCTATGTTATATTTATTAACCCCTAATCTGCCCCCCACAACGTCGCCGACACCTACCTACACTTATTAACCCCTAATCTGCCGACCGGAGCTCACCGCTATTCTAATAAATGTATTAACCCCTAAAGCTAAGTCTAACCCTAACACTAACACCCCCCTAAGTTAAATATAATTTTTATCTAACGAAATAAATTAACTCTTATTAAATAAATGATTCCTATTTAAAGCTAAATACTTACCTGTAAAATAAATCCTAATATAGCTACAATATAAATTATAATTATATTATAGCTATTTTAGGATTAATATTTATTTTACAGGCAACTTTGTAATTATTTTAACCAGGTACAATAGCTATTAAATAGTTAAGAACTATTTAATAGTTACCTAGTTAAAATAATAACAAATTTACCTGTAAAATAAATCATAACCTAAGATATAATTAAACCTAACACTACCCTATCAATAAAATAATTAAATAAACTACCTACAATTACCTACAATTAACCTAACACTACACTATCAATAAATTAATTAAACACAATTGCTACAAATAAATAAAATTAAATAAACTATCTAAAGTACAAAAAATAAAAAAGAACTAAGTTACAGAAAATAATAAAATATTTACAAACATAATAAAAATATTACAACAATTTTAAACTAATTACACCTACTCTAAGCCCCCTAATAAAATAACAAAGCCCCCCAAAATAAAAAATTCCCTACCCTATTCTAAAATACAAATATTACAAGCTCTTTTACCTTACCAGCCCTGAACAGGGCCCTTTGCGGGGCATGCCCCAAGAATTTCAGCTCTTTTGCCTGTAAAAAAAAACATACAATACCCCCCCCCAACATTACAACCCACCACCCACATACCCCTAATCTAACCCAAACCCCCCTTAAATAAACCTAACACTACCCCCCTGATGATCTTCCTACCTTGTCTTCACCATGCCAGGTTCACCGATCCGTCCTGGCTCCAAGATCTTCATCCAACCCAAGCGTGGGCTAGACATCCACTGAAGAAGTCCAGAAGAGGGTCCAAAGTCTTCCTCCTATCCGGCAAGAAGAGGACATCCGGACCGGCAAACATCTTCTCCAAGCGGCATCTTCTATCTTCTTCCATCCGATGACGACCGGCTCCATCTTGAAGACCTCCAGCGCGGATCCATCCTCTTCTTCCGACGACTAGACGACGAATGACGGTTCCTTTAAGGGACGTCATCCAAGATGGCGTCCCTCGAATTCCGATTGGCTGATAGGATTCTATCAGCCAATCGGAATTAAGGTAGGAATTTTCTGATTGGCTGATGGAATCAGCCAATCAGAATATAGTTCAATCCGATTGGCTGATCCAATCAGCCAATCAGATTGAGCTCGCATTCTATTGGCTGTTCCGATCAGCCAATAGAATGCGAGCTCAATCTGATTGGCTGATTGGATCAGCCAATCGGATTGAACTTGATTCTGATTGGCTGATTCCATCAGCCAATCAGAAAATTCCTACCTTAATTCCGATTGGCTGATAGAATCCTATCAGCCAATCGGAATTCGAGGGACGCCATCTTGGATGACGTCCCTTAAAGGAACCGTCATTCGTCGTCTAGTCGTCGGAAGAAGAGGATGGATCCGCGCTGGAGGTCTTCAAGATGGAGCCGGTCGTCATCGGATGGAAGAAGATAGAAGATGCCGCTTGGAGAAGATGTTTGCCGGTCCGGATGTCCTCTTCTTGCCGGATAGGAGGAAGACTTTGGACCCTCTTCTGGACTTCTTCAGTGGATGTCTAGCCCACGCTTGGGTTGGATGAAGATCTTGGAGCCAGGACGGATCGGTGAACCTGGCATGGTGAAGACAAGGTAGGAAGATCATCAGGGGGGTAGTGTTAGGTTTATTTAAGGGGGGTTTGGGTTAGATTAGGGGTATGTGGGTGGTGGGTTGTAATGTTGGGGGGGGGTATTGTATGTTTTTTTTTACAGGCAAAAGAGCTGAAATTCTTGGGGCATGCCCCGCAAAGGGCCCTGTTCAGGGCTGGTAAGGTAAAAGAGCTTGTAATATTTGTATTTTAGAATAGGGTAGGGAATTTTTTATTTTGGGGGGCTTTGTTATTTTATTAGGGGGCTTAGAGTAGGTGTAATTAGTTTAAAATTGTTGTAATATTTTTATTATGTTTGTAAATATTTTATTATTTTCTGTAACTTAGTTCTTTTTTATTTTTTGTACTTTAGATAGTTTATTTAATTTTATTTATTTGTAGCAATTGTGTTTAATTAATTTATTGATAGTGTAGTGTTAGGTTAATTGTAGGTAATTGTAGGTAGTTTATTTAATTATTTTATTGATAGGGTAGTGTTAGGTTTAATTATATCTTAGGTTATGATTTATTTTACAGGTAAATTTGTTATTATTTTAACTAGGTAACTATTAAATAGTTCTTAACTATTTAATAGCTATTGTACCTGGTTAAAATAATTACAAAGTTGCCTGTAAAATAAATATTAATCCTAAAATAGCTATAATATAATTATAATTTATATTGTAGCTATATTAGGATTTATTTTACAGGTAAGTATTTAGCTTTAAATAGGAATCATTTATTTAATAAGAGTTAATTTATTTTGTTAGATAAAAATTATATTTAACTTAGGGGGGTGTTAGTGTTAGGGTTAGACTTAGCTTTAGGGGTTAATCCATTTATTAGAATAGCGGTGAGCTCCGGTCGGCAGATTAGGGGTTAATAATTGAAGGTAGGTGTCGGCGATGTTAGGGAGGGCAGATTAGGGGTTAATACTATTTATGATAGGGTTAGTGAGGCGGATTAGGGGTTAATAACTTTATTATAGTAGCGCTCAGGTCCGCTCGGCAGATTAGGGGTTAATAAGTGTAGGCAGGTGTCGGCGACGATGTGGGGGGCAGATTAGGGGTTAATAAATATAACATAGGGGTCGGCGATGTTAGGGCAGCAGATTAGGGGTACATAGGGATAACGTAGGTGGCGGCGGTTTACGGAGCGGCAGATTAGGGGTTAAAAGTGTAATGCAGGGGTCAGCGATAGCGGGGGCGGCAGATTAGGAGTTAATAAGTGTAAGGTTAGGGGTGTTTAGACTCGGGGTACATGTTAGGGTGTTAGGTGCAGACTTAGGAGGTGTTTCCCCATAGGAAACAATGGGGCTGCGTTAGGAGCTGAACGCTGCTTTTTTGCAGGTGTTAGGTTTTTTTTCAGCTCAAACAGCCCCATTGTTTCCTATGGGAGAATCGTGCACGAGCACGTTTTTGATGCCGGCCGCGTCCGTAAGCAACTCTGGTATCGAGAGTTGCATTTGCGGTAAAAATGCTCTACGCTCCTTTTTTGGAGCCTAACGCAGCATTTGTTTGAACTCTCGATACCAGAGTTAAATTTATGGTGCGGCCAGAAAAAAACCCGCGGAGCGTTAACAGCCCTTTTACCGCCGAACTCTAAATCTAGGCCATAGTAACCATAAAAAAACAAATATCTTATACAACAGGCCTGCTGAAACCAACCATTATGCTCTATTTAAATACAGTACTGCAAACAAAAACTTTGCTATAATCTAACTTTACTGCAGTTAAATTTAAACATTTTGCAGTAACACACAATTGTATTTGCTCTAAAATGAGAAATTTTCTTTGACTGAGCTACTAATTTACCATCACCCATGAAACGAAACTCTATAGAAATGCAAACTTATACAGACAATTCCACCTGAAATACAGGTTTTCCAAACCATGCATTTTCTTCAGAAAACGTTTAAAAAATAAAATTTTATATATATATATATATATATATATATATATATCCTGCAATATTCTGAAATAAATCAACATTCATTTGATTCCTGCAAAACTAGTTGTCATATGGATTTGTCTACAACTTCGTGGCCGCCAAAATGTGGTTATTAATTAATTTAAAATATCTTTGCTTTTCACTAAATATAATTCTAATTTAGTCATCTCTATGGTAATACCACTAAACCAATACAAATAAGTTGTGAAATAAACTCTATGAGAGGGTCTCCATTTTTTCCCAAACAGTTTATTTGGAATCAATATATGTTAATAATAAGATAAATATTTACAGGTATATAAACACATCTATTTTACAGCAACACAGCCCACATTTAAGATAGGGCAACTTTACTACAATAACCCCAGTTTGTCCAACGCTGCTAAAATAATCATAGGAATATACTTAGCCACATTTCTTCAGAGTGTTCACCATCAGCCATCTTTACAGCATGCCCAAGATAAGAAGAGAAAAAGAGAGAGTGCTCCAGCCTTCTATACCACAATTCAATAGGGAGTGGCCTATAAGGCCACTGGGAGTGTCTTTAGTTCAGAGAGAAAAGTGTAACTGGGGGAAGGGATTATAATAACAGCTAGATCAGCAAGCTATGTCACCACACTTGTTATTTTCTGTCTTCATATCACTGCCTCTCATGTTCTTGTCACTTCCTCTTTTCCTATCACTGTGTCTCTTATGTTACTTTCATTTTCTCTCTTCTTGTCACTGTATCTCTTCCTTTAACTGCCTCTCTCATATTCGTGTCACTGTATCTCTTCCTTTAACTGCCTCTCTCATATTCGTGTCACTTTATCTCTTCCTTTAACTGCCTCTCTCATGTTCTTTTCTTATTCTCTTTTCCTATCACTGCCTCTATCATGTTCTTGTCACTTTTTTTCTCTTCCTATCACTGTCTCTCTCATGTTCTTGACACTTTCTCTATTGCTATCACTGCCTCTCTCATGTTCTTGTCACTTTTTTTCTCTTCCTATCACTGTCTCTCTCATGTTCTTGACACTTTCTCTATTGCTATCACTGCCTCTCTCATGTTCTTGTCACTTTCTCTCTTCCTTTAACTGCCTCTCTCAGTTTATTGTCACTGTCACTCTTCCTATCACTGCCTCTCTTATGTTTTTGTCCCTTTTTTCTTTCTTTCTATCACTGCCTCTCTCATGTTCTTGTCACTTTATCTATTGCTATCACTGCCTCTCTCATGTTCTTGTCACTTTATCTATTGCTATCACTGCGTCTCTCATGTTATTCTCGCTTTCTCTCTTCTTGTCACTGCCTCTCAAATGTTCTTGTCACTTTCTCTCTCCCTCTCACTACCTCTCTCATGTTCTTCTCACTTTCTATATTGCTAGCACTGTCTCTCTCATGTTCTTTTCACTTTCTCTCTGCCTATCACTGTCTCTGTCATGTTCTTGTCACTTTCTCTCTTCCTCTCACTACCTCTCTCATGTTCTTCTCACTTTTTATATTGCTAGCACTGTCTCTATCATGTTCTTTTCACTTTCTCTCTTCCTATCACTGTTTCTGTCATGTTATTGTTACTTGCTCTCTTCCTATCATTGCCTCTCTCATGTTCTTCTCACTTTCTCTATTGCTATCATTGCCTGCCTCTGTCATGTTCTTGTCTTTTTCTGTCTTCCTATCACTGCCTCTGTCATGTTCTTGTCTTTTTCTGTCTTCCTATCACTGCCTCTCTCATGTTCTTGTCACTTTCTCTATTGCTATCACTGCCTTTCTCATGATCTTGTCTTTTTCTGTCTTCCTATCACTGCCTCTCTCATGTTCTTGTCACTTTCTCTATTGCTATCACTGCCTCTCTCATGATCTTGTCTTTTTCTGTCTTCCTATCACTGCCTCTCTCGTGTTCTTGTCACTTTCTCTCTTCCTATCACTGCCTCTCTCATGTTCTTGTCTGTCTCTCTCTCCTAGTCTGACTGTTAGTTTAATGTTTCTGTCTCTGTCTTTCTTTATGGATTGTGCCCTGTCACTCTATCGCCACCTGTCTCTTCTCCTTAAACTTTCTTTACATCTCTGACTGTGTTTATTGCTAACAGTCATTTTCTCTTTTCTTCTGACTCATAGGCCTCTATTTATCAAGGTCTGTCAGACCTGATCCGATAGTGTGGATCAGGTCCGACAGACCTCGCTTAATACGGCGAGCTATACGCTCGCCGTATTCAGCATTGCACCAGCAGCTCACAAGAGCTGCTGGTGCAATGCCGCCCCCTGCAGACTCGCGACCAATGGGCCGCCAGCAGGGGGGTGTCAATCAACCCGATCATACTCGATCGGGTTGATTTCCGGTGATGTCTGTCCGCCTGCTCAGAGCAGGCGGACAGGTTATGGAGCAGCAGTCTTTGTGACCGCTGCTTCATAACTGCTGTTTCTGGTGAGCCTGCAGGCTCGCCAGAAACACGGGGCATCAAGCTCCATTCGGAGCTTGATAAATATGCCCCATATTCTCAAATCCCTATCTTTTCCCCTCTCATTCATCAGCTCCGTTCTTCTCCCTCTCTGGTTGTAATGGAGCCCAATGTTTGGTATATATTTGGTGTCAAATGTATTTAGCATATATTTAACTTTTTAGAAAATGTTGACATTTTACATTTAGCTTTATTATTAACTTTTTCTTACATTATCATATAATCTTTCTCCGTTAGCTAACTGTTTATATGCAAGAAAATATGTTTAAATAATTTGATATAGGAAAATAAAACCCTCAGTGGTGTTGTCAGAGTTTAGGGAATCGGAGATTATTCCATAAAGATAAAACAACAAATTTGCTCAAAAGAGAAAATTTGTAGAGCGTGCTATATTACAGAGTGTAGGCAAACAAAATGGTGAAACTTAATTAGGAAATATGAGATGATGAGTGCCTCTTGTAATATGTTAGAAAGTTCACGTCTGCTCTTCTTCTGGCGTGTTTGGCTTGCAAGGATGATTTATGAATAATACAAAGAAGAGCGCCTCATGGTGCAGGAATCATAATGTTTAAAAGTGTGATGTCTACACAAAAATGGATACTCACAAAATGGCTTGCACTCTGAATAGTGCAATCAGTGTGTGCTGGGCTTTAAAGTCTCCAGCTGACTTTTGCCAAGTGATTTCTTAGGATGTGTGTTCTTATGTTATTATATTGCTGCTCAACGCTGCGCGAATTACACCTTTGCGCTAAGTGCTTTGCCATGTCTGACAGATAAGAACGAGGCTCCCATTGGAGCATATGTGAGCTCAAGGCTTCCGGTTAATGGGAACATGTCAACATTGCGCCTAGCTTGTAATACCAGTGCACATTTATGTGCACTGTTAATACTGTGTGTGAGCGCAAATATCACACTTGTGAAAGCACAATATTATGCTCCACTCGTAATCTAGGCCTTTGTGTTGTTTTAAGAAAGATTTTGAGATTCAGGTATAACAACAAAAACAAAAGAATTGTAATCACTGGAAAATCACACTGACAATACTGGCCGAGGGTCAGAAATGGTTATCAGCTGAAAACAAGTAAAACATTTTGATCAGCTCCTCTTTGGGACTGGACAACACAAAAAGCATTTCTGATCATTTTCAGTCCCCAGTATCAGGTGGTAAAAAACGGTGCAAGCATTCTGATGTACTGAACTTTGTGGTGAGCACAGATCCTCCACCTAAGTGGTGAGTACAGATCCTCCATCCTATTCCCAGTCTAGAAAAAAATAAAGGAACATGTTCAAATTATGAATAATGAATACTTAACAAAATCTGTTGGAGATAAAATCAATGTATTATGTATTAATGATGTGACAGCAGCAGTTTAGTCCCAGGCACCTGGTAGCAGTTGGGAACTGCAATGGCTATAGAGTATATCATCAATGCAATACCTGCAATGCTACTGCAATAAAAACAATTACTAAATATTTTGACATATAAACCATTCTAACAATATATATTTAGGGCTAAATAAATGGTGAGTTAACTTAGTCATCACAAAATGTCCTGTCTACAACAAGATGTTTCAGAGATGTAATAATGAAAGTGATCTTTAATCATATCTTGCAAATATTTAAAATGTTTTAAGTTTTAAAAATGTTAGAGTTATTTATGGTTATGGAAGAACTTGGTTAGGATTAATAAAGGTGGGAGGCATAAGAGCAGAACAATTATAGTTATTTGGGGTAAGAGAGGCTGCAGGTAAAGTAAAGTATGTTATGGTTAATTTACGGTAAGCTCATCATAGAGGATTGTTTCTCTTTCATACAGGCTAAACCAGCTGTATGGCTGCTTTTAGGCCTAGCTGTCAAATATATGTCAGCAGAACGACTGCAGTTTGTTGCATATAATTGTGGCATATTATGTTCTAGTACAGTGATGGCGAACTTGGTACTCCAGATGTTTCTGAACTACAGCTTCCATGATGCTTAGGCACTCTGAATTCAAGTCAAACATCATGGGAAATGTAGTTCTGTTTCCCACCATCACTGTTTTAGTAGTTCCCAATGAAAATAATAAACCGTGGGAGTTGCATATTGTTAGATTTTTTAATATTTGAATGGATAAAATGTGATAGATGAACCATACCTATTGAAGTTACTCCATTTATGTTTGCATATGTCACTTTAAAAAATCCAATGCAGCTAGATTTGCAGTGGAAAACGTGTATTATGTACACTAAAGAATAGGGTCTGTTTTAGAGAAAAATCAGCCATTCAGAATAGTGGACAGGCTCAGTTTTGACTATTAGACTACCCTTTCGCAATCTTGATTTATTAACATGATTGAGTAACCTGTAAAAATAGTTTATACATTTTTAAAGAAAAAACTTTAAAAAAATGTAGCTCATGAAAAGGAACTTGAAGAAGCGCACCCTGTTGATGATGGTTGAAAGATCTGGCAGACTTCTCTCTCTTAGCAAAGCGTTATTTAAGGCTGGGAAAGTGGTGTTGAGTATGTGTTTGTGATGATGTTGAATGTGATTACTAATGAAGGTATGTATATATATATATATTGCATTTAGTGGCAATAGAGATTAAAATGATGACATTTAATGGGGTATTTTATTAAAGGTGTAGATTTCTTAGGAGTGCTTAGGTTTGGGGGTTTGCAATGGGGGCTGTAAGGATTAAATGTTTTAGGAAAATAATTTATATGACTTCTATGGGGGGAATACATTAATGCGATTGTGATATTCTAACTTTGGCTTTTTGTGCACGTCAGGTTAGTGTGCAAGCGAAAACTTAATACTTTCAGATATGTGCAGTATCTGCCACACGCAAAAAGCTGAAGTCTAGCAATGTTAGCGCTAAATAGCACTCCACTTGTAACTTAGCCCTATATGTTTGATACTCCATTTACACTAAAATTAAATGCTAGCAGATATTGCCATTTTTTGGTTACCAACTGCAGACATGATCACATATTTTGTGTGCAATTGATACAAAGGAACTTTGATGACTTTGCTTAAATTAGTTAACTATGTATTCTTTCTACATCCATTATTACTCAGCACCGCTGCTCCATAACTTTTCCGCTGCCTCTGATGCTGCGGTCTTCAATCAGCCTGATCCTTTATGATTGGGCTGATTTATATCCCTTGCTAGCGGCCACAAATCTGCAATTCAGCATTTATCGATGTGCAGCGGACATGATCTGCTACATTGTATCATGTCCGTCTGCACTTTAGTAAATTGGCCCCCTGGCCTTTGCTACCCTTCTACTTTGCCCTTTAGTACTGTATTGCTTGAACTGTGCTTTAACCTCCTGCCTGGCATAGGCCATTCTTCTACTTTTCATACCCTGTCTCTGAGTTCCAGCTTGAACTGTAACTAATAGATGTGCACAAACAAAATATGTAATTTGGATGAATCATTTGTCATAAAAAATATTTTGTTATGTTCAAAATTAGTTCCTGGGTCATTCAGTTTAGCCAAATTTTGACAAACTAAAATAAGTCAAAATAAAGTCCTTTGAAGCTAATAACTACCTGATTTTTGCAACCCATGGACAACTGCCTGAATTTTGCAGTCCATGGAAATCACCAAGGTTTGGGTTTCCACTATAGTGATGCTTTGCTAGGCCTTTACTGCAGATGTTTCAAGTTGCTGGTCTTTATGCCTTCAGTTTTGTCTTTAGCAAGTGAAATTCAGTTTTGAGAGGGTTGAAGTCAGGCGACTGACTCAGCCATTCAAGACTATTCCATTTATTTGACTTGTAAAGCTTATTGGTTGCTTTCACAGTAATTTTTGGTTAATTTTCTATCTATAATGTGAAGCACTGCCCTATCAGTTTTGCAGCATTTAACTAAATCTGAGCAGATAGCATAGCCCTAAATGCTTCAGAATGCTTCAGAATTCATCCTACTGCTTCTGTTGGCAAGTACATCATCATCAAAAAACACTGTTGGCCTGGTTCCTTTGGCAGCTAAACTTGCTCATGCAATAACACTTCATCCACCATAGATGATATGGTATGCTTCAGATCATGATAAGCAAGCAACAAAAAAATGGCACTGATAATGGGGAAGAGTGATATAAGCAATTGACAATATTCACATAAATATGTATATATATATATATATATATATATATATATATATATATATATATATATATATATATATATATTTACTCTAAATGTATCAATGAAACAAGTTAATACCTATCCACGGGTGGAATATAAATAAAATTCCAAAGTTAATAAACTTAGAAGTACTCGTTAAAAAGTCTCCTTAGTGCACCATCAATATATAGTTCCATGTGTTCACCTTTAAACATTCATCAACTGTGTGGTTAAAGATATAGGGCTCCTTTAATGAAGCAGCGGATGCTGCTTCAGAGTCCCATCGTTTCAGGTTCAGATTTACAATATGTCGTATCGAATCGGGATGATTTTAATCTATGCACCACCTAAAAGGTCTTATGACCGCTGCTCCTTAATCTGTCCACCACCTTTTAGGTGGTGGATGGATTGAAATCATCCCGATTCGATAAGACATATGGTAAATCTACCCCAAAGTTTAGTTAAGGGTTAATGCTGGATGTCCTCAAAACGTTCAGAATTAACCCTTATATAAACTCTTAAAAAAAATAATATTTTTATGATTTTTTTATCAGAATATATGTGTGTAATAATTTATTTTAATGTGTTTGTATGTTTTGTGCAACATTTTTTAACCCTTATACTTTAAGCTAGGTCTGAAGTCATGCTAATATTTTTAACGCAACTGTTTACTTTCAAATTGTAATATGCATGTTAGTTAGCGCGGTCACAATATTGCTTATCACAATCCTTAGTGAGGTTTTTTTGTTTCATCCAAATCTGCATGCACTAATCTAGTAAAACTACGTCATAGTAAATCATTACAATTATCTTCTAGTATTATTCTCAATCTAAGCCTATAATAGTTGTAGGTTTGTAATTGCTTTCATCCAGGAGTTGCATCTAAAATAGCATATACTGAAACCAATATAATGCATACTGAAATTTTTGTTGAAGAACATCCACACTTCTGCTCTTAGTTATGCCGCATCAATTCAAGATTCATCCACGTTCAGCAGAAACTGTTATGGAAAGCAAGAATAGAATTATAAGTCCCTAAAGACAAATTATTTTAGCAAGATGATTTTGGAAGGTTACTAAATCTTATTTTGATGTGCCACTTACTTCCTGACTGGAGGTGGCTATATAATTTTTTCTTTATCCTTTGTGTTGAATTTTATGTAAGCCATTATGGCAGGTGCATGATATTTATTTTTCATTTACCTACATAAGTAAAGCTTGAATCTTCATATTCCTGCTTGCCCAGCTTGTGTCTTCTGTTTCTTTCTCATCATTTCCTGACTTTATTTGATGACTGTATCATTAAAAATATTAGTAATTAAATATTAGATATTATAAAATAATTTGCTTGTGAGAAAGCTCAATTTAATAACTTTATTAGTCACAGAACCCAAAATTTTAAATAAAAGTTAATAAATTATTTGCTTCCTTAAACAGTACCATTTAAATGAATTACATGTAATACATTACATAACATAAGTACATACAAACAGACATACAACATTAATAGCTATAAATGATGTGCATATAGATTAAAGGGCCATAATACCCAAATATTTAAACACTTGAAACTGATGCAGTATAGCTGTAAAACGCTGACTAGAAAATATCACCTTAACATCTCTATGTAAAAAAGAAAGATATTTTACCTAAAAAGTTTCCCAATAGCCACATCCCATTGTAAAGGACTTCTAAGCAGCAAATCATTATGTCTGTCCCGGGACAGTGGAAGGAGCAAGCTTTAGTGCACACTCATCTTATTTCCCTATTCAGTGTAAGGAAGTTTACAATGAAATCTAATGAGAGTTAAGTGAAATCTCATCAGATCACAGTAAAAGAGTTCATGACCTCAGCACTGTTGATGCTGATTGGCTGCTGTTCATTTCTTCATTTTTTATTTTTTTTACCTGCAGCTTGGCAGTAACTGAAGTATAACTTTTTACACAGAACTTACTCTGCTGAGTTGAGGAAGTTGTGAGGTAAAATATCTTCCTTTTTTACATAGAGATGCTCAGGTGATATTTTCCTGTCAGCTTTTTACAGTTATACTGCATCAGTTTCAAGTGATTTAGCATATGAGTATTATGTCCCTTTAAAAGAACATATTCACTTATGATCTTAGTATATTTATTAATTATAATGCCTGGTTCTCCTGTCTCCTGTGCTTTTCTTCAACTGCTCCAGCTTTCTCTTTACTCTATTCCACATCTTATATAACTATCTTATCATATTCTGGTTGTTGCAGTGATAGGCACCTAAGCTACATATTTCCCAAAAAATTTAATGGTGGAATATAATTATGATATGAGTCAGGTAAGAGTGGGATTGATTATTACAATGATTGAAACTTCTGGGATATAATTTTGTTCCTAAAATGAACTTTAAATTCTTTACTTATTCTCCAATTTATTTCTGACTCTTATATGGGCTAGATTGCAAGTGGAGCGCTAATTTAACAAAATCTGCCAATATACTGGCACACATTAAATAACCAGCCATTACGAGTGGCTGGTTAATGCTACTTCGAGCTTGTGGTAGAACTTTGTGCTCAGTGATTTAACCAGAGGTCAGAATACCGATTAATTAAACAAATGTCCCCAATTGCCCTCCAAAAAAAAGTGTAGTGTTCATTTTTAAAATAAAAAAATATGAGCATCTTTTTTTATTATTAAATATTATTACATAAAGCAGTTATAATGGATTACAGTGAGCGGATGTAGGGTGTTAGAAAAAAAAAAATGTCACTGAAAAGTGCTTTACATAGTTATCTATAGGGACTGTGTTTAAAATGAAAATATATATGTATATCCTTATATAAAGAAGTATATTTGTGTTAATATGTGTATATACACATATAAACACATACATATATATGTATATATTCATATACATATATATTTAAACTTTGCTGCCTATGGCTGTGCAAGTTACCCCTTTCACTGCGCTAGGTTCTCTGTAGTGACTATTGGCATGAGAACGAGGCTCCCTTTGGAGCCTTTGGAAGTGCACTCTCAAGACAAAAAGCTTCCATGCAATGCGAACACTTAACTTCATATACCAGTGCACATGTGCGTGTGCTGGTATTACGAGTGGAGTTGGTGCAAATATTGCAAATTCTGTCATTGCTTTTGTCACAGAACATTACAAGCTATTATTATTTTTTTATTACTAAGGGATAGATGGCTTTATCCTTGTACATAAGGAAAATTACCATTTGCAGGTGTGATCGTGATAACTGGTCAGCTTACTGTAAAAAGTTTAATTTCTCTTTATTACTTAATATCACCTATATTTTCAAATATATACAATTGGATGATAAATTATCCTGAAAATATCAACCCAGGCCAAAAATAAATCTTCTCCTCTGGAAAACTGTAACCTGAATACATGTTAAATTACTTATTACATGTTAAAGAACCATTCAGTATAGTCTTTTTGTCCAGTTTTTGCAAATGTCTATAAAGCAGGAACACTTAAGATTTAGGAGCTGATGATCTAAAACTCTCTGGTCTGCAACATTTTTGAAGAAGCCTCATCAGTTCTGTAAAAGTTTAAAGGGACAATCCAGTCAAAATTTTCAATGCACATATAAGAATTTTATCTGTAAACAGAAACATATTTGCAAGATGCATGTATTGTCAAAAATGCTTCTAGTAAAAGGTATCACTGTTTTAGTATTACCATTTTTCTTTGCACGTGCATGTGAAGCATAGCTAGATATTCTCAGTGTACCAGCATTTAAAATATTGCAGCTACTCAGAGCACCAGTGGGGCTTGTATCATGTCAGCAATTAACAAATTGAGTTATTAACAGATGATACAAGCACCTTAGGCTTTCTGATCAAGTGCTGTGTTTAAAATGCTGGTGCATGGTGCATACTTAAATACACTCTTGGAAAAGTTATAGCTTTATTAGAAGCAATTTATGAATATTACAAAAAATACTTCTATTCACAAGTGAAATGCACCTGTGTGAATTCAAATTTTGGCTGAAATGTCTCTTTAAGAAAGGCACATTTTTGTTTGAGAGCTGTTTATCTCGCTGAGCTGGATTCTGGATGTGAAGGAGATATATTTTGCTTGATTTTTCTCAATGCCACTGAATTAAAAAAAATTTTTACTTCAAAATTTGAAAAATGATATGGGGCCGATTTATTATGCTGCTACTGAGCCGTCAGGCTCACCGGAAACATAAGTTAAGAAGCAGCGGTCTTATCCTTAGCTTATCCGCCACCTCTGAGACGGCAGACAGCAATCATCCCGATCCGATACGATCGGGATGATTGACACTCCCGGCTTGCGGCCGATTGGCCACGGATCTGCAGGGGCGGCATTGCACAAGCATTTCACTAGAAATGCTTGTGCAATGTTAAATGCAGGCAGCGTATGCTGTCAGCATTTAGCAATGTCGGGTGGACATGATCCGCTACAGAGGTTCATGTCCACCCGACACTTAATAAATCTACCCCTATATATTTAGTAAAATGTGAATATTTAGAAGAAAAACTGGTCAAAACTATTTCCAAAAAAGTGCAAACAAATAATGTTCATTTGTCAACATATTTTTTTAGGATGAACCAAAAATGTTGGCATTTTTTTAGAATGAACCAAAAATGTAGGAAATGTAACTATTAAAAGTATAACTGTTCTAAAAAAGTTGCTAAGTTATTTGTTCTACTATAATTCAATATATAAGAACAATATTTTATTTTCAAATTTTAAATTAAAAGGTCATTATCTTTATTAATGTTTTTTTACCACTGCTGGATCTGAATTCCTTCAAATAGGTCTTGTTGTGAAAGAAAACAGTTTCTAAATGCAATTGAATTTTTTCACATATTTCAATCTCTAAATAAAAGAATCAGAAGAAAAAAATATATAACACCACAGTTTAGCAACTAGAAATTAGATGCAAGTAAATTAGTTTAGAGTTAGACTTTATGTTGAGAAATTGGCAAGTCATCCTCATTGTTCTA
This sequence comes from Bombina bombina, assembly GCF_027579735.1. NCBI lineage: Eukaryota > Metazoa > Chordata > Amphibia > Anura > Bombinatoridae > Bombina > Bombina bombina. The sequence goes on along the minus strand of NC_069504.1, from coordinate 451,110,472 downwards.
TTTCAAGGACACTCAAAATATACAACATTAAGTTAATTAGATTTCAAAGCAAACATTTGTTCTACACAAAAACTGTAATAAAGGGAACTCTAAAATTATCGTGCATGATCCTTAGCCTATTGAAAAGTTAAAATGATGTCATTTGAATGTCAGACAATTTTATCAACTGATAAAAATGTGTTCAGAATTTAAAGAGTTTTCTAAAAATCATTGGCCCCTATTCCAATTCTTTCAAAGTTTCAACCCAAAAATAACATATAAAACTTGGTAGTGGCATATTTAGGTTTTGTGCTGCCCTAGGCACTCCAAATTCTGCTGTGCCCCAACACCCACTAGGTTTTAGGCCTTTTTTTTAGCTAATAATATTTTTTGGTCAGGGTGTAATGTGACACATGCACTTATATACATGTATGCACACACACACATATACATATTGACACTATATATATATATATAGATACTGTACATATACAGTATACACCTCTTTATTAAGTCCATATACAATTCTGCAGATACATGGAAGGAAAAAGAGAGGAAATGGAGTAGAGATAACAGAAGAGCTTTTTTTCGTCTCCTTACACGCATTTGAACTTAGCCTCCTAAGGAGAGTATACTCTATTCAATGTCTTTTAAAAGTTTTAATTTATTATAATACAATTTAGTAGCAACAGCCCATCTAGGAGCAAAGGGGTTAAAAAAGCCATGCCCTATTGGTGGGGGGTGCTGGAAGTGCTTGCCCAGCGCAGCAGACCACATCAAACAAACTGAATTCCATTATAAATAAGCAGACCTTAGTTGAAGCAGCCTCCTTGCGCCCATTGTACCTTAGTTATGAAGTGTGAAAGGCTGTCTGAAGGAGGAGGAAAGTGAGCTTGGCTCAGAAGTTTGCTACCGTTATATAGGAGGTCAGAAGGAGGAGCTGCATACAACTTTATCAAATAAGAACACAGGGGCTTTGTATACGGCTAGGTTATAAAGTAAATACTTTAGGATGCAGCTGTTTGAAAAATATTTCTGTCGAGGAGGACATTTACATCAGCCCCCTAAGATTTACTTTGTAAAGTGCAGGGAGATGATAGCAGATCATGACACTTCTGGCTGCACAGAACACATTTCTGTTTTACAGAGAGGTGTATACATGCTGGGAACAATTGTTGGCACTGTGTACACTGGTCCGTCCCAGCCATGTGCCTTCTCCAAAATGCTGCGCGCATCCATTCAAAACATGTGCTGCCGCTTAAGGAGGGGTTAAGAACTATGGATGCCAGCTGAAAAGTCCAAGGGGATTTTTTTTTTTTTACAATTCCGGCACTGGCTCAATATACTAATACATATGTATGTAAAATGTACTGCCAACCCCGGCTAATACCTTGTTTGCCTAGGCCATGATGCGCCCCTGCAACTTGTGTATCATTTTACTTCTTTGTCTTAGCATTTGAATGAGCACCATTTGATTTAAATAAAGCCCTTAAAGGGAAAATGTTTAGAGAACATCACAAGAACGTCTCTAGTATGGGGAAGAAGTTAACGTAAAAAGCTTGAGATTATGGTGAAATCCTGTGATTTTATGAGATCACTGCAATTCATACTGCAATCTCAGCTTTGATGATGCTGATTGGATTGTTTTTTTCACCATGCAGATGAACCTAGGAAGAAATAAGCTGAATGATAACTGTTTCCAGAAAGTACTTTTTAAATTAAGAAAATTCCATGTATATGTCATTAAACGTTTTCTTTCTTACAGAAGAAAGCAAATGTCCCTTTGAACCACCTGAGCAACATACAATAGTTTAAAGAAAATGTAAAGCAAAACTATAAGAAACTGGTTATTCACAAGCCTTTAAGGGGAAGTTTTATCAGGCATTGATGAAAGGAAAACGATATGCTGTCAATGCAAAAGTAAAACATGTTGGCTAAATAATTCAATATTGAGAATGACTGCTTAATGTGTTTGAGTGGATGTGTTTTGAGTTAAAGGGATATGAAACCTCAAATTTTTCTTTCAAGATTGTAATAGAGCATGCAATTTCAAACAACTTTCGAATTTACTTTGTTTTTTTCTTTGTTCTCTTTCTATCTTTTGTTGAAAATCAGGGACACATGCTTAGGAGCCGGCCCATTTCTGGAGAGCTATATGGCAGCAGTTTTGCAAGAATGTTATCCATTTACAAGAGCACTAGAGACCTGCACTATTTCCTGTCATGTAGTTCTCCAGATGCCTACCTAGGTATCTCTTCAACACAGAATATCATGGGAACAAAGCTAATTTAATAATAGAAAAAAAATTCAAACTTTTTTTCAAATGGCATGCTCTGTCTAAATCACAAAAGAAAACTGTTGGGTTTTATATCCCTTTTTTTAACAACCTAGTGGAGCGTAAAACTATTAGCGCAATAGAGCGCTATCTGCACTCAAGTAAGATCAATAGAGCTCCTATTCTTGCACTGGCATTGCAAGTTGAAAATAAGATGATAGTGCACTAGCGATAGCCTCAAGCACACTAATATCTGGAGGTCAGACACAACAGTCACGCTAAATCCCTTTCTCCATAGACTTTTGTTGCACACACTAAAAAGGTGCGTTAAGAAATACTTCAAAAACATAGTATGCATATATACATAAAGTAAAAAGGGTAGATAGATAGAAAGAAAGAGATAGATAGATAGATAGATAGATAGATAGATAGATAGGTATAGATAGATAGATAGATAGATATTGATAGATAGATAGATAGATAGATAGATAGATAGATAGATGATAGATAGATAGATAGATATTTAAACATAAAAAGAACATTTTCTTCTAAGTAAAAAACAAATGCATTTCAAGTATTTATATTAAAAAAACATATTCAGGTTGCTTAAAATTAACATTATATGACAAGGTGTTTGACTGGGAAGGGCTCAAAAGTGTGTATATATTTGTATACATGTGTATAAATGTATGTACATACATAAGTACACCCATAAACATATATAAATGTATATACAGTATATATATATATATATATATATATATATATATATATATAAACTCTTTTAAAACATTTATTTTAATAATAAACTAATATTTAACATTTAAAGGGACAGTCTACTCCAGAATTTTATTGTTTAAAAAGATAATCCTTTATATCAATATACTTTTTACCTCTGTGATTACCTTATATCTAAGCTTCTGCAGACTGCCCCCTTATTTCAGTTATTTTGACAGACTTGTATTTTAGCCAATCAGTGCAGACTCATAAATTACTCCACGGGAGTGAGCACAATCATTATCTTTAGGGCACTCATAAACTAGAATTGTTTAGCTTTAAAAAAAAAACTGTCAAAATGCACTGAGATAAGAGGTAGCCATCAAGGGCTTAGAAAGTAGCATTAAAGCCTACCTAGTTTTAACTTAGAACAAAGAATACCAAAAGAACAAAGTAAAGTTGATGATAAAAGTAAATTGGAAAATTGTTTAAAATTGCATGCCCTTAGGCGGAGCTAACTACGGGGCTGACTGGATGCGGCAGAATGGAGCTCCTCTGATAACTAAGGGAAATAACCCCATATAACGCTTATTTACCCCTAAAAAAGTTTAGGACACCTTACCCCTATTCAACTAACTAATTGTAAAACTCCATCCATTGGAAACGAGGACTCACATTGGAGTCACTGGTGAGCTGGGTGTCACTGCACAGAACTGCGATACTCGCAGCAACAGAGGACAGATCCGTTCCGGCACTAACTGTACCTGTAACAATACCTCTCATCCTCTCTGTGACAACCGGTATCTGAGACCGGACTGTGGAGCCACGCATCGCTTCAGCTACCCTTCATCAGTTACCCACTGTGGGGTCTGTCTGGAGCCCGCCATCTTGCCACAACCTCCCTCACGGCACACAGAGCTCAAGGCATCTTCCAGCTTGCTGCGGTCTCACTGCAGGGCCATCCGAATCTCGCATACCTCTGATAACGAACTGTAAGTCAAAACCATTTTACTCATTTACAAATATCCCCGCTACTGAGGACCTGCTGTCCCCACACCACAGCTACAAAGCAAGTTTCAAACTGAATCAGAAAGATTAACTCACAAATCTATTCAGACAGGGGTAAAAGTGGTAATCCCGATCTTACTGAGGGAGCTCACAGTTAATTAACTTACCCTGAATTGAGCTATACATTTCCAACAATTGCACTCTCATAGAGTGTACCTAGACTGACCACTCAACCACGTAGAGTCACATCACCCTTACACTACGCACTTATATTCAGACGGGACTGAGGATATATACTATTAGCATCTCCACCTAATTGTGGACATAGTTCTTGCTGTTTAATATAGGTTGAATTGCTGACATCTCCTCCATATGCCTAACAAATAGGCCTCATTTGTGGGATTATCTTACGCAGCCTGACACCACCTATACATTAAAGGTACACCCAGATCTTTCCCGCCTCTGCTGCAGCAAAAAATATCACCCTTGCTTCCATTGGGCTTTAATTCCCCTGAGCTCTTTCAAAATATAATATTCTGGTACCTCTAGGTTCCTCATTTATTAATGATAATGGTAATTGTGATTTTGTAAACCCATAACATCTTGGTGGCCTCATGAAAGTTATTATCCTTTGATAATCCGCCAGCGCCTCATTCAAGCCCCCCTCCTCCCTTTCCCGCAGGTCCTCATTACCTGCGGGTCATACCATTCTCTCCTTTTACCCACTTCACTCATAGGGGCAACTCCCCAGGAGGGGGACCACACACAGAGAATTCTTCAATTCCCAATTGTGACAAGACCCCTGAGGATCCTGAACCCCATATCTTGACCAAATATTATACTACACCGCAAGTATCAACCCAATTTTACTACTAGATCTTTTTCCCTAGTCATGCAGTGCTACATCTGCGACAGAGGGGGTGCCGGATACATTCTCCCCAGTTCCCACCCTCACTAAGGAAGTCACAACCTAAAGTTTTCTCTATCTACCTCAAGATAAAGGAGAAGAACAAAAAAATATGCAGGCCACTTGAGATGGCCCACGCCATGAAGAAAGAAAAAATCATCAAGAGCACCCTAAAAGAACTTTGGCAGATCATTTCAATAGTAAAAATATTTTTGACAAAGATGCCTTAGATAATGATTCCAGGGAATCCACTGCCTCCCTTAGAGGTGCCTCTAAATCTGACAATTCATCTTCAAATCATTCCAGACACTCGCAATGATCTATACTGGATTCCATCAAATCTCTGTCTGACAAAATGGACTCACTATGCCTCTCTTAAGCAAGATCTTAGGCAATCAGTTAGTGAACTCAAACGTGAAATATCTTCTCTGGGAGAACATACAGAGACTTTAGAAAGGAAACATGAAGATCTTAACATAGACCATGCAAATATTGTATCCTACACTCAGAACCTTGCAGAACAAATATCTAACCTTGAATCTAAATTGGCAGACCTGGAAGACAGATCACGCCATAATAACCTCAGGATACGGGGTATACCCGAAGAGATTAACATCACAGACCTACATAAATATCTTACCGGTCTATTTAAAGAACTGCTAGGAACTCTTCAAGATCAAGAACTCCTTATCGACAGAGCCCATAGGGCGCTCCTCCCTCGAAACTCAGCTTCAGATACACCAATCATCATACGATTGCACTACTATACCTTTAAAGAAAACATTATCAGAGCCTCCTTCCAAAACAAGACCCTGAAAGAACCATATCACAATATCCAAATCTTTTAAGATCTTTCCCCACATACACTTGCCAAGAGAAGAAAATTCAAACAGTTTACTCAAGCTCTACGTCTCCACAATGTGAAATATAGATGAAGTCTCCCGGTAAAGTTTTTTTTCCAATATGGGGACCACTCTTACATGATTTCCTCACCAGACCAAGGCATGAAACTCCTTCAATCACTTGGTCTGTCTCAGTCCTCAGACCCCAACCTCAAGCCTCCTGAGAACCCCAAGACACTCAACTCCACCGCTCCTGAGTGGCAACCACTTCCCAGAAGGTCTACTCAACAAGCCAAGAGAAAAGACCTAACCCAACCAAGGGCTCCAACCTAAATCTCCTCTTCAGAACTTGACTTCCATTTGGGACCGACATGAGCCTATGTACGGCTACATATTTTACCCTCTGTTTGCCAATTGGCTCCTTTGTATCTTACTAACTAAAAATGTATGTTGCCATTGTTTCTAACCCACTGTTTACATGGTTTTTCACCTTAGTCTTATTTAGCTTCGGTTTCATTCCGGTAATTACACCTACTCAGTCTACTATTAACCTACTGTTTCTTCAATTAGTTTTACATTTCTAGCTTTAAAATCCACACAGTCTTTAAGATATAAATATCACACAATTCCTTTCTAGTTCCAGACACTGACCCACACCTAGAAAACACTCTACACTCTAGAGCAGTGATTTTCAACCAGTGTGCCGTGGCACACTAGTGTGCCATGAGAGATCCTCAGGTGTGCCGCGGCAGACTGACAACAGTGCGGGGGTGTCCCTCTTTCAAATTTTGAAATATTGGCAAGTATGTGACAGGCTCATAAGGCATCATTTACAACCATGACATTGACATTCATTCACAGACAATCATTATGATTGTTTGTGAATGAATGTCAATATGTCATGTATAGTTTGTAGGAGGCATGGCATGACAGCACAGTACAGTGTGTGTGTGTGTATATATATATATATATATATATCCTGTATTAGGCTACAATGTGTGATTTTGTAAAATTTTCGGATGGTGGCGTGCCGCAGGATTTTTTTTTTTTTTTTTTTTTTTTTTTTTTTAAATTTCTCTTTTTATTCAATATCCAACATAATAACATAAGACATTATTTCATTTACATTGTCTCATTATACTTTACGGGTAATTTAACGAGGAGAAAGAAACAAAAAAAAATCAAAAACATATTTCAGAAAATTACATTACATCTTCAACCCATCTTTCATAATACAAATTCAATTCTATTTTGTTAGATTTTCCTTAACCTTCTTAAGTAATCAGGATGGCTTATTTAGAGTTATTTGGTCTAAAAAAAAAAAAAAAAAAAAAAAGAAATGAATAAATTTTCCCATCTCTCCCCCTCTTCCCCCCTCCTTTATTGTTCAATTTTTACCATGTTCCTAAAATAACTAATTCTGAGGATCTAAATGGGTAAATTAAATAATCAATTTCTTTTTTAGGGAAAGTTTTTATAAAGGAGGACCATTTTTGAAAAAAATTACATACATCTCTTGTATCATAAAATTTTGTATTATATTGTTCAAGGATACATTGTTTTTTTATGGAGTTTCTAATTTCCGAAAATGTAGGAGCTGATGTATCTTTCCATTTTTTGAAAATCATATATCTAGATGCTAGTATGGCAACATTGACAATTTTTTTCTGATCAGGTGGAATTCCTGGATCCAGTCTGAGCAATATTATATTTATGAATGAAAAATCCAGGTGGGAGACCCCCACCCTTTTACTTAACCAATATTCCATTTTTTTCCAAATTGCTTTTATTTTAGGACATTCCCACAACATGTGCTTAAAATTAGCCGCTATTAATGAGCATTTTGGGCATTTATTAAATTGGGAATTCCCCCATCTATGACCCTTTTCCGGGGTGAAATATGTCATATGAAGAAGTTTTATATGAGATTCTTGCCATGTAGCAGAGAGAGTTGTTCGCCTGACTTCTAATATCGATGTTTGAATATTCCCTACTTCAACCTGTTCTGGTGCTAAATTAACTGCCCATTTTGATTGAATTCTTGTTATATTGTTTAAACCTTTGTCTGAGTTCAGTATTTGATAGCAATATGTAATGGATAACCGTCCCTTTTTAGCCTGCATTAGCCAATTCTCCAGAAGCCCCATTGACCAATTCCAGCCTGAATAATTTAATAATTTCCAAATATAGTGTCTTGCTTGTAGGTAAACATAAAAATCTTTTTGGGAAAGATCAAACTCCGCTCTTAAATCAGCAAATGTTTTGATATGCTTTCCTGCAGTGTCTACTAATTGTATCACTTTATCCAAGCCCATCTCTTGCCATTTTTGTAATGGAGCTAAGTGTAGGCCTACTGCAAAGTGAGGATTCCCTTTTAAAGGTAAATATTTAGAAAATTTTTTATCAACTTTTAATAGGGTGCAGATCTTTGACCAGGCCTTGATTGGAGTATATATAGTTTTGGAGTTTTTTATTACCTTTGGTATATCTCTTAATTCATTGTGTATTAATGCTATTGGGAGATAGGGAAAGGTTATATTATTTTCTAGATCATTATCTGTTATATAGTCTTTGGAACAGATCCAATCCACTACAATTCGGGCCAATCCTGCTAAATTATATAGACGAAGATCTGGCAGGGCACAGCCGCCAAATTTTTGAGGTAGGCTAAGTTTCTCTAATGCTATTCTAGGCTTTTTCCCTTGCCAAATAAACTTTCTAAGGGCCATATTTAGGATCTTAATATCTTTATCCTTCAGAAGAATTGGGACATTTTGAATAATATATAACATTTTTGGCAGTAATATCATTTTATACAGAGCAATACGTCCTGACAGTGAAATGGGAAGATTTTGCCAGTTCTTCATTGTATATACCATAGTTTTTAAGATTGGGGGTATGTTAAGACTATACCATTTCTCTGGTGTGGAAGAGACTAAAATACCCAAATATCTAAAAGCTTCTTCAACTATTTTAAAGGGTATATTTTCTTTTAGTTGGGAAGGTCGTTTTAACCATAGTAATTCGGTTTTAGATGTATTCATTTTGTAACCTGAGAACAAAGTAAATTGATTTATAATTGATAATAATTTGGGTAAATTTGTCTGAATCTCTCTCATATATAATAAGATATCGTCAGCATATAATGCTATCTTAAGTTCTCTATTTCTTATTTTTATCCCTTCACCATCTTGTCTAATCCTTATTGCAAGAGGTTCTATTGCGACATTAAAAAGCAGGGGTGAAAGAGGGCATCCCTGCCTTGTGCCCCTAGCTAAACATATATCTAATGACTGTCTAGTATTCACTATTATCTTTGTAGAGGCTTTATTGTAAAGATTTTCAATGAATTTAGAGAATTGGCCCTTAAAACCAAACTGAGCTAGCGTATGAAGAAGATGATCATGATGGACCGAGTCAAATGCTTTCTCAGCATCGATTTTAATGACTGCCTTATCACTTTTATCCTGTTTTCCTTCTTGTCCTCCATTCATCTCTGATTTGAAATAATCAATAGTGAGAAACAGCTCTCGAATCTTAGCTGAAGAATTTCTATTTATTAAAAATCCAGCTTGATCTTTGTGTATTATAGTTGGAAGGAGAGTTTGCATTCTTTGGGCAAGAATAGAGGTCATTAGTTTATAGTCCACATTTAACAAGGCTATTGGCCTATATGACTCTTTCTGGGTTAAATCTTTCTCAGGTTTTGGTATAAGCGTTGTATAAGAGGCTGCAAAACTAGAAGAGGGAGAGTTGCCCTCAATATACATATTATTAAATAACCTTGTCAAATGCGGAACTATCAGTGGCGATAATATTTTATAAAACTCACTAGGCAGGCCATCAGGGCCTGATGCTTTATTGGTAGACATATCTTTAATACTCTTTTTGACCTCTTCTTCAGTGATAGGGGAGTTTATCATTTCATTTAATTCATCTGTTATTTTTGGAAAAGAAATCTTTTCCCAAAAATTTGCGCGCTGTTTCTTATCTGATGCCCTTTGAGAATAAAGGTCTTTATAGTAATTTGTCATTATTTTTAAAATCTCCTCTGGGTTTGTGATTAATTTATCTCCTTCCTTGACAGACTCAATTAAGGGAGATCCTTTGTCTTGTTTAATTAAATTGACAAGTAACTTGCCTGCTTTGTTTCCATATTTAAATAGTTGTGCTTGTAATTTTAGTTCTCTTTGTGTAGTTTTGTGTAATAGAAAGGTGTCTCTTTCCTTTTTAGCTTGCGTATATCTATTCCATGATTCAGGGGTTTTATTCAGTATATAGGTGTTATAAGTATTTGATAGTGTTCTTAAAACCTCTTCCTCTTTCTTTTTATATTTTTTCGTTCTATTGATATTGAATGCTAAAATCTCTCCCCTCATAACTGCCTTTGCAGCCTCCCAAAAAATGATTGGTCGGTTAGTGTAATCACTATTTAATTGGGCATACTCTTGAAATTTCAAGCTCACCATATTTTTAAATTCTGGATCTGCAGCCAAATACTGAGGAAAATGAAATCGTAAATTTTTATTCTTGGGATCCTGTGCAAGTATTTCAAAAGTTATTGGGGCATGATCCGAGACTGTAATAGGAAGAATGTTAGACTCTATATTTAAGTTTAAAAATTTCTCATCTACCAAAAATAAGTCTATTCTTGAAAGCGTCTTATGAGCTTTAGAAAGACATGTATAACTTTTAGTATCTTGGTTATGTAGTCTCCAAATATCCTTGACTTTTAAATTAGTATATATTTTAGTAAAAACTTTTGTTTCTAGGTTATCTTTCTTTGTTCTTAAAATTCGAGCATCTTGTCTTAGTCTGTCTAATGCATAGTGTGGGGACATGTTAAAATCTCCTCCAATTATTAATAAGCCCTCTTTTTTGGAATGTATTTTAGTTTGCAGGGTATCCCAGAAAACATAATCAATAGTATTTGGTGCATATATATTGCAGAGTGTATATATGTTTTTAGCAATCTTAACCTTCAATAGTAGGAATCTCCCACCTGGATCTATTTCTAAAACCGTAGATGCAGCCTTTATTTTTTTCCCAAGTAGAATTGCCACTCCCCCTCTCCTACCCAGAGCCGGAGCTGCAATAACTTCCTGTACCCATGATTTTTTGAGTTTAATTATTTCTTCAATGTTCATATGTGTTTCCTGGAGGAGGGCAACATCTGTATTTATCTTTCTCAAATAGGATATTATTGTTTTTCTTTTGATAGGAGATGTTAATCCTCCTATATTCCAGGATACTATTTTACAAGTAATGTCTGTGTCCATTATTTAATACCAGAGGGAAGAAGGAGAGAGAGGGAAAAAAGGAAAAAAAAAAAAAAAGAGAAAAAAAAAAATATATAAAAAAAAACTTTGTCTCCAATTCCTCCCCAACCCCTTCAATTATGTATTCCCATTTTATCCCCCCTATCGTGGTGTCCCGATCAACCCTTGCCGGGGCATTAACCCTAGGTATGAGCTGGCTATTTCTTAAAGAAAAAAAAAAAAAAATTCCTATTAAGGTTAACATTAAGAATGATATATAATATCCTCGATTCAATGACTCTCTTTCTTCTCCCATCCCTTCTCTCATTAAATTCATGACTATCAATCAGAGTAGTACCCATTTTGTTCTTGTGTCTCATTATCCTTATCTTCCTTTCTGTTTTAACAATTCTGCCTTCTGATCCTATAATTACTCATTATTTGGGAGATATTGCCTGTGCTATAAACTTTTCAGCTTCTTTAGATGATTCAAAAACCTGAGTCCTATTATTTATTGTTATTTTTAATTTAGCTGGGTAAATTAATGTGGCCTGATACCCTTGACTTATCAGTCTAGTGCAGATTGGGGATAATTCTCTTCTCTTGGCTGATGTCTCAGCCGAGAAGTCCTGAAAAAGTAATATTTTGGAGTTTCCTAAAAAAATGGGTTGTTTTTTTCTGAAATATTGTAGTAATGCAATTTTATCTTGGTAATTCAATATTTTGGCAATAATTGGCCTTCTTCTGTCTTTCCCTTTTTCTATACTCCGCCACCCTAGTCTGTGTATTCTTTCAATTATAATTCTTGGCTGTGTTTGTGGTATCTGTTATAGGTGTGGGATTGTTGTCGTGAGTAGCTTATTTAAATCCTCATATTGTTTCTCTTCCGGCACTCCTATTAACCTAATGTTGTTCCTTCTCGCCCGATTTTCGAGGTCTTCTAATTTCAATTCAGTTTTAATTAGCTTAGAATTTATATCAGCTAAAGTAGTGTTGTGATTTTGTATAGTGTCTTCTAAGTCATATATTCTCTGCTCTGCTTCAGAGATCCTATTTGAAAATTGGCGTACCTCAGTAGTTATTGTATTTAGGTCTTGTTTAATTTCACTTCGCAGCTCTTCAAACTTAGGGAACAATGCTTCAGTTATTTTAGCAACTAAAGCCTGTATATCTAATGGCTCATTTACCTGAGATCCACTATTACTGGAATTAATCTCAGTTGATAATTCTTGTGCATTTTTATTTTTTTTGTCTCTTTGCCTCGCCGCCATGACCGAAGGAGGAGTCTTGGTTTGTGCAGTGATGTATTTATCCATATATTCGTGAGTAGCGTGCTATATATTGTGTGGTGAGTAGCGTGCAATAAATAGTATGGAGGGGGAGGGAAGAGGTGTTTACGACAATAAGGGTCATATATTATCTAAAAGTTTACAGTAAATAATATGTTAAACAAATGTTACTATAATTATATATTGTTGTGATGTCCTTTGCTTATACGTTCAGACAAGAACCAAGATCAGGAGTTAAAGGGACACTGAACCCAAATGTTGTCTTTCATGATTCAGACAGAGAATGCAATTTTAAGAAACTTTCTAATTTACTTCTATTATCAATTTTTCTTCATTCTCTTGCTATCTTTATTTGAAAAAGAAGGCATCTCCGCTAAGGAGCCAGCACATTTTTGCTTTAGGACCAAGGACAGCACTTGTTTATTGGTGCTGTCTAATCAGCAAGGACAACCCAGGTTGTTCACCAAAAATGGGCCGGCATCTAAACTTACATTCTTGCTTTTCAAATAAACATACCAAGAGAATGAAGAAAATTTGACAATAGGAGTAAATTAGAAAGTTGCTTAAAATTGCATGCACTATGTGAATCACGAAATACATTTTTTTAGTTCAGTGTCCCTTTAAGTTTACAGATTTCTTATCTGGTTTTTTTTGTATCTCATTTTTTATTAGAACACTTGTTTGACTTTGATGTGTTTAACTGATTAATGTTCACATATTCACCTTTTGAATACTATCAGTACAATAGGGCCCTTGTACTTTACATCCCATGTTAAAACATGTTCTATTCTGATCACATACCTACCCTACCTCATTAATATGTATGGCTTCCTTAACCTCATTCTATTTCATCTTATAACTGGGGGGATAAACCTCCTCCTGTACCCCTACCACCATCCCCTACTCCATATACAAAACTTTTACGACACACTTTGTTTAGCTACAGATAATAGTCTTTTTTTCTCCCTATATCATTTGTCTTATACTTGACATAATACCTGCCCAACTCCACCCCTATAAACAACCCCCTTTAAAAACCTATGTATCCCATCTAAATAGGACTTTTGTCCCTTATTCACTCATTCTGTTTGCTCCAGTCACTCTGTACCATTCTACTACATCTCACCTCTTTAGAGGTCACATTATCACTACCCCTCCTCCCCTCAACCTTCCCTCCAAACTAAAGCAGCTCTTGACCCCTGATTTTCCCTTATCATAATACTTAATTAACATTACAGTTATATTTACTCATCACCGCTACTCTTAATGAATCTTGGTATACTAATTACTTAATCCTTTCACTCCCACTACATAAGAAGTTTGAGTCCTTTCCCTCACCCTAACCCTCATACTCTTTTGTTCCCCTCTCTCCCCTTTTTTTTCTCTCAGAATGGAAGGCCTCGCCTAGTTACACTGAACGCCCAAGGGCTTAATTCACCTATGAAACGCAGCCTCCTACTGAATCACTTACAGAAGACTAAAACAGATATAGCTTTCATCCAGGAGACTCACTGGATCTCAACTCCAGGTACAACCCAAACATACAAAAAATATCCGACAGTACTCAAAGCATCTTTACATTCCAAATCTAGAGGTGTCACCATATTTATTAGCAATAATTTTAAATACAACCCCATCTATGTAGAGTGTGATCCCCAAGCCCGCTTTATCATATTGATATGTAAATTAAATGACAACCTAGTTACTTTGGTGAATGTTTATGCTCCTAACTCCAAACAAATTCACTTTCTGGGAAAACTCCTCAGGTCGGTGTCGGCAGTGAAGCAAGGTGAACTAATCGTAGGCAGAGATTTTAATCTTATTTGGTATTATACTTTAGATAGGTCAGGCCTAAAGATTTCTTCCTCGGATAGAGCAACACATTCTCTTTCTAGAGCCTTTCAGAACCTCATTAATCAATATGACCTATACGACAGTAGGAGATCATTCCACCCACCTTTTACTCTTCTCCACACAAATCATATACGTGCATAGATTATTTCTTTACAAGCTCTTGAATGCTCGACCATATCTCATACACTAGAACTATCTCCTATCTCTTGGATAGATCATGACGCAGTGACCCTATTACTTAGCCCACACATTACAAATACATCTCCTCCCCCATGGCGACTCAAAGACTGGATGATCACAGACCCCACTTACAAACTCAAACGTCAAGAAAAGATCTCTGACTTTCTTAATATTAATGATAACTCCCAAACTTTGAAAGAGACTCTCTGGTCCACGCTTAAAGCATACATTAGAGGACATTTTATTAAGATAGATGCAGACACACATAAAAAGCAGGGAGCTCCACTCTCTGTACTTACCACACAATTAAGGATCTTAAGGTGCCAGCTTAATATGTCTTACTCCAGATCCATAAACGATGAAAAAGCTTCGGTTTCCAAACAAATTCAAATGACTCCAAAGAACCCACACATCTTAGAAAAGTTTTAAAAAAATAAATATTATGAAGGCAATAAAACTTCCTTCTTATTGACAGCAAAACTCAGACATCGTATGGCCCAAGATAAAATAACTACTATTAAAAAAAATTAAAAACAATTTAGCATACTTTCCTAAAGAAATAGGTGAAACCTTTAAATCCTTCTATCACTCACTTTATAATATAGAAGCAAACCTTGAACACCTCACTCTATCCAAATGAACTATTTCTCGATACAATTAATTTTCCTCAATCACCACAAGATGATCTTTCTAACCGTATTGACCCAATAACCACTGAAGAAGTTCAGAGGGTTATAAAAGACCTGCAAGTGGGCAAATCTCCAGGCCCAGATGGTTACACCACCCAATTTTATAAAACTTTCTGATCACTTAACGTCCCCATATTATGTAGACTGTTCCAAGAAGTAATGTCCAAAGGCGCTTTTAGTGGTGAATTTTTAGAGGCCACGATAGTTACAATTTTAAAGCCAGGAAAGCCTTCAGAGCAATGTAGTAGTTACCACACCCTTTCTCTCCTTAATCTGGATACAAAATTATATGCTAAAATTATGGCAAACAGATTGTCTAAAGTTATAGCTTCCTTGGTTCATCCAGATCAGGTAGGCTTTATACCACACCGAGAAGGCCCAGATGCCACTATGCGTATACTCAACATACTCTCATTGGCATCCAGTAGGGGAGTTCCCTTTCTTGCCTTATCTATGAGAGCCTTTCATCTACCGACCGGCTTTATAGCTCTATACACCTCCCCAACTGCAAATATTAGAGGGTTAGGCTTCCAATCCAACATATTTTCTTTAACCAATGGCACTAGGCAGGGTTGTCCCCTCTCACTCCTTTTATTTGCCTTGGCTATTGAACCCATAGCTCAAGCTATAAGGCTAGACCCTCATATTCTCAGCATATCTTCGGGGAACTCTCAGTACAAAATCTCCCCCTATGCTGATGATATCACACTATTCTTAACAGCCCCAGACACTTCCATGCCTGCAGCTTTCAGACTTCTTAATAACTTTGGCTTGATAAGTTATTACAAACTCAACATCTCCAAAACAGAAGCACTAGCCATCAATATTCCTCCCCAAGAATTGGCCTCTCTTCAACAATCATATAAATTTCAATGGAACTCTCAGTCCATTAAAATTTTAGGAACCTTTTTAAGTCCAGATCCTTCCATTGATATCTCTAAAAACTACTCAGAAAGACTTTCAGAATTCGGCAATCTCTTGAACTCATGGGAGTTTAAGGAGAAATCATGGACAGGAAGAATAGCAGCAATTAAGATGTCCTTTTTACCCAAAATCACCTACAGTATTTATTCAGGTGCAACCCACACAACATCCCACGATCTATCCATTATAAGCTTCAGAGCCTCATTTCCACCTACATCTGGAAAGACAAAAGAACTAGAACCTCTTGACAAACCTTACAGAGACAACTCTCAAATGGGGGACTTGCCCTTCCCAACATGATCTTATACTACAATGCCGTGGCACGAGGACATCATCATGTTTGTAAGATACATTGATGACTTAGATTTAACCTTATATATTGAAAATGGTCAAATAAACACAAAATAATATAAAAAGATATTCCTGAGGAGGAAAAAACTTAAGAGGATGCGCTTGGAACACAGGTTATCAAAGTGGGACCTACCACTTTATGATTGGGTTTGTACCCGTATGCATAAATAAAAAAAAATATTTTTATAAACAGCACAGTGTTTGGTATGTGTAAAAAATTTATAATAATGACGAAAATAAATTGTGTGTAAAACAAGTGCTCAGGACAATTTGTGTATAATATTAGTGATACATTGAAATAATCAGATATCACAGATAAACAATGATATTTGTGGCGATTAGTAAAATATATAAAAAAAGTACTTATCAATGTCCCAAAAATTGCTGTGATGTAAAAAATAAGTGTCCAATCCTAATATGTGAACGGTGATGTGTTCAGGTGTTTGGCGTGCTCCTCTTGTGTCCCGCGGTGCGATGGGTCAGGGTGTCTAGAATGGAAGATAAACAAGGGGCGCCAACATAGTGTGAATCGTTCAAACAACAAATATAAAAGTGATGTGCAAAAAACTACTCACAAGGAAAGTGGCACCTTAAATGAATAAGGTGCGATAAAGCAGGCTGACATTCAAATTCCAGCAGTCAGTACGCTGGAGGTCTCACCCAGAGGACCTGTGGAATCCAGATAGGCGTCTAGAAAGTAGCACCCACGTTTTTTAGGGCCAATGGCCGGACCAGGTGAGCTGCAAGCTGATAGGTGTTCTCCTGCTGCACTCACGCCACCGAGACTTTTCTCCAAAAACGACAGTGTCAGTGTATGAAAGGTTCCGTGGTAAAAGTCCTGTTTCAAAAACAAGTGGATCGTGGAAAGAAGCAAAAATACCGGGTCGTGGTATAAAACAAACAGTATTTATTTTGCAACGCGTTTCTCAGTCTATTCCAGACCGTTTCATCAGGCATAATCATAGTTAACAATAGAGATCTATTTAAACCCACAGTGACCCGGAATTGAAACAAAAGGTCAACTCTATTAACAATGTTGCAATTGCAAAAACATTTAACTTTTGATACATTGTATAAATTGGTTTGAACAATTGTGACCACACAGATAACACTTAAATAAAAAGTATATAAAAAACCCTATTCGCAATTACCAAATATATCTGGAAAAAAATAAAATATCTCATAGTAAACTGGACATATATTAACATGTGTGTATATGTATATCTCATCTCCTGGTTGGATTCGAACCCAGGACCTAATGTGTGCTAGGCAATGGAAAAATCAAAAGGCTACCTTTATGTCTTGTTTGAATTTCTTGCAAAAAGGATTAGTATTGATACAAAATATATAAATTGATCTACATGTCTCACAATGTCTAGAAGATAATCTTATTTGGTCTTTTTAATAAATGACTCTAATTTTTAAAACCAAACTAAAAGGAATTTTCTTATAAATATAAAACTAAAAAAGAAATGTTCGTGACAAATGCTTACTATAAATAAGTGACATATAAAAATTGTAAAAAATATATATGTATATATATATTTTATTTTATGGCTCCACTGGACTTGAACTTGGGACCTTCTGTATGTTAAGCGAGCATGAAATTGATAAGGCTATCTTGAAGGGCTATTTTTATGTTATATATTGGAGCAGAAATATGTTAGGAATTATGTGATTAATAATATGTATATATATATTTGGGACTCCACTGGACTCGAACTTGGGACCTTTTGTATGTTAGGCGAACAAGAAATTGGTAAAGCTATCTTGAAAGTTTATGTTATATATTGGGGCGGAAATATATTTGGGAATTATGTTATTAATTGTTTCCAATCATATACAACAACCAAATAGACTAAAAAGTGTATCCAGAATGTATATAAACAATTGTAGGTGTATGTATTGATGAATAATCAAACATTCAAAAAGATGAAATGTGCAAAATAGTGTATCGTAGAAAATAATATAAATCAGGTATGTAAAATATAATATAATATGAAACTATATAGGTGCTTGGACTATTAGGTTTAGAACCGGATAGACAAGTGCATACATATACACAACTATGTGGACATGCTCATCATGGGCATATACACATAAATATAAGTGTATGGAAACATAACATATTCTATATGTGTCTAAATTGCATTAATGCAATATATTATTGAAGACTGACAAAGAAGAGAAAAAGAAATAAGAGAGATATAATGTAGTGGTATCAACATATGGTAGTGTTTGTTAATGTATATCAAAAAATATAAGAAAATATGATGTACTAGACCCTAAAAGCTAAATCTCATATTAGATATAAATGTAACCTGTATAAAAGTGATAATTTATGTGAAGGCTGCCAAATCTACATTGGCGTTTAAGCCTAATGGATACAAGGTTTTGAGTTTGTGTATCCAATATGTTTCTAATTGCCTGAGTTTAATCAGACGATCATAATCTGTGGAAGGTGGTACATGATCAATAGGGATAATTTTGTAGATATCTGAACTCCCGTCGTGTATCGTTTCACAATGGTTGGGGACACTATGGTTGGTTTTAGTTTTTTTACAATTTTTACAATTTCGATGATGTTCACCCCAACGGGTACGGAGATTTCTAATAGTGCGCCCTACATACTGGACGCCACAAATACAATTAAGGAGATACACTATATATTTAGATTCGCAATTGAGACGATGTGTGATTTGATAAGTTAAACCAGTAATATTGGATTTAAAAGATTTTTGTGAAATTGTAAATTTGCACATGTTGCAACCTCTTTGGCCAGAAAATTCTTTGCACAAATTCTTTGCACAAAAGAAACAACAAAAATATATACAACCTGAAAATACACAGACTATACTAGTCAATAATATGACCCCTAATAAGAATATGAAGGTCATATTTGCAGAAACAGAAAGCTTAACTACCCATTTATTTGATGATTATATTCATACAGATATTAAGGTAAAATCCCAATTTACACCATCTTTTTCAACAAACCACTATATAGAATTATATCAAAGATCAGTCATTGAGGATCTTGAAAAACTTTCAAAAGATCACAAAAAACAGTACCATTTACACAAAAGCGAACAAACAGCTTTACGTATGCTAGCCAACAATAAAAATCTGATAATCAAGGATGCAGATAAGGGCGGTGGTATTGTCCTACAAGATCTAGGAGATTATCTCAAAGAGGCCAATAGAATTTTAACAGACACTGAATATTATAGGGAAATCTCTTTCAATCCAACAAGTATTTTCCTAAAAGGGTACAGTACACTAATACAAAAGGGCATATCCACAGGTATTCTAAATAAAGA
Organism: Bombina bombina; assembly: GCF_027579735.1. Taxonomy (NCBI): domain Eukaryota; kingdom Metazoa; phylum Chordata; class Amphibia; order Anura; family Bombinatoridae; genus Bombina; species Bombina bombina. The sequence goes on along the minus strand of NC_069504.1, from coordinate 451,090,879 downwards.
AGAGAAAGAATTTCTCAAAGTCACAAATCCTAGTGTGGCACACTATTACCACCTGCCCAAAATCCACAAAGATCAAGTTAATCCACCTGGACGCCCCATTATAGCAGGCATTGGTAACCTCACATACAATTTAACTTTTTATTTAGATCAATTTTTACAAAAATATGTTGTTACTTTACCCTCCTATATCAGAGATAGCACACAATTACTATATCAACTTAAAAACATTTCTACTAACGATGATCTAATTTGGATCACTTGTGATGTTGGCTCCCTTTATTCTAACATTGGCCATAACATGGGTATTAATGCAGTTTCCATCTTTTTGGAAAAGGACCTATATATGCCAGACATCCAAAAAGAATTTATATTGGAAGGAATAGAATACATCCTCAAGCACAATTATTTTATTTTTCAAGATAGATTTTTTCTACAGGTCAAGGGGACGGCCATGGGTACCAGGTTCGCCCCGAGCTTTGCAAATTTGTTTATGGGAATCTTTGAAGACCGATATATTTATTCCTCAAGCTTTTGGGCGAACCTGGTATACTATGGCCGCTATATAGATGACCTGATTTTTATTTTAAGAGGGAGCCACGAGCTAGCTAACACACTAATAGAACATTTAAATCAGAATCAGATGGGTTTAACCTTCACAGCTAATATACAAAAATCTTCAATAGAATTCTTGGATCTATTACTAAGTTGGGATAATCAAGGTAACATCATTTCTCAAACTTTTTTCAAAAAAGTCGATAGCAACAGCTATCTAGACTTCTCTAGTAACCACCATATAGGGTGGAAAAGAAACATCCCATACAGCCAATTTAAGAGAATACGCAGGAATTGCTCCAATTTAGAATCTTTTGACATTCAAAGCAAGGTTCTTTACCAACGCTTTGTAGACAAAGGTTATCCTATAGATCTACTAAATCAATGTCTTAAAAAAGCACGCAATCTAGATAGAGAATTAATCTTTGAAAAAGTCCAAAATAGCACCAACAATCAAACCAAAAAGAAATCCACAAACAACGTTGTTTGTGAACCACTTTTCATTACACAATACAATAACAACCACTACAAAATTCGAAACATACTACATAAACAAAAGGATCCTTTCCTTAAAGATATAGTCGGTGAAAAACCCAAAATTGTATATAGACGAGCTCCCACTTTAAGGAATCAATTAGCCCCCAGTAAAAGAGTAAAACATTGCCAATTTCGGTCCAATAAACAAACCAAAACTTTAAACTTTTTAGCTTCCCATGGATCATTTAAATGTGGCAAAAGAGGTTGCAACATGTGCAAATTTACAATTTCACAAAAATCTTTTAAATCCAATATTACTGGTTTAACTTATCAAATCACACATCGTCTCAATTGCGAATCTAAATATATAGTGTATCTCCTTAATTGTATTTGTGGCGTCCAGTATGTAGGGCGCACTATTAGAAATCTCCGTACCCGTTGGGGTGAACATCATCGAAATTGTAAAAATTGTAAAAAAACTAAAACCAACCATAGTGTCCCCAACCATTGTGAAACGATACACGACGGGAGTTCAGATATCTACAAAATTATCCCTATTGATCATGTACCACCTTCCACAGATTATGATCGTCTGATTAAACTCAGGCAATTAGAAACATATTGGATACACAAACTCAAAACCTTGTATCCATTAGGCTTAAACGCCAATGTAGATTTGGCAGCCTTCACATAAATTATCACTTTTATACAGGTTACATTTATATCTAATATGAGATTTAGCTTTTAGGGTCTAGTACATCATATTTTCTTATATTTTTTGATATACATTAACAAACACTACCATATGTTGATACCACTACATTATATCTCTCTTATTTCTTTTTCTCTTCTTTGTCAGTCTTCAATAATATATTGCATTAATGCAATTTAGACACATATAGAATATGTTATGTTTCCATACACTTATATTTATGTGTATATGCCCATGATGAGCATGTCCACATAGTTGTGTATATGTATGCACTTGTCTATCCGGTTCTAAACCTAATAGTCCAAGCACCTATATAGTTTCATATTATATTATATTTTACATACCTGATTTATATTATTTTCTACGATACACTATTTTGCACATTTCATCTTTTTGAATGTTTGATTATTCATCAATACATACACCTACAATTGTTTATATACATTCTGGATACACTTTTTAGTCTATTTGGTTGTTGTATATGATTGGAAACAATTAATAACATAATTCCCAAATATATTTCCGCCCCAATATATAACATAAACTTTCAAGATAGCTTTACCAATTTCTTGTTCGCCTAACATACAAAAGGTCCCAAGTTCGAGTCCAGTGGAGTCCCAAATATATATATACATATTATTAATCACATAATTCCTAACATATTTCTGCTCCAATATATAACATAAAAATAGCCCTTCAAGATAGCCTTATCAATTTCATGCTCGCTTAACATACAGAAGGTCCCAAGTTCAAGTCCAGTGGAGCCATAAAATAAAATATATATATACATATATATTTTTTACAATTTTTATATGTCACTTATTTATAGTAAGCATTTGTCACGAACATTTCTTTTTTAGTTTTATATTTATAAGAAAATTCCTTTTAGTTTGGTTTTAAAAATTAGAGTCATTTATTAAAAAGACCAAATAAGATTATCTTCTAGACATTGTGAGACATGTAGATCAATTTATATATTTTGTATCAATACTAATCCTTTTTGCAAGAAATTCAAACAAGACATAAAGGTAGCCTTTTGATTTTTCCATTGCCTAGCACACATTAGGTCCTGGGTTCGAATCCAACCAGGAGATGAGATATACATATACACACATGTTAATATATGTCCAGTTTACTATGAGATATTTTATTTTTTTCCAGATATATTTGGTAATTGCGAATAGGGTTTTTTATATACTTTTTATTTAAGTGTTATCTGTGTGGTCACAATTGTTCAAACCAATTTATACAATGTATCAAAAGTTAAATGTTTTTGCAATTGCAACATTGTTAATAGAGTTGACCTTTTGTTTCAATTCCGGGTCACTGTGGGTTTAAATAGATCTCTATTGTTAACTATGATTATGCCTGATGAAACGGTCTGGAATAGACTGAGAAACGCGTTGCAAAATAAATACTGTTTGTTTTATACCACGACCCGGTATTTTTGCTTCTTTCCACGATCCACTTGTTTTTGAAACAGGACTTTTACCACGGAACCTTTCATACACTGACACTGTCGTTTTTGGAGAAAAGTCTCGGTGGCGTGAGTGCAGCAGGAGAACACCTATCAGCTTGCAGCTCACCTGGTCCGGCCATTGGCCCTAAAAAACGTGGGTGCTACTTTCTAGACGCCTATCTGGATTCCACAGGTCCTCTGGGTGAGACCTCCAGCGTACTGACTGCTGGAATTTGAATGTCAGCCTGCTTTATCGCACCTTATTCATTTAAGGTGCCACTTTCCTTGTGAGTAGTTTTTTGCACATCACTTTTATATTTGTTGTTTGAACGATTCACACTATGTTGGCGCCCCTTGTTTATCTTCCATTCTAGACACCCTGACCCATCGCACCGTGGGACACAAGAGGAGCACGCCAAACACCTGAACACATCACCGTTCACATATTAGGATTGGACACTTATTTTTTACATCACAGCAATTTTTGGGACATTGATAAGTACTTTTTTTTATATATTTTACTAATCGCCACAAATATCATTGTTTATCTGTGATATCTGATTATTTCAATGTATCACTAATATTATACACAAATTGTCCTGAGCACTTGTTTTACACACAATTTATTTTCGTCATTATTATAAATTTTTTACACATACCAAACACTGTGCTGTTTATAAAAATATTTTTTTTTATTTATGCATACGGGTACAAACCCAATCATAAAGTGGTAGGTCCCACTTTGATAACCTGTGTTCCAAGCGCATCCTCTTAAGTTTTTTCCTCCTCAGGAATATCTTTTTATATTATTTAGATTTTGGTGATATCAGAGGATTGCTTGCTTATTTTAATATTTTAATAACTTTTTTACTAGGTGCATATATTTTATTGATATCCATTTCAGTTTCTATATATTGTGAGTACCTATATAGCATCTATTTTTAGGATTTGGCAATTTAATTTTCTTCATCAACTCATAATTTTTTATTAACCCATTGATTTAACACACCTAGCAATTACCTTTCAATCCCAATATGCAATCTAGGGATGACAGAAACAAAAAACAGTCTAATTATATTTTGCAAGGTAACACTGTCACTCTAGAAACTTACTCTGACCCCAGTATTTTGAAATCTATGAAAGATTTGTTCCATCTGTTAGAAGAGGAACTTATGAAAGAACACCGCCATTGGTGGGATTTAAAAACTCTAGAAAAATATATAGAAATCAAACAAATCCCTAGGGGTTTACGAATTTTGAAACATTGTTCTTTTAAGGAAGACAAAGATTTATTAGACAGTTGGTATAAAGCCTTGGATGATTGTTCTTTTAGTTTAATCAAAATTTTGATCGAACATAGACAAAAATTAACTGACGAATGCAGTCAGAATATTGAAAAGATACAAAAAGATCTATTATCACATGTTAATAACCCTGAATATCAAAAAATTCTTAAAGAAATTACTGACCGCACTGATAAATATCAAGATGACATCGTCCAGAGTAAAAGCAAAAAATTACAGAGGGACCAAATAGATTATAATAATAACCAAGTTTACACTTTCAATAGAGTTGAAAAAGAAAAACTCACACTTTCTAATAATCCAAATGAAGAAAACAAGGGACAAAAAAACTCTTATACATCACACAAAACAGAGGGTGAAAATTGGACGACTGTTCACAATAGAAACTATAGAAGAGAACAAAACAGAACCTACAGGAATACACATAACAATTACAATACTAATTATAGACCGCACTACAATGAGAATTACAGATTCAATTCCCCAAACCCCCGTAATAACTATGGACCTAGAACTCATTACTCCAACACAAATAGACATTCCCAACAATATCCACAAGGGACATATCAGAGTCAATTTCGTGATAACCATTCTAACACATATCAACAACATTTTTCACCCCAGCATGGCTTCAGGCCTCATTCCAATCATCCTACTTCTCACAATCAGGTTACAACAAATTATCATACACAACAACCTAATAGAACACTTTTGGAGAGACCCCATGGGCATATACTCAAACCAAACAATCCATTAGAACACACAAATAGATTCAATATTTTAGCATCTTTGCCAGATGAAGAAAACACACCAGGCACCTCATATGAACATTCCTCTTCTTTTTTAGAGAATGGCCAAAATCACAACAGACATCCCTTTCCAAACAGCAACCTAAGTGTAGAAAAACAACGAAAAAGACCGTACACTTCAGACCAAGAGGGTCTAGAGGAAGGGGTTTATCAGCCAAAAAAGAAAAATTATCCAAATTAGAACAAGGTATATTCAATTTATCATCGCACATTCTAACAACTAATGAGAAAAGAGTACTCCACAAAGGCCTTTCATACTGCCCACCCAATCCTCACAACTTATATCATCTATTTGTGGATGTTAATAAATTTACAAGGAAACTATCCTTGCAGAAATTCTTTGCACAAAAGAAACTAAAACAACAAAAATATATACAACCTGAAAATACACAGACTATACTAGTCAATAATATGACCCCTAATAAGAATATGAAGGTCATATTTGCAGAAACAGAAAGCTTAACTACCCATTTATTTGATGATTATATTCATACAGATATTAAGGTAAAATCCCAATTTACACCATCTTTTTCAACAAACCACTATATAGAATTATATCAAAGATCAGTCATTGAGGATCTTGAAAAACTTTCAAAAGATCACAAAAAACAGTACCATTTACACAAAAGCGAACAAACAGCTTTACGTATGCTAGCCAACAATAAAAATCTGATAATCAAGGATGCAGATAAGGGCGGTGGTATTGTCCTACAAGATCTAGGAGATTATCTCAAAGAGGCCAATAGAATTTTAACAGACACTGAATATTATAGGGAAATCTCTTTCAATCCAACAAGTATTTTCCTAAAAGGGTACAGTACACTAATACAAAAGGGCATATCCACAGGTATTCTAAATAAAGAAGAGAAAGAATTTCTCAAAGTCACAAATCCTAGTGTGGCACACTATTACCACCTGCCCAAAATCCACAAAGATCAAGTTAATCCACCTGGACGCCCCATTATAGCAGGCATTGGTAACCTCACATACAATTTATCTTTTTATTTAGATCAATTTTTACAAAAATATGTTGTTACTTTACCCTCCTATATCAGAGATAGCACACATTTACTATATCAACTTAAAAACATTTCTACTAACGATGATCTAATTTGGATCACTTGTGATGTTGGCTCCCTTTATTCTAACATTGGCCATAACATGGGTATTAATGCAGTTTCCATCTTTTTGGAAAAGGACCTATATATGCCAGACATCCAAAAAGAATTTATATTGGAAGGAATAGAATACATCCTCAAGCACAATTATTTTATTTTTCAAGATAGATTTTTTCTACAGGTCAAGGGGACGGCCATGGGTACCAGGTTCGCCCCGAGCTTTGCAAATTTGTTTATGGGAATCTTTGAAGACCGATATATTTATTCCTCAAGCTTTTGGGCGAACCTGGTATACTATGGCCGCTATATAGATGACCTGATTTTTATTTTAAGAGGGAGCCACGAGCTAGCTAACACACTAATAGAACATTTAAATCAGAATCAGATGGGTTTAACCTTCACAGCTAATATACAAAAATCTTCAATAGAATTCTTGGATCTATTACTAAGTTGGGATAATCAAGGTAACATCATTTCTCAAACTTTTTTCAAAAAAGTCGATAGCAACAGCTATCTAGACTTCTCTAGTAACCACCATATAGGGTGGAAAAGAAACATCCCATACAGCCAATTTAAGAGAATACGCAGGAATTGCTCCAATTTAGAATCTTTTGACATTCAAAGCAAGGTTCTTTACCAACGCTTTGTAGACAAAGGTTATCCTATAGATCTACTAAATCAATGTCTTAAAAAAGCACGCAATCTAGATAGAGAATTAATCTTTGAAAAAGTCCAAAATAGCACCAACAATCAAACCAAAAAGAAATCCACAAACAACGTTGTTTGTGAACCACTTTTCATTACACAATACAATAACAACCACTACAAAATTCGAAACATACTACATAAACATTGGAACATTATCCAAAAGGATCCTTTCCTTAAAGATATAGTCGGTGAAAAACCCAAAATTGTATATAGACGAGCTCCCACTTTAAGGAATCAATTAGCCCCCAGTAAAAGAGTAAAACATTGCCAATTTCGGTCCAATAAACAAACCAAAACTTTAAACTTTTTAGCTTCCCATGGATCATTTAAATGTGGCAAAAGAGGTTGCAACATGTGCAAATTTACAATTTCACAAAAATCTTTTAAATCCAATATTACTGGTTTAACTTATCAAATCACACATCGTCTCAATTGCGAATCTAAATATATAGTGTATCTCCTTAATTGTATTTGTGGCGTCCAGTATGTAGGGCGCACTATTAGAAATCTCCGTACCCGTTGGGGTGAACATCATCGAAATTGTAAAAATTGTAAAAAAACTAAAACCAACCATAGTGTCCCCAACCATTGTGAAACGATACACGACGGGAGTTCAGATATCTACAAAATTATCCCTATTGATCATGTACCACCTTCCACAGATTATGATCGTCTGATTAAACTCAGGCAATTAGAAACATATTGGATACACAAACTCAAAACCTTGTATCCATTAGGCTTAAACGCCAATGTAGATTTGGCAGCCTTCACATAAATTATCACTTTTATACAGGTTACATTTATATCTAATATGAGATTTAGCTTTTAGGGTCTAGTACATCATATTTTCTTATATTTTTTGATATACATTAACAAACACTACCATATGTTGATACCACTACATTATATCTCTCTTATTTCTTTTTCTCTTCTTTGTCAGTCTTCAATAATATATTGCATTAATGCAATTTAGACACATATAGAATATGTTATGTTTCCATACACTTATATTTATGTGTATATGCCCATGATGAGCATGTCCACATAGTTGTGTATATGTATGCACTTGTCTATCCGGTTCTAAACCTAATAGTCCAAGCACCTATATAGTTTCATATTATATTATATTTTACATACCTGATTTATATTATTTTCTACGATACACTATTTTGCACATTTCATCTTTTTGAATGTTTGATTATTCATCAATACATACACCTACAATTGTTTATATACATTCTGGATACACTTTTTAGTCTATTTGGTTGTTGTATATGATTGGAAACAATTAATAACATAATTCCCAAATATATTTCCGCCCCAATATATAACATAAACTTTCAAGATAGCTTTACCAATTTCTTGTTCGCCTAACATACAAAAGGTCCCAAGTTCGAGTCCAGTGGAGTCCCAAATATATATATACATATTATTAATCACATAATTCCTAACATATTTCTGCTCCAATATATAACATAAAGATAGCCTTATCAATTTCATGCTCGCTTAACATACAGAAGGTCCCAAGTTCAAGTCCAGTGGAGCCATAAAATAAAATATATATATACATATATATTTTTTACAATTTTTATATGTCACTTATTTATAGTAAGCATTTGTCACGAACATTTCTTTTTTAGTTTTATATTTATAAGAAAATTCCTTTTAGTTTGGTTTTAAAAATTAGAGTCATTTATTAAAAAGACCAAATAAGATTATCTTCTAGACATTGTGAGACATGTAGATCAATTTATATATTTTGTATCAATACTAATCCTTTTTGCAAGAAATTCAAACAAGACATAAAGGTAGCCTTTTGATTTTTCCATTGCCTAGCACACATTAGGTCCTGGGTTCGAATCCAACCAGGAGATGAGATATACATATACACACATGTTAATATATGTCCAGTTTACTATGAGATATTTTATTTTTTTCCAGATATATTTGGTAATTGCGAATAGGGTTTTTTATATACTTTTTATTTAAGTGTTATCTGTGTGGTCACAATTGTTCAAACCAATTTATACAATGTATCAAAAGTTAAATGTTTTTGCAATTGCAACATTGTTAATAGAGTTGACCTTTTGTTTCAATTCCGGGTCACTGTGGGTTTAAATAGATCTCTATTGTTAACTATGATTATGCCTGATGAAACGGTCTGGAATAGACTGAGAAACGCGTTGCAAAATAAATACTGTTTGTTTTATACCACGACCCGGTATTTTTGCTTCTTTCCACGATCCACTTGTTTTTGAAACAGGACTTTTACCACGGAACCTTTCATACACTGACACTGTCGTTTTTGGAGAAAAGTCTCGGTGGCGTGAGTGCAGCAGGAGAACACCTATCAGCTTGCAGCTCACCTGGTCCGGCCATTGGCCCTAAAAAACGTGGGTGCTACTTTCTAGACGCCTATCTGGATTCCACAGGTCCTCTGGGTGAGACCTCCAGCGTACTGACTGCTGGAATTTGAATGTCAGCCTGCTTTATCGCACCTTATTCATTTAAGGTGCCACTTTCCTTGTGAGTAGTTTTTTGCACATCACTTTTATATTTGTTGTTTGAACGATTCATACTATGTTGGCGCCCCTTGTTTATCTTCCAAAATAAACACAAAAACCTTTAGAAAACCCACAGCAGGCAACACAATTTTACACGCTACATCACAGCATCCCAAACATTTTATTTCAGCCATTCCAAAGGGTCAATTTATTAGACTCAAATGCAACACCAAAGCAGACAGAAATTATGACCAACAGGCCACAGAGCTTGAAAACCAACTGATACAAAGAGGATATAGGAAGGAAACTTTAGCTCATTGTCATCATTTAAAAGTACAGTTACACTCATAATAACACTATTAAAAATTATTTTAAAAAAATTACAAAAAAAATTACTATAAAAAGTTACAAGGGCTGAAAGGTATGAGGTCTCAGGAGTTGGAAAAAAGGTGCTGCCTATGGCTTTAACATTGAGATATTGTACATACATATACAGTACATGTCTAAATATTTATATATGTGTATACAAAAGTATTTATGTATTTATATGTGTATATATCTATTTACAGAAATATATACACATATAAAAACAAATACATATGTATACATATATATAAGTGCACTGGAGCCCTTTGCCGCCAAGTAGCTGAAAACATGAAAAACATAGTTATGCAATATTCATATTCAATAAAGTGTCTACCTGTGTATATTTAACATTCCAATGTTATTCACATTTGGGAATATGTTCTAAGTAATTTCAAATAGATATTCTGATATATATATATAGTTATATACTGTATTATATAAAACATGTATTTATGAACAAATATAAACAATGCAATAATTTCCCTTAAACGGTATACAAGCAGGGTGAGGCGAAGTGAAGTTCATACTTGAAGGCACATATGAAGCACTTTAGACAGAGCAATATAGAAATCATATCTTTATTGAATCATGTAAAACTACAGCATTCGCAAACTTAGTGATTACCAGGAGACACAGGTGCTAACGGAGGGTGACGTCATCTGACGCATTTCACACCTTACTGGCGCTTTGTCAAAGATGTGTAATGGGAGGTGTATTAGCTACTTATAATCCTATTGGATTATGAACCGCCTCCCTACTACATTGGAAAATCACCTGTATTTACGTATCACAGTGTGTATAGAAAATATGCAAAACTATTAAACATTGTTAAAAACACTATGAACAACAAGAAAAATGATTTGGGAGCCAGACTGAAAACTACTGTGGGAGTTAATGCAAAATCATTGCATAAAGCCAAGAACAAGGAGGAGGTACAACAACGGTCAAAAAAGTGGGAAAAAAAAACAGAACAAGTGGTCAAGAAGAAGATGTCAACGATATACAGACAGTAATAAATCTATCTTCCCATATACTTACCCAAGAAGAACATAAAGTCCTGAGTAAAGGTTTGGGTTTTGCTCCATCTACAGATTTTGACCTATTCCGCACTATTACTGATGTGAACTGTTTTGTTAGAAAGATTCTACTAAACCGCCACTTTAACACTATCCATGTTCCAGAAACAATAAGTGATACTAATGTAAATCTAGATACTAACATAAATACAGACACTAAATTTACAACTGAATCAGTAATGACTACTACTGAGAATTTGCTCGATCATGAGTCTCAGCTGACAGAGTCTCACAGACAAATAAATAATCAGTTTACAATTGCAGATTTACAAACTGCCAATGTACTGGAGACTCTGGGAGCAGAGACCACTAGAGAAATTAAGAATGTACTGACACACAAAAAATATAACAAAACACTCAAACAGCAGAAAAGTACTTTTTACCCTATAACCAGAAAGAATTATTATTTGGTTTTTCAAATTTGAGCAATGTAGGTGCTAAAATATTGCCTATACTCCTCCCTCTTCTAAAGGCATATCTACACCCTTTTGGTATTATATTATAATACCAAAAGGGTGTAGATATGCCTTTAGAAGAGGGAGGAGTATAGGCAATATTTTAGCACCTACATTGCTCAAATTTGAAAAACCAAATAATAATTCTTTCTGGTTAAGATTTAAAGGCACATATAAATGTAGTTATTCACAGTGCACAGCGTGTGAATTCTTACAACAAGGTGATGGATTTGAAAGTACTGTTACTGGGGAAAAATTTGATCACTCTTCATGTTCAAATTGTAGATCGAGTTTTGCTGTATATCTTATTACCTGCATTGAATGTAGGATACAGTATACAGGTTTAACAACGAGAGAAACCAGAGAAAGGATAAGGGAACACTTAACAAACATCAAGGCTTGCAAACTCACCACACCTCTAGTGCAACATTTTAAAAGAGAGCATGGTAGTAATACCAAATCCTTTAGATGGAAAATTATTGAACTAGTGAAATGTGGGTACAGAGGAGGTGATAGAGAAAAAGTGTTGTACAAAAGAGAGGCATATTGGATACATAGGCTCAGAACAAGAATACCATGTGGGTTAAATTCCGAGTTCGATCTCATCAATTTTTGGGAATAGAAACACTTGGCCGGTATATCCAATTGTCTATACTAGTATTTTATTTTATTTAATTTATCGTAGTATTGCTATGGAGAATTGGAGTTGTTACATATCAGTATGCTATTCAATAGATATTTATGGAAAAACATAGGTTATTAATATTCCAAGCATAAAACGAAGGATAATATTATATGCAAAATAATTAAGCATATAGGTAGTTATGCAGATTAACCAGTAAATATCATAAGGTTTTGATAGGTACTGTCCACATTAGAATACTGTTAACATTGACATGATTCTTAAAAAATTGCGAGTGTTTAAAAGGACCCAAAACACTCACAAACACAACCCCCACAACCCCCTCTCCCCCCCCCCCCCCCCTCTCTAGATAGATCATTTCTTTGAGGGAGAACTATTAATTGGAAGATGTTGACAAAGAGATTTTTTGGAACGGTTATATGAGACTATGTATACTAAAATGGTTGCTGTATCATAGTTATTAAGCTTATCTATATTGAACATAATAGCTAAACTAATATATGTTTTCACATTAATTGGTATAGAATGTTCCTTAGAAAGATTAGAATAATCAGGATTTACAGAGTAAAAGTGTATAATGTTTTATCTCAATAGCAATCCAAAAATATATTTTTGCAACATATAAGAAAGGAGTTTAAATAACTGTAAGTGAGGTTATGGTTTTATAAATACACATTTGTAGATATTGGTAAAGAAGTTGTTTATTATATTTACTTTACCTTTAAAATATCTAATAAACCATATTGAAAGTGTGTTTAAAGTTCCTCTACAGGTAAAAGAAGGTGGAGTTTGTTTTTAACCTATTAGCTTCTTGTTCTAATGGATATATAAGGATCATTAGGACAAGTGACTGCAGCTACGATTATGGCCTTTTGCGCCAAAACGCGTCAGCAAGCAGTCCCTGGAGTGGGACACACACCACTCACGTTGAAGTAGGAGTTTCTATTACCATTGAGCAATGAATGCTTTTTTAAGATTTCTTTGAATAAAGTTACTTGTTTCACCAATCTGGTTTCCGGTGCATCCAATTCATCAAGCAAAGAATACATACATTTTTGGTCAGGAAAATAAGTTTGGTGGATTCATTGAGTTCTATGCCAGATATATAGATGATCTTCTGTTTGTCTGTCATGGGACAAATGAACAAGCTCAACAGTTTGTTAAATTTCTCAACAACAATAATTTAAACTTGAAATTTACCTATCAGATTCATAAGACTAAAGTTGACTATTTGGATATTACTTTAAAGGCAGAACAAGGCAAGATCTGCACAGAATTATATAGAGAAGATATATCTGGGAATACAATCCTAAGGGCAGATTCCTGTCATCCCCAACATACGAAAAAAGGGATACCGAAAGGTCAACTAATTAGGATTAGAAGGATATGCACAGAGGACAAAAGCTATTATGTACATTCATTTAAACTAGTAAACAGACTTACACAAAAGGGCTATGATAGAAAAACACTTATGTCCCTTAGAACAGAGATAGCAAAATTCAAAAGAAAAGACCTATTGAAAAAAAAAGTACTAATAAGGATAAAAAGAAAAACAAAGCTACTGAATTAAACATAATGAATACTTCTAAACATAATGCAAACAGTACAGTTTTTATCACTCGGTATAGTAACTAATTTTATCAAGTAAAAAATATTGTGAATAGAAATTTGGAAGTACTTAAACTAGACGACAAATTAAATGAGTGCCTAATCAATGGCATTAAATTTGTATCTAGAAAGGCCCCCACAATAGGAACCAAAGTTACTCAATATGTTTACAAAAACACCAACAAAACATCAAAAGAAGCATGGCTGTCTAAAAAAGATGGAAAGCACCCTTGCAATGTATGCCAACATTGTACTGTAAGTGATACATTCACCTCAACAACTACTATTAGTTATAATATAAGCTATAGACTAGACTGTTGCTCCAAATATACTATTTATCTGATCACTTGTCAAGTTTGTAAACAACAATATAAAGCGTGTACCAGTTGCTTCCTAAAAGATAGAATTCGTGAGCACCTCACTTCTCTTGAACGAGATCTTCCAAAAAAAACTTTTGCTAAACATTATTTTAAACATGGCATTATTCCTGAAAACATAAAAGCCTTTAAATTTCAGGCAATTGACTTTGTACCTTTAAATAATAGAGGGGGAGACAGATTTAGAAATTTGTTAGATAGGGAAGCTCAATGGATATTTACGTTAGGGACAAAAGAACTCAAAGGTATGAATTCCAGATAGGACATTGACCTTTATCAGGGCAAGTAAGCTAGGTATCTTTAAGATCCATCCCAACTTTTTTTTTGGATGAAGATAGAAGATGCCGCTTGGATGAAGATGTCTGCCGGTCCGGATGTCCTCTTCTGCCCGGATAGGATGAAAACTTCGGCCCGGCTGGATGAAGATGACTCAAGTTAGGGAGATCTTCAGGGGGGAGTGTTAGGTTTATTTAAGGGGGGTTTGGGTGGGTTAGAGTAGGGGTATGTGGGTGGTGGGTTTTAATGTTGGGGGGGTTGTATATTTTTTTACAGGCAAAAGAGCTGATTACTTTGGGGCAGAATAGGGTAGGGACTTTTATTATTTTTTTTATTATTTAATTAGGGGCTTAGATTAGGTGTAATTATTTTAAATTTCTTGTAATATTTTTTTATTTTCTGTAATTTAGTGGGGGGGGGGTTTGTAATTTAGTTTAGTTTATTTAATTATATTTAATTGTAGGTATTGGTAGCTAATTTATTTAATTAATTTAATGATAGTGTAGCATTAGGTTTAATTGTAACTTAGGTTAGGATTTATTTTACAGGTAATTTTGTAATTATTTTAACTAGGTAGCTATTAAATAGTTAACTATTTAAAAGCTATTGTACCTAGTTAAAATAAATACAAAGTTGCCTGTAAAATAAATAAAAATCCTAAAATAGCTACAATAAAATTATTCATTATATTGTAGCTATATTAGGGTTTATTTTACAGGTAAGTATTTTGTTTTAAATAGGAATACTTTAGTTAATAAGAGTTCATTTATTTTGTTAGATTAAAATTATATTTAATTTAGGGGGGTGTTAGGGTTAGGGTTAGACTTAGCTTTAGGGATTAATACTTTTATTATAGTAGCGGCGAGGTCCCGTCGGCAGATTAGGGGTTAATACTTGAAGTTAGGTGGTGGCGACGTTAGGGAGGCAGATTAGGGGTTAATAAATATTATGTAGGTGTCGGCAATGTTGGGGGCAGCAGATTAGGGGTTCATAGGGATAATGTAGGTGGCGGCAGTGTCCGGAGCGGCAGATTAGGGGTTAATTGTGTAATGCAGGTGTCAGCGATAGCAGGGTCGGCAGATTAGGGGTTAATAAGTGTAAGGTTAGGGGTGTTTAGACTCGGGGTTCATGTTAGGGTGTAAGGTGCAGAGTTAGAAAGTATTTCCCAATAGGAAACAATGGGGCTGCGTTGGGAGCTTAACGCTGCTGTTTTGCAGGTGTTAGTTTTTTTTTCAGACCAAACTGCCCCATTGTTTCCTATGGGTGATTCGTGCACGAGCACGTTTTGCCAGCTTACCGCTACCGTAAGCAACGCTGGTATTGAGGGTTGAAGTGGCAGTAAATTTGGCTCAACACTCCCTTTTTGGAGCCTAACGCAGCCCTTCAGACAACTCTAAATACCAGCGTTGTTTGGAAGCAGTGGTAGGAAAAAAGCTTCATTAGCTACGCGGGTCTTTACCGACAAAACTCTAAATCTAGGCCATAGAGTTTTTAACAATGTTTAATTGTTTTGCATATTTTCTATACACATTGTGATACGTAAATGCAGGTGATTTTCCAATGTAGTAGGGAGGCGGTCCGTAATCCAATAGGATTATAAGTAGCCAACACACCTCCCATTACACATCTTTGACAAAGCGCTAGTAAGGCGTGAAACACGTCAGATGACGTCACCCTCGGTTAGCACCTGTGTCTCCTAGTAATCACTAACACCTAGATTACGAGTCTTGCGTTAGCCTTAAAAAGCAGCTTTGAGAGGTCCCAACACTGCTTTTTAATGCCCGCTGGTATTTCGAGTCAGGCAGGTATAGGTGTACAGCTCACCTTTTTTCCGCGATTTTAGCATACAGCAAATGCCCTTACGTCAATTGCATATCCTATCTTTTTAATGGGATTTTCCTAACACCGGTATTACGATCACTGGAAAAAGTGAGCGGTACACCCTCTCCTGGCAAGACTTAACGCATTTAAAAGTCAGTAGTTAAGAGTTTTATGGGCTAACGCCGGAGCATCAAGCTCTTAACTAAAGTGCTAAAAAGTACACTAACACCCATAAACTACCTATTAACCCCTAAACTGAGGCCCCCCCCACATCACAAACTCTATAATAAAATGATTTAATCCCTAATCTGCCGATCGGACATCGCCGCCACTGTAATAAATATATTAAACCCTAAACCGCCGCACTCCCGCCTCGCAAACACTAGTTAAATTTTATTAACCCCTAATCTGCCGCCCCAACATTGTCGCTACCTGCATAATATTATTAACCCCTAATCCCCCCCAACGTCGCCGCCACAATATTAAATTTATTAACCCCTAAACCTAAGTTTAACCCTAACACCCCCCTAACTTAAATATAATTTAAATAAATCTAAATAAATTTACTATTATTAAATAAATTATTCCTGGCCAAGAAATGGTCCAAAGTCCATCTTGAATGTCCTTTGTTGAAAAGCACATGTGTGTATGCACAAACCCCAACAATGTCCTTTTTTGTGTGCAGGGATAACTACCACAAATAGATGTAGAAAGATCAGCGTCAACAGATCAAGAACACTAACCAATAAATGGTCCAAAGTCCATTTTGCTGTTAAAACCCCTTGGGTCAACTCTATCCATGGTATAGATCCACTTGGTTTCGATCTGCAGTAGCCTTCGAAATTGAAGGGACGCCAATTGGATGACGTCACTTAGAGGAACCTTCATTCTTCAGTCGCCGTCGGATGGAAGAGGATGCTCCATGTCGGATGTCTTCAAGATGGACCCGCTCCACTCTGGATGGAAGAAGATAGATGATGCCGCCTGGAAGAAGACTTCTGCCGGTCTGGATGTCCTCTTATGGCCAGATCGGATGAAGACTTCTGCCGGTCTGGAGGTCCACTTGTGCCCGGCTGGGTGAAGACGGCTCAAGGTAGGGTGATCTTCAAGGGGGTAGTGTTAGGTTTTATTAAGGGGGGATTGGGTGGGTTTTAGAGTAGGGTTGGGTGTGTGGGTGGTGGGTTTTAATGTTGGGGGGGTATTGTATTTAAAAGAGCTGATTACTTTGGGGCAATGCCCCGCAAAAGGCCCTTTTAAGGGCTATTTGTAATTTAGTATAGTGTAGGGAATTTTTGGGGGGCTTTTTTATTTTATTAGGAGGATTAGATTAGGTGTAATTAGTTTAAAAATTTGTAATTTCTTTTATATTTTCTGTAATTTAGTGTTTGTTTTTTTTTCATAATTTAGTTTATTTAATTTAATTGTAATTCATTTTAGGTAGTTTAGGTAATTAATTTAATTATAGTGTAGTGTTAGGTGTAATTGTAATTTAGGTTAGGGTTTATTTTACAGGTAAATTTGTATTTATTTTAACTAGGTAGCTATTAAATAGTTAATAACTATTTAATAACTATTGTACCTAGTTAAAATAAATACAAACTTGCCTGTAAAATAAAAATAAATCCTGAGATGGATACAAATGTAACTATTAGTTATATTGTAGCTATCTTAGGCTTTATTTTATAGGTAAGTATTTAGTTTTAAATAGGAATAATTTATTTAATAATAATAAATTTATTTAGATTTATTTAAATTATATTTAAGTTAGGGGGGTGTTAGGGTAAGGGTTAGACTTAGGTTTAGGGGTTAATACATTTAATATAGTGGCGGCAACGTTGGGGGGGAGATTAGGGGTTAATAATATTATGCAGGTGGCGACAATGTCGGGGGCGGCAGATTAGGGGTTAATAAGTGTAAGATTAGGGGTTCATAGTTATAATGTAGGTGGCGGCGGTGTCCGGAGTGGCAGATTAGGGGTTAATAATAAAATGCTGATGGCGATGATGTCTGGGTCGGCAGATTAGGGGTTAATAAGTGTAAGATTAGGGGTGTTTAGACTCGGGGTTCATGTTAGGGTGTTAGGTGTAGACATAACTTTTCGTTCCCCATAGGAAACAATGGGGCTGCGTTAGGAGCTGAACGCTGCTTTTTTGCAGGTGTTATTTTTTTTTTTCAGCCAGCTCAGCCCCATTGTTTCCTATGGGGAAATCGTGCACGAGCACGGTCAGCCAGCTTACCGCTACCATAAGGAAGGCTGGTATTGAGGTGAGATGTGGAGCTAAATTTTGCTCAACGCTAACTTTTCTGAGGCTAATGCCGGCTTGCAGAAAACTCGTAATACCAGCGTTGTCTTAAATGAGCGGTAAGAAAAAAAGGCTTGTTAGCACCGCACTCCATTACCGACAAAAACTCGTAATCTAGCCAAATGTTTGTGAACGCTGTGGTTTTACCAATTCAATAAATGTATGATTTTTATATCGCTCCGTCTAAAGTGCTTCATATGTGCCTTCAAGTATGAACTTTACTTCACCTCACCCTGCTTGTATACCGTTTAAGGGAAATTATTGCCTTGTTTATATTTAGACTGCAAACTTCCAGTTTGATTGGTCTGTTTTGTATCGGGAGAGATGCCGATGCAACCCTTGGTTTTAACCTTAAGTTTCTGCTTCTTATTTCTGTGACCTCATCTTCAGCTTTTTATAAACAAATAGATTATATTCTTCTATGAGAAGAACATTGGAATGTGAAATATTATTACTTTATGTCAGAAGAGCGAACTCGAGAAAACACAATCAGGTGTGCGTGGCTTGTTGGGTATAATCTAACCCACAGTAAGCATATGTAATGTTATATAGAGGTTTTCAAAAGCTGTTGTTAAATGCATGGACTTTGCTGATTCATGGAATGTGTTTGCTGTGATTGATTTCCCTTTCCCTTTTTGTGTATGTTGTAAATTAGTTGTAAAGTAAGCCTTGGCTTATAAATTGCTTTATCATTATCAGGCTCCAAAGCCTCTTATTCCAAATTTAAAAAAATATATTGTAAATTTACTTCCAGCAAATGTTCTTTCTGAACTATAGTCTCAGTATTAAATATTACATCTGATTTTCTTTTGTGAATATCACCTTCATTATTTAGTCTTTTGTTATATTTTGCTAAGAAATAATTAATACTGTCAGAACAATGTTGCAAGTTTAAAAGGTTAATAACAGATATGTCATGTTTTAATTAATGTTAATCTGATAACGTTAACAAGATGTTAATTAAATATAACATTTAAGCATTCCTAAATTAACATTAAAAAGTTCATATTAATTGGAGTGAAAATGGGGGTCAGAAAAAAAAATGTGGGGGATCCAATGTGGTAGGAGTTAATACCAAAGAGAAAAATCACAGCAAGTATTTTATGGGGCAGTACAGGGAGTGCAGAATTATTAGGCAAGTTGCATTTTTGAGGATCAATTTTATTATTGAACAACAACCATGTTCTCAAATAACACAAAAAACTCATTAATATCAAAGCTGAATAGTTTTGGAAGTAGTTTTTAGTTTGTTTTTAGTTATAGCTATTTTAGGGGGATATCTATGTGTGCAGGTGACTATTACTGTGCATAGTTATTAGGCAACTTAACAAAAAACAAATATATACCCATTTCAATTATTTATTTTTACCAGTGAAACCAATATAGCATCTCAACATTCACAAATATACATTTCTGACATTCAAAAACAAAACAAAAACAAATCAGTGACCAGTATAGCCACCTTTCTTTGCAAGGACACTCAAAAGCCTGCCATCCATGGATTCTGTCAATGTTTTGATCTGTTCACCATCAACATTGCGTGCAGCAGCAACCACAGCCTCCCAGGCACTGTTCAGAGAGGTGTACTGTTTTCCCTCCTTGTAAATCTCACATTTGATGATGGACCACAGGTTCTCAATGGGGTTCAGATCAGGTGAACAAGGAGGCCATGTCATTAGATTTTCTTCTTTTATACCCTTTCTTGCCAGCCACGCTGTGGAGTACTTGGACGCGTGTGATGGAGCATTGTCCTGCATGAAAATCATGTTTTTCTTGAAGGATGCAGACTTCTTCCTGTACCACTGCTTGAAGAAGGTGTCTTCCAGAAACTGGCAGTAGGACTGGGAGTTGAGCTTGACTCCATCCTCAACCCGAAAAGGCCCCACAGCTCATCTTTGATGATACCAGCCCAAACCAGTACTCCACCTCCACCTTGCTGGCGTCTGAGTCGGACTGGAGCTCTCTGCCACAGGCCCATCCATCTGGCCCATCAAGACTCACTCTCATTTCATCAGTCCATAAAACCTTAGAAAAATCAGTCTTGAGATGTTTCTTGGCCCAGTCTTGACGTTTCAGCTTGTGTGTCTTGTTCAGTGGTGGTCATCTTTCAGCCTTTCTTACCTTGGCCATGTCTCTGAGTATTGCACACCTTGTGCTTTTGGGCACTCCAGTGATGTTGCAGCTCTGAAATATGGCCAAACTGGTGGCAAGTGGCATCTTGGCAGCTGCACGCTTGACTTTTCTCAGTTCATGGGCAGTTATTTTGCGCCTTGGTTTTTCCACATGCTTCTTGCGACCCTGTTGACTATTTTGAATGAAACTCTTGATTGTTTGATGATCACGCTTCAGAAGCTTTGCAATTTTAAGAGTGCTGCATCCCTCTGCAAGATATCTCACTATTTTTGACTTTTCTGAGCCTGTCAAGTCCTTCTTTTGACCCATTTTACCAAAGGAAAGGAAGTTGCCTAATAATTATGCACACCTGATATAGGGTGTTGATGTCATTAGACCACACCCCTTCTCATTACAGAGATGCACATCACCTAATATGCTTAATTGGTAGTAGGCTTTCGAGCCTATACAGCTTGGAGTAAGACAACATGCATAAAGAGGATGATGTGGTCAAAATACTCATTTGCCTAATAATTCTGCACTCCCTGTATACACCCATTTTAATTTAACTGAATGTAATATACACTACTATAAAGAATAATATGCACAAATACTGATATAAAAATCCAGTAATTAACCTTTTAAAACCTTTCTTAGAAGCTCCCAATTTAGCACTGTTGATGAGATTAGCCTGGGACACCCACTGAAAGGGGCTAAAAGCAGAACCTCCGCCCCTCTCCCCTGCATATGAAAAGAACCATTATACAAACAGAAGCAGTCTGAAGTCTGTATACATCAGTATACATCTAATTCTTTGGGGCTTGGTTAGGAGTCTGAAAATCAGCACAATGTTATTAAAAATAATCAAAACTATACATTTTTAAAAAAACAAACCCTGATGGGCTACATAAATGGATCATCTACAAAAGATTTATGCAAAGAAAAATCTAGTGTACAATGTCCCGTTAAAAAATCGATTTTCGAATGTTGTTTATAGTTTTCGAATGTCACATTCAAATTTGAATGTCACATTCAAATGTCACATTCGAATTCGAATGCCACATTCAAATTCGAATGTTACATTCGAATGTCACATTCAAATTCGAATATTACATTTATAAAACATAATTGTAAACTAGAAACACTATTTCTAATGTCACATTCAAATCGAATATCAAAATCAAATCGAATATCACATTCAAATTGAATATCACATTTAAAACACAGTATTAGACTAGAAATACTATTTCAAATTTGAATGTGACATTTGAATTTGAATGTAGCATTCAAATTCGAATATTGCATTTATTAAACACAGCTGTAGACTAGAAATACTATTTCAAATTTGAATGTCACATTCGAATTTGAATGTCACATTCAAATTCGAATATTACATTTTGAAATTGAATTAATACATAGCTAAACATTCTATTATTCGAACAAATATTTTCGAATTTTATTGAAAAATTTCAAAAAACGAAAATTAAAAAATAGACTGTTAGAATGTTATATAAAAATTCGAAATTCGATTCGAACGAACGAATGTATCAAAATTCATTTTAAATTTCGAATTTTTAGAAACATTCGCTCATCCCTACCCATGACGTTTCGGTGTCCACAGACACCTTTATCAAATGGCATCACCCAGCTTGAGGACCGTTGTATAATCCTGACATCCGGGAGGCAGAGTAACATATCTCCTTTCAAGCAGTCTTATATACCCTCAAATTACTTGTCAAACAATCCAAATTGCATGCATCCGTGAGGCCACGCCCCTTCCTGTTTCCTGCTCCTTTACAATTGGATGTAGACATGCTCACACCCCTCCAGTATTTGTTTTGCATGCACATGGCTAATTAACATATCCGGAACTGTGCAGGTCATCATCACAGCTCCTGGGTGTGAACACATGTAAATGCTGCTTGTAAGAAAAAAGAACAGTTTTTAAAAACGCAGCTGCTGATGTGTGAACACATTCAACACTGTCATGGTACAGCACATGGTATAGGAAAAGAAAGGCAGACACAATTATATGCTTAACCACATCCTTGTTATGCAGAGTAAAAGTTATAAAGATTGGCTTTAAATTCCTAAGTCTTTGACTGTCCTTTGTTGAAAAGCACTTGTGTATTTGCACAAATCCCAGTAATGTCCTTTTTGTATGCAGGGATATCTGCCACATATAGATATAGATAGATGAGTATCAACAGATCAAGAACACTGGCCAAGAAATGGTCCAAAGTCCATCTTGAATGTCCTTTGTTGAAAAGCACATGTGTGTATGCACAAACCCCAACAATGTCCTTTTTTGTGTGCAGGGATAACTACCACAAATAGATGTAGAAAGATCAGCGTCAACAGATCAAGAACACTAACCAATAAATGATCCAAAGTCCATTTTGCTGTTAAGACCCCTTGGGTCAACTGTATCCATGGTATAGATCCACTTGGTTTCGATCTGCAGTAGCCTTCGAAATTGAAGGGACGCCATCTTGGATGACGTCACTTAGAGGAACCTTCATTCTTCAGTCGCCGTCGGATGGAAGAGGATGCTCCATGTCGGATGTCTTCAAGATGGACCCGTTCCACTCTGGATGGAAGAAGATAGATGATGCCACCTGGAAGAAGACTTCTGCCGGTCTGGATGTCCTCTTATGGCCAGATCGGATGAAGACCTGCCGGTCTGGAGGTCCACTTGTGCCCGGCTGGGTGAAGACGGCTCAAGGTAGGGTGATCTTCAAGGGGGTAGTGTTAGGTTTTATTAAGGGGGGATTGGGTGGGTTTTAGAGTAGGGTTGGGTGTGTGGGTGGTGGGTTTCAATGTTGGGGGGTATTGTATTTTTTTTTTACAGGTAAAAGAGCTGATTACTTTGGGGCAATGCCCCGCAAAAGGCCCTTTTAAGGGCTATTTGTAATTTAGTATAGTGTAGGGAATTTTTTTATTTTGGGGGGCTTTTTTATTTTATTAGGAGGATTAGATTAGGTGTAATTAGTTTAAAAATATGTAATTTCTTTTTTATTTTCTGTAATTTAGTGTTTGTTTTTTTTCATAATTTAGTTTATTTAATTTAATTGTAATTAATTTTAGGTAGTTTAGGTAATTAATGTAATTATAGTGTAGTGTTAGGTGTAATTGTAATTTAGGTTAGGGTTTATTTTACAGGTAAATTTGTATTTATTTTAACTAGGTAGCTATTAAATAGTTAATAACTATTTAATAACTATTGTACCTAGTTAAAATAAATACAAACTTGCCTGTAAAATAAAAATAAATCCTGAGATGGATACAAATGTAACTATTAGTTATATTGTAGCTATCTTAGGGTTTATTTTATAGGTAAGTATTTAGTTTTAAATAGGAATAATTTATTTAATAATAATACATTTATTTAGATTTATTTAAATTATATTTAAGTTAGGGGGGTGTTAGGGTAAGGGTTAGACTTAGGTTTAGGGGTTAATACATTTAATATAGTGGCGGCAACGTTGGGGGGGAGATTAGGGGTTAATAATATTATGCAGGTGGCGACAATGTCG
The DNA here is from genome assembly GCF_027579735.1 of Bombina bombina. NCBI lineage: Eukaryota > Metazoa > Chordata > Amphibia > Anura > Bombinatoridae > Bombina > Bombina bombina. The sequence goes on along the minus strand of NC_069504.1, from coordinate 451,066,663 downwards.
GGGGCGGCAGATTAGGGGTTAATAAGTGTAAGATTAGGGGTTCATAGTTATAATGTAGGTGGCGGCGGTGTCCGGAGTGGCAGATTAGGGGTTAATAATAAAATGCTGGTGGCGACGATGTCTGGGTCGGCAGATTAGGGGTTAATAAGTGTAAGATTAGGGGTGTTTAGACTCGGGGTTCATGTTAGGGTGTTAGGTGTAGACATAACTTTTCGTTCCCCATAGGAAACAATGGGGCTGCGTTAGGAGCTGAACGCTGCTTTTTTTTTTTTTCAGCCAGCTCAGCCCCATTGTTTCCTATGGGGAAATCGTGCACGAGCACGGTCAGCCAGCTTACCGCTACCATAAGGAAGGCTGGTATTGAGGTGAGATGTGGAGCTAAACTTTGCTCAACGCTAACTTTTCTGAGGCTAATGCCGGCTTGCAGAAAACTCGTAATACCAGCGTTGTCTTAAATGAGCGGTAAGAAAAAAAGGCTTGTTAGCACCGCACTCCATTACCGACAAAAACTCGTAATCTAGCCAAATGTTTGTGAACGCTGTGGTTTTACCAATTCAATAAATGTATGATTTTTATATCGCTCCGTCTAAAGTGCTTCATATGTGCCTTCAAGTATGAACTTTACTTCACCTCACCCTGCTTGTATACCGTTTAAGGGAAATTATTGCCTTGTTTATATTTAGACTGCAAACTTCCAGTTTGATTGGTCTGTTTTGTATCGGGAGAGATGCCGATGCAACCCTTGGTTTTAACCTTAAGTTTCTGCTTCTTATTTCTGTGACCTCATCTTCAGCTTTTTATAAACAAATAGATTATATTCTTCTATGAGAAGAACATTGGAATGTGAAATATTATTACTTTATGTCAGAAGAGCGAACTCGAGAAAACACAATCAGGTGTGCGTGGCTTGTTGGGTATAATCTAACCCACAGTAAGCATATGTAATGTTATATAGAGGTTTTCAAAAGCTGTTGTTAAATGCATGGACTTTGCTGATTCATGGAATGTGTTTGCTGTGATTGATTTCCCTTTCCCTTTTTGTGTATGTTGTAAATTAGTTGTAAAGTAAGCCTTGGCTTATAAATTGCTTTATCATTATCAGGCTCCAAAGCCTCTTATTCCAAATTTAAAAAAATATATTGTAAATTTACTTCCAGCAAATGTTCTTTCTGAACTATAGTCTCAGTATTAAATATTACATCTGATTTTCTTTTGTGAATATCACCTTCATTATTTAGTCTTTTGTTATATTTTGCTAAGAAATAATTAATACTGTCAGAACAATGTTGCAAGTTTAAAAGGTTAATAACAGATATGTCATGTTTTAATTAATGTTAATCTGATAACGTTAACAAGATGTTAATTAAATATAACATTTAAGCATTCCTAAATTAACATTAAAAAGTTCATATTAATTGGAGTGAAAATGGGGGTCAGAAAAAAAAATGTGGGGGATCCAATGTGGTAGGAGTTAATACCAAAGAGAAAAATCACAGCAAGTATTTTATGGGGCAGTACAGGGAGTGCAGAATTATTAGGCAAGTTGCATTTTTGAGGATTAATTTTATTATTGAACAACAACCATGTTCTCAAATAACACAAAAAACTCATTAATATCAAAGCTGAATAGTTTTGGAAGTAGTTTTTAGTTTGTTTTTAGTTATAGCTATTTTAGGGGGATATCTATGTGTGCAGGTGACTATTACTGTGCATAGTTATTAGGCAACTTAACAAAAAACAAATATATACCCATTTCAATTATTTATTTTTACCAGTGAAACCAATATAACATCTCAACATTCACAAATATACATTTCTGACATTCAAAAACAAAACAAAAACAAATCAGTGACCAGTATAGCCACCTTTCTTTGCAAGGACACTCAAAAGCCTGCCATCCATGGATTCTGTCAGTGTTTTGATCTGTTCACCATCAACATTGCGTGCAGCAGCAACCACAGCCTCCCAGACACTGTTCAGAGAGGTGTAATGTTTTCCCTCCTTGTAAATCTCACATTTGATGATGGACCACAGGTTCTCAATGGGGTTCAGATCAGGTGAACAAGGAGGCCATGTCATTAGATTTTCTTCTTTTATACCCTTTCTTGCCAGCCACGCTGTGGAGTACTTGGACGCGTGTGATGGAGCATTGTCCTGCATGAAAATCATGTTTTTCTTGAAGGATGCAGACTTCTTTCTGTACCACTGCTTGAAGAAGGTGTCTTCCAGAAACTGGCAGTAGGACTGGGAGTTGAGCTTGACTCCATCCTCAACCCGAAAAGGCCCCACAAGCTCATCTTTGATGATACCAGCCCAAACCAGTACTCCACCTCCACCTTGCTGGCGTCTGAGTCGGACTGGAGCTCTCAGCCACGGGCCCATCCATCTGGCCCATCAAGACTCACTCTCATTTCATCAGTCCATAAAACCTTAGAAAAATCAGTCTTGAGATGTTTCTTGGCCCAGTCTTGACGTTTCAGCTTGTGTGTCTTGTTCAGTGGTGGTCATCTTTCAGCCTTTCTTACCTTGGCCATGTCTCTGAGTATTGCACACCTTGTGCTTTTGGGCACTCCAGTGATGTTGCAGCTCTGAAATATGGCCAAACTGGTGGCAAGTGGCATCTTGGCAGCTGCACGCTTGACTTTTCTCAGTTCATGGGCAGTTATTTTGCGCCTTGGTTTTTCCACATGCTTCTTGCGACCCTGTTGACTATTTTGAATGAAACTCTTGATTGTTCGATGATCACGCTTCAGAAGCTTTGCAATTATAAGAGTGCTGCATCCCTCTGCAAGATATCTCACTATTTTTGACTTTTCTGAGCCTGTCAAGTCCTTCTTTTGACCCATTTTACCAAAGGAAAGGAAGTTGCCTAATAATTATGCACACCTGATATAGGGTGTTGATGTCATTAGACCACACCCCTTCTCATTACAGAGATGCACATCACCTAAAATGCTTAATTGGTAGTAGGCTTTCGAGCCTATACAGCTTGGAGTAAGACAACATGCATAAAGAGGATGATGTGGTCAAAATACTCATTTGCCTAATAATTCTGCACTCCCTGTATACACCCATTTTAATTTAACTGAATGTAATATACACTACTATAAAGAATAATATGCACAAATACTGATATAAAAATCCAGTAATTAACTTTTTAAAACCTTTCTTAGAAGCTCCCAATTTAGCACTGTTGATGAGATTAGCCTGGGACACCCACTGAAAGGGGCTAAAAGCAGAACCTCCGCCCCTCTCCCCTGCATATGAAAAGAACCATTATACAAACAGAAGCAGTCTGAAGTCTGTATACATCAGTATACATCTAATTCTTTGGGGCTTGGTTAGGAGTCTGAAAATCAGCACAATGTTATTAAAAATAATCAAAACTATACATTTTTAAAAAAACAAACCCTGATGGGCTACATTAATGGATCATCTACAAAAGATTTATGCAAAGAAAAATCTAGTGTACAATGTCCCGTTAAAAAATCGATTTTCGAATGTTGTTTATAGTTTTCGAATGTCACATTCAAATTTGAATGTCACATTCAAATGTCACATTCGAATTCGAATGCCACATTCAAATTCGAATGTTACATTCGAATGTCACATTCGAATTCGAATATTACATTTATAAAACATAATTGTAAACTAGAAACACTATTTCTAATGTCACATTCAAATCGAATATCAAAATCAAATCGAATATCACATTCAAATTGAATATCACATTTAAAACACAGTATTAGACTAGAAATACTATTTCAAATTTGAATGTGACATTTGAATTTGAATGTAGCATTCGAATTCGAATATTGCATTTATTAAACACAGCTGTAGACTAGAAATACTATTTCAAATTTGAATGTCACATTCGAATTTGAATGTCACATTCAAATTCGAATATTACATTTTGAAATTGAATGAATACATAGCTAAACATTCTATTATTCGAACAAATTTTTTTGAATTTTATTGAAAAATTTCAAAAAACGAAAATTAAAAAATAGACTGTTAGAATGTTATATAAAAATTCGAAATTCGATTCGAACGAACGAATGTATCAAAATTCATTTTAAATTTCGAATTTTTAGAAACATTCGCTCATCCCTACCCATGACGTTTCGGTGTCCACAGACACCTTTATCAAATGGCATCACCCAGCTTGAGGACCGTTGTATAATCCTGACATCCGGGAGGCAGAGTAACATATCTCCTTTCAAGCAGTCTTATATACCCTCAAATTACTTGTCAAACAATCCAAATTGCTTGCATCCATGAGGCCACGCCCCTTCCTGTTTCCTGCTCCTTTACAATTGGATGTAGACATGCTCACATGGCTAGTTAGCATATCCGGAACTGTGCAGGTCATCATCACAGCTCCTGGGTGTGAACACATGTAAATGCTGTTTGTAGGAAAAAAGAACAGTTTTTAAAAACGCAGGTGCTGATGTGTGAACACATTCAACACTGTCATGGTACAGCACATGGTATAGGAAAAGAAAGGCAGACACAATTATATCCTTAACCACATCCTTTAAAGATTGGCTTTAAATTCCTAAGTCTTTGACTGTCCTTTGTTGAAAAGCACTTGTGTATTTGCACAAATCCCAGTAATGTCCTTTTTGTATGCAGGGATATCTGCCACATATAGATATAGATAGATGAGTATCAACAGATCAAGAACACTGGCCAAGAAATGGTCCAAAGTCCATCTTGAATGTCCTTTGTTGAAAAGCACATGTGTGTATGCACAAACCCCAACAATGTCCTTTTTTGTGTGCAGGGATAACAACCACAAATAGATGTAGAAAGATCAGCGTCAACAGATCAAGAACACTAACCAATAAATGGTCCAAAGTCCATTTTGCTGTTAAAACCCCTTGGGTCAACTCTATCCATGGTATAGATCCACTTGGTTTCGATCTGCAGTAGCCTTCGAAATTGAAGGGACGCCATCTTGGATGACGTCACTTAGAGGAACCTTCATTCTTCAGTCGCCGTCGGATGGAAGAGGATGCTCCATGTCGGATGTCTTCAAGATGGACCCGCTCCACTCTGGATGGAAGAAGATAGATGATGCCGCCTGGAAGAAGACTTCTGCCGGTCTGGATGTCCTCTTATGGCCACATCGGATGAAGACTTCTGCCGGTCTGGAGGTCCACTTGTGCCCGGCTGGGTGAAGACGGCTCAAGGTAGGGTGATCTTCAAGGGGGTAGTGTTAGGTTTTATTAAGGGGGGATTGGGTGGGTTTTAGAGTAGGGTTGGGTGTGTGGGTGGTGGGTTTTAATGTTGGGGGGTATTGTATTTTTTTTTTACAGGTAAAAGAGCTGATTACTTTGGGGCAATGCCCCGCAAAAGGCCCTTTTAAGGGCTATTTGTAATTTAGTATAGTGTAGGGAATTTTTTTATTTTGGGGGGCTTTTTTATTTTATTAGGAGGATTAGATTAGGTGTAATTAGTTTAAAAATATGTAATTTCTTTTTTATTTTCTGTAATTTAGTGTTTTTTTTTTTTCATAATTTAGTTTATTTAATTTAATTGTAATTAATTTTAGGTAGTTTAGGTAATTAATGTAATTATAGTGTAGTGTTAGGTGTAATTGTAATTTAGGTTAGGGTTTATTTTACAGGTAAATTTGTATTTATTTTAACTAGGTAGCTATTAAATAGTTAATAACTATTTAATAACTATTGTACCTAGTTAAAATATATACAAACTTGCCTGTGAAATAAAAATAAATCCTGAGATGGATACAAATGTAACTATTAGTTATATTGTAGCTATCTTAGGGTTTATTTTATAGGTAAGTATTTAGTTTTAAATAGGAATAATTTATTTAATAATAATACATTTATTTAGATTTATTTAAATTATATTTAAGTTAGGGGGTTGTTAGGGTAAGGGTTAGACTTAGGTTTAGGGGTTAATACATTTAATATAGTGGCGGCAACGTTGGGGGGGAGATTAGGGGTTAATAATATTATGCAGGTGGCGACAATGTCGGGGGCGGCAGATTAGGGGTTAATAAGTGTAAGATTAGGGGTTCATAGTTATAATGTAGGTGGCGGCGGTGTCCGGAGTGGCAGATTAGGGGTTAATAATAAAATGCTGGTGGCAACGATGTCTGGGTCGGCAGATTAGGGGTTAATAAGTGTAAGATTAGGGGTGTTTAGACTCGGGGTTCATGTTAGGGTGTTAGGTGTAGACATAACTTTTCGTTCCCCATAGGAAACAATGGGGCTGCGTTAGGAGCTGAACGCTGTTTTTTTGCAGGTGTTATTTTTTTTTTTCAGCCAGCTCAGCCCCATTGTTTCCTATGGGGAAATCGTGCACGAGCACGGTCAGCCAGCTTACCGCTACCATAAGGAAGGCTGGTATTGAGGTGAGATGTGGAGCTAAATTTTGCTCAACGCTAACTTTTCTGAGGCTAATGCCGGCTTGCAGAAAACTCGTAATACCAGCGTTGTCTTAAATGAGCGGTAAGAAAAAAAGGCTCGTTAGCACCGCACACCATTACCGACAAAAACTCGTAATCTAGCCAAATGTTTGTGAACGCTGTGGTTTTACCAATTCAATAAATGTATGATTTTTATATCGCTCCGTCTAAAGTGCTTCATATGTGCCTTCAAGTATGAACTTTACTTCACCTCACCCTGCTTGTATACCGTTTAAGGGAAATTATTGCCTTGTTTATATTTAGACTGCAAACTTCCAGTTTGATTGGTCTGTTTTGTATCGGAAGAGATGCCGATGCAACCCTTGGTTTTAACCTTAAGTTTCTGCTTCTTATTTCTGTGACCTCATCTTCAGCTTTTTATAAACAAATAGATTATATTCTTCTATGAGAAGAACATTGGAATGTGAAATATTATTATTTCATGTCAGAAGAGCGAACTCAAGAAAACACAATCAGGTGTGCGTGGCTTGTTGGGTATAATCTAACCCACAGTAAGCATATGTAATGTTATATAGAGGTTTTCAAAAGCTGTTGTTAAATGCATGGACTTTGCTGATTCATGGAATGTGTTTGCTGTGATTGATTTCCATTTCCCTTTTTTGTGTATGTTGTAAATTAGTTGTAAAGTAAGCCTTGGCTTATAAATTGCTTTACCATTATCAGGCTCCAAAGCCTCTTATTCCAAATTTAAAAAAATATATTGTAAATTTACTTCCAGCAAATGTTCTTTCTGAACTATAGTCTCAGTATTAAATATTACATCTGATTTTCTTTTGTGAATATCACCTTCATTATTTAGTCTTTTGTTATATTTTGCTAAGAAATAATTAATACTGTCAGAACAATGTTGCAAGTTTAAAAGGTTAATAACAGATATGTCATGTTTTAATTAATGTTAATCTGATAACGTTAACAAGATGTTAATTAAATATAACATTTAAGCATTCCTAAATTAACATTAAAAAGTTCATATTAATTGGAGTGAAAATGGGGTCAGAAAAAAAATGTGGGGGATCCAATGTGGTAGGAGTTAATACCAAAGAGAAAAATCACAGCAAGTATTTTATGGGGCAGTACAGGGAGTGCAGAATTATTAGGCAAGTTGTATTTTTGAGGATTAATTTTATTATTGAACAACAACCATGTTCTCAAATAACCCAAAAAACTCATTAATATCAAAGCTGAATAGTTTTGGAAGTAGTTTTTAGTTTGTTTTTAGTTATAGCTATTTTAGGGGGATATCTATGTGTGCAGGTGACTATTACTGTGCATAGTTATTAGGCAACTTAACAAAAAACAAATATATACCCATTTCAATTATTTATTTTTACCAGTGAAACCAATATAACATCTCAACATTCACAAATATACATTTCTGACATTCAAAAACAAAACAAAAACAAATCAGTGACCAGTATAGCCACCTTTCTTTGCAAGGACACTCAAAAGCCTGCCATCCATGGATTCTGTCAGTGTTTTGATCTGTTCACCATCAACATTGCGTGCAGCAGCAACCACAGCCTCCCAGACACTGTTCAGAGAGGTGTAATGTTTTCCCTCCTTGTAAATCTCACATTTGATGATGGACCACAGGTTCTCAATGGGGTTCAGATCAGGTGAACAAGGAGGCCATGTCATTAGATTTTCTTCTTTTATACCCTTTCTTGCCAGCCACGCTGTGGAGTACTTGGACGCGTGTGATGGAGCATTGTCCTGCATGAAAATCATGTTTTTCTTGAAGGATGCAGACTTCTTCCTGTACCACTGCTTGAAGAAGGTGTCTTCGAGAAACTGGCAGCAGGACTGGGAGTTGAGCTTGACTCCATCCTCAACCCGAAAAGGCCCCACAAGCTCATCTTTGATGATACCAGCCCAAACCAGTACTCCACCTCCACCTTGCTGGCGTCTGAGTCGGACTGGAGCTCTCTGCCACGGGCCCATCCATCTGGCCCATCAAGACTCACTCTCATTTCATCAGTCCATAAAACCTTAGAAAAATCAGTCTTGAGATGTTTCTTGGCCCAGTCTTGACGTTTCAGCTTGTGTGTCTTGTTCAGTGGTGGTCATCTTTCAGCCTTTCTTACCTTGGCCATGTCTCTGAGTATTGCACACCTTGTGCTTTTGGGCACTCCAGTGATGTTGCAGCTCTGAAATATGGCCAAACTGGTGGCAAGTGGCATCTTTGCAGCTGCACGCTTGACTTTTCTCAGTTCATGGGCAGTTATTTTGCGCCTTGGTTTTTCCACATGCTTCTTGCGACCCTGTTGACTATTTTGAATGAAACTCTTGATTGTTCGATGATCACGCTTCAGAAGCTTTGCAATTTTAAGAGTGCTGCATCCCTCTGCAAGATATCTCACTATTTTTGACTTTTCTGAGCCTTTCAAGTCCTTCTTTTGACCCATTTTACCAAAGGAAAGGAAGTTGCCTAATAATTATGCACACCTGATATAGGGTGTTGATGTCATTAGACCACACCCCTTCTCATTACAGAGATGCACATCACCTAATATGCTTAATTGGAAGTAGGCTTTCGAGCCTATACAGCTTGGAGTAAGACAACATGCATAAAGAGGATGATGTGGTCAAAATACTCATTTGCCTAATAATTCAGCACTCCCTGTATACACCCATTTTAATTTAACTGAATGTAATATACACTACTATAAAGAATAATATGCACAAATACTGATATAAAAATCCAGTAATTAACCTTTTAAAACCTTTCTTAGAAGCTCCCAATTTAGCACTGTTGATGAGATTAGCCTGGGACACCCACTGAAAGGGGCTAAAAGCAGAACCTCCGCCCCTCTCCCCTGCATATGAAAAGAACCATTATACAAACAGAAGCAGTCTGAAGTCTGTATACATCAGTATACATCTAATTCTTTGGGGCTTGGTTAGGAGTCTGAAAATCAGCACAATGTTATTAAAAATAATCAAAACTATACATTTTTAAAAAAACAAACCCTGATGGGCTACATTAATGGATCATCTACAAAAGATTTATGCAAAGAAAAATCTAGTGTACAATGTCCCGTTAAAAAATCGATTTTCGAATGTTGTTTATAGTTTTCGAATGTAACATTCAAATTTGAATGTCACATTCAAATGTCACATTCGAATTCGAATGCCACATTCAAATTCGAATGTTACATTCGAATGTCACATTCGAATTCGAATATTACATTTATAAAACATAATTGTAAACTAGAAACACTATTTCTAATGTCACATTCAAATCGAATATCAAAATCAAATCGAATATCACATTCAAATTGAATATCACATTTAAAACACAGTATTAGACTAGAAATACTATTTCAAATTTGAATGTGACATTTGAATTTGAATGTAGCATTCGAATTCGAATATTGCATTTATTAAACACAGCTGTAGACTAGAAATACTATTTCAAATTTGAATGTCACATTCGAATTTGAATGTCACATTCAAATTCGAATATTACATTTTGAAATTGAATGAATACATAGCTAAACATTCTATTATTCGAACAAATATTTTCGAATTTTATTGAAAAATTTCAAAAAACGAAAATTAAAAAATAGACTGTTAGAATGTTATACAAAAATTGGAAATTCGATTCGAACGAACGAATGTATCAAAATTCATTTTAAATTTCGAATTTTTAGAAACATTCGCTCATCCCTACCCATGACGTTTCGGTGTCCACAGACACCTTTATCAAATGGCATCACCCAGCTTGAGGACCGTTGTATAATCCTGACATCCGGGAGGCAGAGTAACATTTCTCCTTTCAAGCAGTCTTATATACCCTCAAATTACTTGTCAAACAATCCAAATTGCATGCATCCGTGAGGCCACGCCCCTTCCTGTTTCCTGCTCCTTTACAATTGGATGTAGACATGCTCACACCCCTCCAGTATTTGTTTTGCATGCACATGGCTAATTAGCATATCCGGAACTGTGCAGGTCATCATCACAGCTCCTGGGTGTGAACACATGTAAATGCTGCTTGTAGGAAAAAAGAACAGTTTTTAAAAACGCAGGTGCTGATGTGTGAACACATTCAACACTGTCATGGTACAGCACATGGTATAGGAAAAGAAAGGCAGGCACAATTATATCCTTAACCACATCCTTGTTATGCAGAGTGAAAGTTATAAAGATTGGCTTTAAATTCCTAAGTCTTTGACTGTCCTTTGTTGAAAAGCACTTGTGTATTTGCACAAATCCCAGTAATGTCCTTTTTGTATGCAGTGATATCTGCCACATATAGATATAGATAGATGAGTATCAACAGATCAAGAACACTGGCCAAGAAATGGTCCAAATTACATCTTGAATGTCCTTTGTTGAAAAGCACATGTGTGTATGCACAAACCCCAACAATGTCCTTTTTTGTGTGCAGGGATAACTACCACAAATAGATGTAGAAAGATCAGTGTCAACAGATCAAGAACACTAACCAATAAATGGTCCAAAGTCCATTTTGCTGTTAAGACCCCTTGGGTCAACTGTATCCATGGTATAGATCCACTTGGTTTCAATCTGCAGTAGCCTTCTCCCTCTGTCTCCACCTCTCTTCATGGGAGGCACATGATCAATGATCATAGTCTTCAGACTGGAGGCATTATGTTTGTGCAGAGCAAAGTGTCGGGCCACCGGCTGTTCAGAGGTGCCGCTCTTAATGGCCTCCCTAATAGCATGGCGATGGTTAGCCATCCTCTCCTTGAAAGTAGTAGTGGTTTTCCCAATGTAAAAAAGGGAAAACGGACAAATTAATAGATAGATAACAAAATTGCTATTGCAGGACAACCAATGACGGATCATAAATCTCCTGTTGGTGTGGGGGTGTTGGAAGCTGTCACCTGTCAGCATCCCATTACAGGTGATGCAATCCCCACACTTGAAGAATCCCATTCTTGTGGGTTTAAGCCAGGTGTCCTTCTGATATGAGCCACTCGGGTCCATCTTTACCAGGATATCCCAAATATTTTGTGCTCTGCGGTATACCACCCGTGGTGGTCTCTTCTTCCACTGTGTTAGCTGTTTGTCCATTCGTATAATATCCCATCTATTGTGAATGGCTCTATGCACTTGTTCATGCATTGGAGAGTAGTGTCAAATTGTTGTTGGAGAATTTCAGGCTCTGAGTTATTCCGCACCACTCGGGTAAGTTGCGAGAGGACAATTCCCATGTTTTGGTGTTGTGGATGGCAGCTACTAGATAGCAACAAAGAGTTTCTATCCGTGGGCTTGGAGAATAGAGACATGCCAAAGCGATACCCCCCATTCTCAAAAATATTGAAAATATTCAGGTCAAGAAAAGGAATGCTGTTGGAATAATATTCTAACTTTAGTCTGATAGGTGATTTGGCACTATTCAGATCATAGGTCAACTATTTGAGTTGCCTCTCAGTGCCTGTCCAAACAAGGAACAGATCATCTATATATCTAGCGTATAAAGAGATATGTGGATGTGCCACTTATAAACCAGTTTCTCTCAGTAGTCAATTTCAACTGTGGTGAGTTTTTTATTCTTAAATGCTGTCAACTCATTGTTATATTTGGTGACTAGTTGACAGCACAAAAAGAAAAACATACAATCAGAAGAAAAAAACAACAAAGTCTTTAATTTAAGTACCAGACTATTCACTGTTAGGGAAACTAATTTACTTAATAGGGGGGGGTATACTTCATACCTACCCCCAGACATGATAGCTTCCAAACAGCTATTTATATATACAAGTTTCAGTGGAACTTAAATATTAAGGAGATCTTTAAAGATGCTCAACCTCAGATTGATTCAAATCTTAGGCAATTTAAACCTTTATCCAAATTTGACCATCAGACCACTAATTCCTCCTTAAGGAGTTTTTCTAGACTCCTTAGACACGATTGTGAGATGCAATTGGATGAACATAGTTTTTCCAATTTACCTACTGATGAGAGACAGGCATTACATTCACTGACTAATGACCACAGTATTACTATACGCCCCGCTGACAAGGGCGGAGCAATAGTAGTACAGGATTACAGTGATTACAGACTGGAGGCTATGAGGCAACTGTGTGATCTTAAAACCTATAGGAAGTTACCTGCAAACCCTACCTGGGTTTTAAAAAAATCTATAGATCAGACACTTATGTTTGCATTACAGTCCAACATTATTACTCAGTCTGAATTTGATTTCATGTGTGTAGAAAATCCGATTACACCGATATTATATTTACTCCCAAAGATATACAAGGGCCTGGTTAATCCTCCGGGCTGACCAATTGTGTCTGCCAAAGGATCTATCTTGTCTGGCATCACTGAGTTTATTGATCACCATTTGTAACCAGTGGTCTGTAACTCATTTTAATACCTACAAGATTTTTCCAGTATGATTCGTAAATTAAAACAACATACTACTCTGCAAGCCAATGATATTTTGGTAACTATGGATGTTGGCAGTCTCTATACTGTGATGACACTCTCTGAGGGCTTGGAGACTTTAAAAACCATTGTGAGTGAATCTAGTCACTATTCTGGTCCTGTGTTAGAGTTTCTTTTAGAGCTCATGGAACACTGTCTCACTAAGAATTATTTTAAATTTGAGAAGGACTTTTTCCTCCAATTATCCGGCACGGCCATGGGGTCAAATATGGCCCTGGTTTATGCTAATCTTTTAATGTTGGGCTATGAGCTGCTCACTATTAAAACTCTAACACATCCACATATCTCTTTATACACTAGGTATATAGATGATCTGTTCCTTGCTTGGTCAGGCACTGAGAGGTAACTCAAACAGTGGACCTAAGATCTGAATAGTGCCAAATCACCTATCAGACTAAAGTTAGAATATGATTCCAACAGCATTCATTTTCTTGACCTGAATATTTTCAAGGTCTTTGAGAATGGGGAGTATCGCTTTGGCACGTCTCTATTCTCCAAGCGCACGGATAGAAACTCTTTGTTGCTATCCAGTAGCTGCCATCCACAACACCAAAAGATGGGAATTGTCCTCTCGCAACTTACTCGAGTGGTGCGGAATAACTCAGAGCCTGAAATTCTCCAACAACAATTTGACACTATGTGCAATAAACTATTGGCAAGAGGATACCGGTCTACTGTTATAGACAAGGCGAGAGTGAAGCTAGCACAGGAAACACAAATGACCCTACTTTGCAGGGATCGACTGCCACAAACTAAAGAGGACTTACATTTGAACTTCATTACAACTTACTCTCCAATGCATGAACAAGTGCATAAAGCCATTCACAATAGATGGGATATTATACGCATGGACAAACAGCTAACACAGTGGAAGAAGAGACCACCACGGGTGGTATACCGCAGAGCACGAAATATTTGGGATATCCTGGTAAAGACGGACCCGAGTGGCTCATATCAGAAGGACACCTGGCTTAAACCCACAAGAATGGGATGCTTCAAGTGTGGGGATTGCATCACCTGTAATGGGATGCTGACAGGTGACAGCTTCCAACACCCCCACACCAACAGGAGATTTAAGATCCAGCATAGGTTGTCCTGCAATAGCAATTTTGCAATCTATCTACTAATTTGTCCGTGTTCCCTTTTTTACATTGGGAAAACCACTACTACTTTCAAGGAGAGGATGGCTAACCATCGCCATGCTATTAGGGAGGCCATTAAGAGCAGCACCTCTGAACAGCTGGTGGCCCGACACTTTGCTTTGCACAAACATAATGCCTCCAGTCTGAAGACTATGATCATTGATCATGTGCCTCCCATGAAGAGAGGAGGAGACAGAGGGAGAAGGCTACTGCAGATCGAAGTGGATCTTTACCATGGATACAGTTGACCCAAGGGGTCTTAGCAGTAAAATGAACTTTGGACCATTTATTGGTTAGTGTTCTTGATCTGTTGACACTGATCTCTCTGCATCTATTTGTGGTAGTTATCCCTGCACACAAAAAGGGACATTGCTGGGATTTGTGCATACACACATGTGCTTTTCAACAGAGGACATTCAAGATGGACTTTGGAACATTTATTGGCCAGTGTTCTTGATCTGTTGATACTCATCTATCTATATCTATTTGTGGTAGATATCCCTGTATACAAAAAGGACATTGCTGGGATTTGTGCATATACACAAGTGCTTTTCAACAAAGGACATTAGGAATTTAAAGCCAATCTTTGTAACTTTCACTCTGCATAACAAGGATGTGGTTAAGCATATAATTGTGTCTGCCTTTCTTTTCCTATACCATGTGCTGTACCATGACAGTGTTGAATGTGTTCACACATCAGCAGCTGCGTTTTTAAAAACTGTTCTTTTTTCCTACAAGCAGCATTTACATGTGTTCACACCCAGGAGCTGTGATGATGACCTGCACAGTTCCGGATATGTTAATTAGCCATGTGCATGCAAAACAAATACTGGAGGGGTGTGAGCGTGTCTACATCCAATTGTAAAGGAGCAGGAAACATGAAGGGGTGTGGCCTCACGGATGCATGCAATTTGGATTGTTTGACAAGTCATGTGAGGGTATATAAGACTGCTTGAAAGGAGATATGTTACTCTGCCTCCCGGATGTCAGAATTATACAACGGTCTTTAAGCTGGGTGATGCCATTTGACAAAGGTGTCTGTGGACACCGAAACATCATGGGACTATGCTTTTAACTTTTTTTCAATAAAAGTTATTTTTTACTAAAATCCAGTGAGTGCTGTCTTAGCTCTAGACTGTTTATATTTGACACATGCACCCTGGTATATGCTTACCCAACCTGGGGTTAAAGAGTGCTTATCCTTTACTTGAATTGTATATATATATTGTATATATATATATATATATATATATATATGTAAACCTGCAACATATATTTAGGGCCTGATGATCTAAAGGTTGTTTTAAATTTGTGATGATGTTACGCTATTCGATTTGTATTACGAATGCGTTGTTGTTATGAGGGCAAGATTACATATGTTGCTTATTTTTCAGCGCAACTGCTGAAAGCCACGTCACCCATAAGTTCACCTAGCACATTGTGGGAGTCACATAACACACTCCACAATATGATAAACTGGTGTTAGTTTTAAAAACTGGAGAGGTTTTGAAATGTCCACAATTTTGCACACGTAACTAAAATATAAAGAGTTTTATTAAAATGTTGAATTCACACGTAAAATCTAAACCAAAAAATAAAAAATAAACTGACACGTCAAAATGCCATTCAAAACTCCTAAACCACCATCCCCTCACATTGCATTCACTAATAAAATGTATTAACCCCTAAACTGCCATCCCCCCACATCGCAACTACTAAATAAACATATTAACCCCTAAGCCACCACTCCCCCACATCGCAACTGCTAAATAAACATATTAACCCCTAAACCGCCATCCCCCACAATGCTAAGTACCTAATTAAACTATTAACCCCTAAGCCGCCATCCCCTACATCGCAAACACCAAATTAAACTATTAACTCCTAAACCGCCATCCCCCTACTACGTAAAGTATTAAACTATTAACTAAGCCCCCTAATCTACCATCCCCTAACTTAACCCCAATTAAAATACACTTAAATAAAATTTAAAATATACTAACTGCCTTAACAATAAAAGAAAAAATTACAAAAAATAAAAAACCTACATTACAAAAAATAAAAAAATAACATTACTAAAAATAATAACTCCTAACATTACAAATAAAATAAAAAAACTACCATTAGAAAGAAACACACTAAAATTACAAAAAATAATTAACAAAATAATCCAAAATAAAAATTATTTCTATTCTACCCATTCCCCCTAAAATGGCATGTGGATGGGCATTGCCCTTAAGCTCTTTTTCTTCCAATTAAAAATAAAAAAGCCCTAATCTAAAAAAAAAAGAAACACTAACCCCAAAATTGGTATTAACCATTGATGAATGGTAACAATTTATCTTCATCCGGGTGACGAAAGATCTTCATCACGGTGGCGAAACATCTTCATCCATCGCGGTACCATATTCTATCATCATCCCAGTGATGGAGGCTGTGACAGCGAGTTCATCTGTGACATTGGTCTTCATCTTCATCCAGGCAACACGGAGGTCTTGTTCATGCGATCACCAGCCGCAAACTAAAGATTGAATGGGGTTACTTTGAATTCCTAGTGACTGATTTGATTATTTAAATGAAGATGCACTTAATTAAATATCACAAACTGATCATGCAAGAACCCCTGCATTTACAGAAGAAGAAAATTAAATGTTGGCTAAAAAAATGCAACAACAGTAAGATAACATTTTTGAAACATTTTCAGCAAAAACCTCTCCTAATGATAAACAAATTTTATGGAAAGACATTGCAGTTGGAGTATTTTCAAGATCAGTTGCTAAAAGTTAAAAAGGTATAGTGAATTAAAAAAATAAATAAATAATCAAGAATTAAATTACATCAAAATAAAACAGGTGGTGGCCCAGCAATTACGAATAATTTTACTAATTCCGAGAATATAATAAGCAGCCTCATACCTTCAAGTATGGTTAGTTGTATTCAAGGACTTACAGAATCAAAAAACAATTCAGGTAAATTATTAATTCATGGTTTATTTTTTTAAAATAAATTTAATTACATTACTTAATTTGCATTGTTCTCTTGTTTTTCTTTATTTGAAATATACCTAAGTATACTCATAAAGTGCTAATTAGATGCTGAACATATACATATTTTTGGTTTTAATCATTTCTATTTTCTGTATTTCCAACTGCAAATAGGAATAAAAACAAAAGAATATAAGAAAATATTGTAAACACTCAACAGTTGAATTTCAAAATGTTTGTGATCTTGAAAATTCAAATACTAGTGAAAATGCAGTAATATGTAATGTGTTAGATTTGTCTCAAAGTGAATACAATGTTAATTACAATGATTGTAATTGTGAAAATAATGGAAATAAAAATAATAAAAATAACTACAATTATAATAATAATAATAATGATAATAACTACAATTCTTTATTATGGAGAAATGGAAACAAATGATACTATTCAGGAAAATTTTAATATTTTAAATAATAAGATAGATGTTTTGAATAAAAATATAGAAAATCAAACTGCAGAATTTAAATTAATAAATGCTTTTGTAAAGGAAATAAATATGAATTAAGAAAAAAATAATTTATACTTTCAATCAATAAGTGAATCATTAACGTAAAATATGACTTAAATAAGATTCCTCCATATTAACTTCTTAAATGCTTATTTCTTCTGCTTAAGCTGGTAAGGGTACATCTAAAGAGACATAATTATACAGTGGGTATTGAAAAGAATCACCCCTCCTTGAAAATAATCACATTTTGTTGCTTTACCACCTGACATAAAGACAGACACAGTTTTTGTTTATCCAGTTGTAATTACTCAGTGCAATTTATAACATCAAAGTGAAAGATGTAAAACCAACATATCAGACAAAAATAAAGACAATTTAGAAACAGAATCACTGAGTTGGGAAAAGATCCACCCCCTCCTAAAATTACTTGTAAACTCAATCATGTGTAGCTATTTACCTTCTCAATGACACACACAAAGCCATTTGACCTTCAACTGTGATCAGCTGTGGGCATATTGATTAGCTCAGCATGAAAAGAGCTTTCTGGGAGCATCTAAGTCCCTGGTAGTGCAACTGAAACAAACAATCAACTATGGGTGGTAAGGCACTGTCAAAAGATCTCTGGGATAATGTTGTGGACAGACACAAGTCAAGAGATGGATACAAGAAAATATCAAAGCCTTTATCAATGCCTAGAAGCACAGTGAAGTCTATTATTAACAAGTGGAAGGTATTTAGTACAACACAGACCCTCTCTGGATCAGAACGTTGCTCCAAACTGGATGAAAGAGCCTGAAGAAAACTGGTCAGAGAGGCTACCAAGAGGCCCACAGCAACTCTGAAGAAGTTACAGGAATTTAAGGCAAAGAGTGGTCATTGTGTGCATGTGACAACAATATCACAAATTCTCCACAAATGTGGCTTGTAATGGAGGGATGCAAGAAAAAAGCCCCTCCTCAAGAAAGGCCACATGCAGTTATGACTAAGCTTTGCTATAACACATCTAGGAGATTCTGAGGCCACATGGAAAAAGGTGATATGGTCAGATTAGACTAAAATTGAATTATTTGGCCTCAACAGCAAACAATATGTCTGGAGGAAATCCAATACACTTCACCATCCAAATAAAAACATACCTACAGTAAATCATGGAGGTGGTAATATCCTGTTATGGGGGTGTTTCTCTGCAGCAGGCCCTGGAGCACTTGTCAGGATAGAAGGAATAATGGATGGGGCAAAATACCGGCAAATTCTTGAGGAAAATCTGCTGCCCTCTGCCAGGAAGTGGTCAATGGGAAGAAGGTTTATCTTACAACATGACAATGACTCAAAGCACACAGAAAAAATGACCACACAGTGGATGAAGGAGAAAAAGGTGAATGTCCTAACATGGCCTAGTCAGAGCCCAGACTTTAACCCCATTGAATATCTGTGGCATGCCTTGGAGACTGCAGTCCACAAATGATCACCATCAAATGTAATGGAACTGGAGCAGTTCTGCAAAGAAGAGTGGGCAAATATTGCACAGACTCTGGGCGCGATCCGATATACGGCATAGTTTTTGGCGCAAGCGAGGGAACCCGCACCGCCCGTAATTTCACCTCACAACTCGACCTATCCAATATACTGCGCCGTCAGATGCTAAACTGGCGTAAGTAGGAAAAACCGGCGATCAACTAAAATGTGCGCAAATACACATTTTAGTCGTCGCAAGTACTTACGCCAGTATTTTGTTCACGTAAAGTCTCAATAAAGTGTAGTTTTATGCAAATTAGGCTACGAATCGTAAAAAACAATGGCCAATTCTAAAAGATGCGACACGTAATTACGCCATTCAAAATTCATACATAAACCCATGCGCAGCGGCCATTTTCTTTAGTGTGTTTGGTTGGTTCTTGGAGCTACAGCACACTACAGTGAGTAGAGAGATTAGTGGTAAGAGTAGTGAGAGAGGAGCATTTCATAAAGTTAGTTAGGTCAGATTGTTGGATTGTTAAGCCTGTACATTTACTTACACTTTTTTTTACATATTGCACACATTTTGCATACACACATATACAAAATACACAACACTTTTTTTTTTCTAACACCTCATATATTTTATTTATCTTTTACAGTGTGATAGGCTGAGTGTTTGGTTGTGATTGTGTGTGATTAAAGTGGGAGTGAGTGTGAGTGTGTGTAGTTTGAGGATGACAGGGAGAGGTAGGGTGGGGGGGAGGAGGGAAGGGGAGTTGCAGGGAGAGAATTATGAACAGGAGGAGCAGCAGGGTCCCCGTCAGGGAGTGAGTGGAGGGGGGGAGAGTTAGAAGAGAGGATGGGAGTGGGGTTGCCCCAAGGTCAGGCACACTCAGAAGAGGGACAGAGGGTGCACATGGGGATAGAAGGGGGAGAAGGGAGAGGATAGGGAGGAACCCACACCAGGGACATCCCAGGGAGGGAGCCAGGCGGCCCAGGACGAGGAGTGCATGAGGTGCCCCAACTTCTCTTTTGCAGAAAACCTCGCGCTAGTCCAGACCGTCCTGGAGAACCACACTGCCCTCTTTGGCCAAGAGAAGGGCAAAGGAGTTGCCCGAAGGCATAAAGATGCATGGCTGATGGTTGAGGAGGCAGTCAACAGCGTGGCCCAGCAGAGGAGGAATGTGGATGGGCTCAAGAAAAGGTGGAATGACTGCAAGAGGCGGGTCAATGAGAAAATGGGCCAAGAAGCCATGCAGCAGAGGGGAACAGGCGGTGGTCCTCACCAGGAGGCAGAATATAATGAGTGGCAGGAGCTCATTCGCAGGTTGCTGAGCGTCACAGCAGTCCGTGGACTTCCAGGGGCTCGTGACTCAGGGACTGCAACATCAGCACAGCATGCTGGTGAGTAACATCCCACACACCAGTATTATATGTATTTGAGCTATGACATCCTTTAATGTCACACATTCATGTACAAAATGAGGAGCATGGTATTTGGCCTACTAACAAAAACATCCACAATTAGATTTCACATTAAAGGGACATTAAACCAAAGCTTTTTATGTCATTATTCAGATAGAGAATACAGTTTTAAACAACATCCCAATTTACTTCTATTATGTAATTTGTTTCATTATTTTGTTATTCTTTGTTTATTAAATATCAATGCACATGGGTGAGACAATCACATGAGGCATTGATGTGCAGCCACCAATCAGCAGCTTCTGAGCCTATCTAGATATGCTTTTCAGCTAAGAATATCAAGAGAATGAAGCAAATTAGGTAATGGAAGTAAATTACAAAGTTGTTTAAAATTGCATGCTCTAGCTGAATCATGAAAGAAAAAAATGGGTTTAATGTGCATTTAATGCTACTTAACACATTGAAATTCATGATATGAGGTGGAATAGTGAAATACTAACATGTCTCGGAGTAACACAGGCCAAAAGCCACATGTAGAGTTTTCAGTAAATGGACACTATAGCCATCTCAATACTTTTAGCTCAAGAAAGCACGTTATGTGCCTACATCAGGCTAAAGGAAATTGTGTGACCATAGTGTTAGTGATGTCGCGAACTGTTCGCCGGAGAACAGTTCCCGGCGATCTTAGCTTGTTCGCGTTCGCCGCGGCGGGCGAACATATGCAATGTTCGATCCGCCCCCTATTAGTCATCATTGATGGAACTTTGACCCTGTGTCTCACAGTCTGATGACACATTTCAGCCAATCAGCAGCAGACACTTCCTCCCAGACCCTCCCAGCTACTGGGCAGCAGCCATTTTAGAGTCATAACGATCCTGCTGTCTTAGTGAGAGGAGGTTTAGTGCTGCTGCTGTTGATATTATAGGGAAATAGATAGCTAGGCTAGTGTATTTAGTGTCCACTACAGTCCTGAAGGACTCATCTAGTCTCTGCTGTAAGGACAGCACCCCAAAAAGCCCTTTTTAGGGCTAGAACTTCAGTCCAAAAATCCCTTTTTAGGGCTATAACTTCAGTCGTTTTTTTTTGGTAATTTTATTTGCATTTGCCTGCCTGTCAGCCTGTGGCTCATAGCATATACTGTGATTAATTCTTCTGTGCCACCACTTATATCTGCTTAATATTAGTGTAAATAAAAAAAAAAAAAACTTTTACCTCATTTTGCTAGTGTAAACTAATTTCATTTTCCATCAGGCCTGTGTGTCAGGTACACAGCATATATTGTGCCTAATTGCTCTGTTTTCCACCACTTATATCTGGTGTAACATTAGTGTAAATAAAAAAAACAAAAAACTTTTACATCATTTTGCTAGTGTAATCTAATTTAATTTTCCATCAGGCCTGTGTGTCAGGCCCACAGCATATACTGTGATTAATAGCTCTGTTTTCCACCACTTATATCTGGCGTAACATCAGTGTAAATTTAAAAAAAAAAATTTTTTACATCAATCTGCTATTGTTATTTAATTTTAGTTGCCAGGCCAGCGTGCCACTAGTGCCAGCCTGTGTGTCAGGCTCCCAGCATATACTGTGTCTACTTCCATCCTGAGTGCCACCACTCCTATCTGGTGTAACATTAGTTTAAATTTTTTAAAAAAAAACTTTTACATCAGTCTGCTAGTGTTATTTAATCGCAGTTGCCTGGCTGCCAGCGTGTGTGCCAGGCCCACTTTCCAACTAGTGCCACCAATCATATTTGTTATAACAGTAGTGTAAATATTTTAAATAAAAACTTTTTTAACTGTGAAACATCAGTCTTTTAGTGTAATCTAATTGTAGTTGCCTGCCTGCCAGCGTGTGTGCCAGGCCCACTTGCCAAGTTAGTGGCACCATTCATATTTGTTGTAACAGTACTTTAAATATTTAAAATAAAAACTTTTTTGACTGTGAAACATCAGTCTGCTAGTGCAATTGAATTGCAGTTGCCTGCCTGCCAGCGTGTGTGCCAGGCCCACTTGCCAACTAGTGCCACCAATCATATTTGTTATAACAGTATTGTAAATATTTAAAAAAATATTTTTTTTGACTGTGAAATATCAGTCAGCTAGTGTAATCTAATTACAGTTGCCTGCCTGCCAGCGTGTGTGCCAGGCCCACTTGCCAACTAGTGCCACCAATCATATTTGTTATAACAGTAGTGTAAATAATTTAAAAAAAAAAAATTTGGCTGTGAAACATCAGTCTGCTAGTGTAATCTAATTGAAGTTGCCTGCCTGACAGCATGTGTGCCAGGCCCACTTGCCAAGTTAGTGGCACCACTCATATTTGTTGTAAAAGTATTCTAAATATTTAAAAAAAAAAAAAACTTTTTTGACTGTGAAACATCAGTCAGCTAGTGCAATCTAATTGCAGTTCCCTGCCTGCCAGCGTGTTTGCCAGGCCCACTTGCCAACTAGTGTCACCACTCATATTTGTTATAACAGTATTGTAAATATTTAAAAAAATAAATTTTTTGACTGTGAAATATCAGTCAGCTAGTGTAATCTAATTACAGTTGCCTGCCTGCCAGCGTGTGTGCCAGGCCCACTTTCCAACTAGTGCCACCAATCAATTTAGGAATGTTAGGTAATTTATGCCCTTTATGGATTAAAACCAGACTCTGCATCAACTATGTAATTTTACGTGGGAGTTTTGCCATGGATCCCCCTCTGGCATGCCACAGTCCAGGTGTTAGTACCCTTGAAACAAGTTTTCCATCACTATTGTGGCCAGAACATTTGACAAAGTTCGGACATTTGACAAAGTTCGCAAAATTTTAGGTTCGCAACATCACTACATAGTGTCACTTAGAGCAGTGTTTTTCAACCAGTGTGCCGTGGCACACTAGTGTGCGTGAGAGATCCTCAGGTGTGCCACGGCAGACTGACAACAGTGTGACATATTTTTTAAACTTTGCTTGTTTTTTACTCCCAGTGCAGGGGTAGTTTGTAGGAGGCATGGCATAACAGCACAATACATACAGTATGTGTGTGTTTGTGTGTATGTGTATATATATATGCTGTATTAGGCTACAATGTGTGATTTTTTTAAAATTTTGGGATGGTGGTGTGCCACAGGATTTTTTAATGTAAAAAAGTGTGCCACGGCAAAAAAAAGGTTAAAAATCACTGACTTAGAGAACACATTTTCTCCATCACTGACATGTACACAGAACTATTGTATGAAACGCATACATGTATACTTTGCATATTAAAATCCCTCATATCACAAATCACAATGTGCACATGTATGTTATAGAGTTTGACATGAGAATGAGTATAGGCCCTAGCATGTATCAATGTACATTGTATGCCCACATGGATATATATATATATATATATATATATATATATATATATATATATGATTGTACTAATACCTCTCATCATTTGACTCCTCCACAGAACCTCCTGTCACCAGGGTGCAAACTGGCATGCATCCACTGCAACCACCAGGCCAGAGAATGGCTCCAGCACAACCAGCAGGCCGGAGAATGGCTCCACCACAACCACCAGGCCAGAGAATCCCTCAACAGTATGCTCCCAGGCATGAGGTGGGTTGGATTGCCTCTGTTGAGGACCCATATGTCATGCCACCAAGTTTTGAAGAGGAGCCCTGGCAGGAGCCCTGGCCGGAGGACTATTCTTTTGGTTATGAGGGGCAGCCAAGGCATCCCCAAAGGGTAGATGTCTTTACCCCCCCCTCCCAATATCAGGCCAGTCAGGACTTTTACCACCAGGACATACAAACTGGTCAGGCTGAGTGGTCGCACACTAGTCGTCAATGGGACTACCAGTCCACCCGGAGAGATCCACCATCCGCTTCCCTTGGAAGAGCTCCAGCATATGAAGAGGAGCATATAGCTGTGGCAGCATCTTTAAGTGGTATCATCCAGACCTAATCTCAGATGCTGAGAGTTATTTCGGATATGCAGATGCAGACTGACAACAGATGGTGGGAACAAAACCAACTGTTGGGTGTGTTGGTGGAGCATTTCACACACCAGCAGGACACTGCCTCCAGCCTCTCATCTGTGGCCAGCACTCCTGCAGAATCCTCTGAATCCACACAACCCAGGAGAGGCAGGAGAGCCACTCCAGGCACCTCAGCCCCCTCATCTAAGAAGCCAAAAAAAAAAAAATATTGTTATATTTCATCCTAAATCTTGTCCTCTGTTATTTACCATATAATTGTCATCCACATCCATGTGAGGGGTGTTTTAGAACACTAATATTTTTGAAAAATATAATAAGGCCTGTGTGCAAATGGCCCAGAAAAGGTAATATCATCATGTTTATGACATATTCATGTTCTCTAAACCACATCACATAGTTGTGTATGAAGGGTACATATAGTGATATTCACTTTTAAGATGTAAATCAAGGTTTCTCACATCCAATAGAAATTGACCCATGTGCAGGGATAGGCACGAGCCAAGGCTGTGGCGGACATTTTCTAAGGTAAAGACTTTTAGTGAAGGACACCTTGCCTATCCCTGCACATGGGTATATATTTCTAAATAATAATGTTTTTACAGAAGGTGTGAACATAAGGTATAAACATCCATTTTCATTCCTCGAAATGATAGTCAATAAATCATAGTGACCAAAATATGAATTGAACTAATGATAAATTTTCAGTAATTAGGGTGGTTAAGGGAATGGGAGTGGGATGTAGTAGTTTCACTTGCATGCAGTGGAAATCCGCAGTATGTAATTCGATGACCAGCTGCAGCAGGGGCAGCACCATCACCATGGACCTCAGCAGCAACTATAGAATCAGCATGTGTAGACAGAACAACAGGGGATTGTAGGGCTTCCAGCACCCCTTGTGCCCCATGATGACCCCTTGTGCCCCATGATGACCCCTTGTGCCCCATGATGACCCCTTGCGCCCCATGATTGACCCCTTGTGCCCCATGATGACCCCTTGTGCCCCATGATGACCCCTTGTGCCCCATGATTGACCCCTTGTGCCCCATGATGCACCCCTTTGTGATTGGTTTGACACACTTGCAGGGGCAGGAATAATAAATGCTTTTAAGAGGTTAACTATTTGTGATCAAGCTGCTGCTATGTATATTGTTAAGCATGCATTTGTAAGGCCTTCAGAGAGTTATGTTGGTTTCTAAGTCAGTGCAAGGGTTCCTGCGGCTGAAATTTGTGGCGAGATGAGAATGGAGTAGATTTTCTGAAATCTGCGCGCGTAAGTCCTTACGCCGTACATTGGATACCAAACTGCGAGTGTTTTGTATGTCAGTCTATGGGCCAAAAAACGACGGGCGAAGGCAGAAATATACGCGCGTAACTTCTAAGTTACTCCGTATATAGGATACCAAACCCGCGCAAAATTTGGCGTCGCCGGCTTTTGCGTGCGACGATTTATATCGGATCGAGGCCTAGATGTGCAAAGTTAGTGGAGACATATACCAACAGACTAAAGGCTGTAATTTAAGCAAAATGTGGATCAACAAAATACTGACACAAGGGGGTGATCCTTTTTACAACTCAGTGATTCTGTTTTTGAATTGTCTTTATTTTTGACTGACATGTTGGTGTTATATCTTTCACTTGGATGTTATAAGCTGCACCGGGTAATTACAACTGGAAAATGTGTCTGTCTTTATTTCAGTCTGCAAAGCAACAACATTTTCAAGGGGGTGATTCTTTTCAATACCCACTGTAAAAATTATTTATTTCAATAAATGCAAAAATACAGCAAGTAATACACATTGCATCAAAAATATACTGTATGTCGCAATTGACAAATTAATGAATGAAAATTATACCAAAAATAAAAATACAAGAATTATTACACCAAAAATAAAAAATATTTACATCCACATCAATCATTAAAAAAACATAAATATATAATATTATAATATATATAATATTGAATAATACCATTCACTATAAAAAAAGGGCTAAGACAGGGCTAAGAATATGTAATGTCAACTAACTCAAATATAATAATTTTAAAATATTTATTTTACAAAAGAAAAAAGAAAAAGATAAACATCACAATAAAAAGGTGTTTTTAAAAAAGCAAACTACAACAAACCTTTAAAAAACTACTATGCGTTTCAAGGAAAGATCTTCTTCATCAGGTGGTATGAATTGTAATGCTGACAGTTCTCCTTTTTATAGCAGTTCATTGGATTGTCCCTCCCATTGATAGACTAATAAAAATGTGTGTGCAGCAAATACCTGGCAATTACCACTTCTGGAACTTCAGAATTCTTTCTTTTGCAACAATAAAGCATGAAGGAGTCACAAATCTGCTGTGGTATTTGTCTGAGTTAAGCTACTGCTGGATTCTACTAACTGTAAGTAGGATTGCATGTCTAAACTTTCTATCAGAAGGCAGTCATCTTGCAAACAGTAGATGAAAACAGAATAGTAAAAAGAATACCTTCAGAGTTATTAATCTTCAATATAAATACTCATGTTTGTTAAACTGATCATAGATCAGCTTGTAACTAAAGGAATTTATTTAAATGAAAAGCTGCATTGCTTGCTGCACACAGCTCAGTAAATGTTTCTGCATTTAACAAGGAAGTTTCCATTAAAGGGACACTGAACTCACTTTTTTTCTTTCGTGATTAAGTTAAGCAACTTTCTAATTTACTCCCATTATCAATTTTTCTTCGTTCTCTTGCTATCTTTATTTGAAAAGGAAGGCATCTAAGCTTTTTTTTGTTCAGTAGTCTGGACAGCACTTTTTTATTGGTGGATGAATGTATTCACCAATCAGCATCTATCCCAGAGCATTCAATTCCTATTACCCAAGTGATCTTCAGGCACCTCCAGTAACAAAGACAGAGAGGTTAGAGATGTCTGAGTTTGCAAGGTATATGATTCAACATGAGCTTACTAATACAAGTCTTACAAAATTTTATGATCTGCCAGAGAACTACAGGTCTTGGAAGTCTACATTCAAGACTGCTGTTGAAGATTTAGGTATATCTGCTAGAGAAGAGCTTGATCTGCTGGTAAAGTGGGTAGGTGCTGAATCTGCAGAACCTGTCAAGAGGCTCAGAGCTGTCCATGTAGACAACCCAGTTGCAGGTTTAAAAATGGTTTGGTAACTTTTGGATCAGACCTATGGTAGACCAGAAGTAATTGAAAATGCCCTTTTAAAGTAAATAAATTTTTTTCCAAAAGTCACAGTTAGGGACAATCGCAAGCTACAAGAGTTAAGTGATCTTCTCCTGGAACTAGAAGCAGCTAAAGCAGATCCATGTCTATCAGGACTGAGTTATCTTGATACTGCACAAGGTGTGAATCCAATTGTGGCAAAATTACCTCATGCTCTAAAGATAAATGGGCAACACAAGGATCAAGATACAAACAAGAGAATAATGTATTATTCCCTCCCTTTTCCTTTTTCAGTAAGTTCATCCAAGACATAGCAAAGACAAGAAATGATCCAAGTTTCTCTTTAACCGAATTAAATCAGTGGGCGGTGACTTCTCCAGAACATGAGAAAGAAACTTCAAGATTCAAGAACTCAAAGAAATCAGTGTTTGTCCAAAAGACAGATGTTGCACCTTCCAGTCAGGGAATGCAAAATGAGAAATTAAACAATTTGATTCAAGAATGTCCATTGCACAAGAAGCCTCACCCACTTAAGAAATGTTGTAGCGTTAGAGAAAAACCTTTGCAAGAACGCATAGAGCTTCTTAAGAATTATGGACTATGCTTAAGGTGCTGTTCTTCAACACATCATCTTTCTAGAAACTGCAAAGCCAATATTAGATGTTCAGAATGCAATAGTGACAGACATGTGTTTGCTCTCCACCCAGAGTTTTCAAGTTCCCTTCCACTTGAAAGTATTGCCCCTGCTGAAAAGCTTGGCGGGGAGAAAGCAGAAGAGACAACAAACAAAAAATCTGTTGCTTCTTAATGTACTGAAATATTCGGAGGTCTTAGTTAAAGGTCCTGCTCTAAAATATGTCTTGTCAAAGTGTATCCTAAGGGAGAGCCTGATAAATCAGTAAGAATGTATGCAATTCTGGATGATCAAAGCAATCGATCACTGGCTAGAACTGAATTCTTCAACATATTCAACGTAAATGGTAATCCTTCAGCTTACACCCTTGGTACATGTGCAGGTCAGTTTGAAACAAAAGGAAGAAGATCTAGTGATTTCATAATAGTTTCTATTTCAGATGGTATACAGTTGCCTTTACCTACACTTATTGAATGCAATCAAATACCAGATAACAGGGATGAGATTCCAATGCCAGAAATAGCCCATTACCATCCTCACATGAAACACATAGCTAGTTGCATACCAGCTCTAGAGAAGAATGCTCAGATATTGCTTTTACTTGGTAGAAATATTCTAAGAATACACAAGGTATGCCAGCAATGTAATGGACCTCATAATTCCCCATAAGCTCAGAGACTTGACCTTGGCTGGGTAATAGTTGGAGATGCCTGCATAGGAAAGATCTACAGAACAGATATTACTAACTCCTTGAAAACTAATGTGTTAATTAATGGACGTCCATCATACTTTGAGTCATGCCCAAATCACTAGCATGTAAAGGAGAGACCTGGAATCTATGAACATTCATACTATGCCAGTCAAGATGATATGGTTACTCCCTTACCAGATGATGACAGCATTGGAAGTACAGTGTTCCACACAACAAAGCATGACAATAAACTAGCTCCTTCTATCGAAGATAAAGAATTTCTCAAGTTAATGGACAAAGAGTTTTAAAAGGATGACTTAAACAGTTGGGTATCCCCTCTGCCATTTCGCAATCCAAGACAAAGGTTACCTAACAACAGAGTTCAAGCACTCTCTAGACTTTCTTCCTTACAACGTACTCTAGAGAAAGATCCAAAGATAAAAGAACACTGTATCATTCATGCAGAAGATATTTGAAAATAAGCATGCAGAGCCATCTCCTCCACTAAAAGAAGGTGAAGAATGTTGGTATCTTCCTTCATTTGGCATCTATCATCCACGCAAACCAGGTCAAATAAGGGTTGTGTTTGATTCAAGTGCACAGTATGAAGGCATATCACTCAATAGTGTTCTTCTTACTGGACCTAACCTTACTAATAGGGATGGGCGAATGTTTTTATAACATTCTAACATTCGATTTTTGAATGTTCGGTTTCGAATTTTACGATTACATTCGAAAATATTCGAATTCGAAAAATTCGAATTTAGATTGTAATAGTATTTCTAATGCTTTTTCTTTAAATATAATATTTGAATTATGCAATATTCGAATTCGAAAAATTCGAATTTAGATTGTAATAGTATTTCTAATGCTTTTTCTTTAAATGTAATATTCGAATTATGCAATACATGTATTCGAATTCGAAAAATTCGAATTTAGATTGTAATAGTATTTCTAATGCTTTTTCTTTAAATGTAATATTCGAATTATGCAATAGGTGTAATCGAATTCGAAAAATTTGAATTTAGATTGTAATAGTATTTCTAATGCTTTTAAATGTAATATTCGAATTATGCAATATTCGAATTCGAAAAATTTGAATTTAGACTGTAATAGTATTTCTAATGCTTTTTCTTTAAATGTAATATTCGAATTATGCAATACGTGTATTTGAATTCGAAAAATTCGAATTTAGATTGTAATAGTATTTCTAATTCTTTTTCTTTAAATGTAATATTCGAATTATGCAATACGTGTATTCGAATTCGAAAAATTTGAATTTAGATTGTAATAGTATTTCTAATGCTTTTTCTTTAAATGTAATATTCGAATTATGCAATATTCGAATTCGAAAAATTTCTAATGCTTTTTCTTTAAATGTAATATTATTATGCAATACGTGTATTCGAATTCGAAAAATTCGAATTTAGATTGTAATAGTATTTCTAATGCTTTTAAATGTAATATTCGAATTATGCAATATTCGAATTCGAAAAATTCAAATTTATATTCGAATTAGAAAAATTCGAATTTCGAATGTAGACATTCGATATAATTATAAACATTCGAATTCGAAAGTGACATTCGAAAACTGTAAATAACATTCGATTTTCAAATTTTTAAGAATATTCGTTCTTATCGACATTCGAATTTAGAATTTGAATTTCGGTAATAACATTCGTTCTACATTCGAAATTCGAAAATTTGCACATTCGCCCATCCCTACTTACTAACAGTCTCTTAGGTGTATTGATCAGGTTCTGGAAAGACACTGTAGCATTCATGGCTGACATACAACAGATGTTCTATTGTTTCATTGTTCGAGAAGACAATAGGAATTACCTCAGGTTTCTGTGGCATCGCAACAATGATACTAGTGCTGAGATAATAGATTATCGCATGAGAGTGCATGTCTTCGGCAACAGTCCATCACCTGCAGTGGCAATATATTGACTGAGAAGAACAGCTCTAGAAGGTGAAATGAAATATGGAACAGATGCCAGACAATATGTAGAAAGAGACTTCTATGTGGATGATGGAATCAAGTCTGTACCTACAGATGAAGAAGCCATTAATCTACTTAAAAGAACACAAAGGATGATATCTGTAGCAAACCCAAGGATTCATAAAATAGTCTCAAACAGCAGCAAGGTGTTGAAAGCCTTTCTTCCAGCAGACCATGCAACAGACCTCAAAAACTTAGATCTAGGTACAGATACACCACCTGTACAACAAAGTCTTGGTCTACATTGGAACATATCAACTGATGAATTTGTATTTAAAGCTTCTACTGATGAAAAGCCATACACTAGACGTGGTGTTTTATCAATTATTAACAGTTTTTATGACCCACTGGGGTTTGTAGCTCCAGTGACTATACAAGGAAAGTCTCTGCTTAGACAGCTTTCATCAGAGTCAAAGTCCTGGGATACTTTACTACTTATAGAGAAATGTCAGATGTGGGACAGTGGAAGGATTCTTTGAAGGCTCTTGAAAGGCTCTGTATTCCACGGCATTATACTTCTATATCTCTATCAACAGCTACAGTAACAGAGATCTACATCTTCTCAGATGCATCTACAGAAGCTATTGCAGCAGTGGCCTACCTAAAAGTGACCGACATTAAAGGAAAACCACATGTAGGATTTATCAGCAACCGAGTAGAACGCATCAGCAGATCTACAAAACCAGAGCAATGGTATTACGTACCTACTGACCAAAATACTGCAGATCTTGCAACCAGGTCATTAATAAATTGACATGGCCGACAGGACCAGCATTCTTGTTAAACTCTACAGATACAACATCAACCAGTACTACATTTCAGTTTGTGGGACCTGATAAAGAGAACCACCTTCAAGCTACTACACTTCTTACCAGTGTACCTGGTCTTGGATTACAGAAGTTGTACTTCTATTTCACATGGACTGTGATTATACTCATAGACACTGGTTGACAATTTGTAAGGATTACAATAGAGAGATGACTACAGGGAACAGTGCCAGCCTTGCTTCTCTTCAAGAATTATCATGTGAAAACAACATGGACTTATGTTTGCAATTACATTTTGTATGTTTCTCTCTCTTTATTTGTCTTGCAGGTCTCATAGATAAAGAGGCTTCAATCAACATTTGTTTGTTTATTGTTTATTGGTTGATTTATATAGTGGTATCTACAGATACCAGACGGGGAGTGTTCTGTCCATATTTTCATATGTACATCTTTAAGTGCTATTTTAGTTCTTGTGCTCCCTCTAGTTTTATGTTTTATTATTGTATTCAATTTAATGTATATTCTCTGTTCTACCTCTGACCTTTTTGAGGTCACTTCCTGCCTCCATTTTAGTTTCACTTTGTGTGTGTAAATTAGTTTCATTTTGTGTGTGTAAAGTTTGCTAGAACTTTCTGCTAATAGCTTTGTAGAGGCAAATTTTTTTTACCTGGCAATTACCACTTCTGGAACTTCAGAATTTTTTTTTTGCAACAATAAAGCATGAAGGAGTCACAAATCTCTGCTGTGGTATGAGTTAAGCTACTGCTGGATTCTACTAAAATGTAAGTAGGATTGCATGTCTAAACTTTCTATCAGAAGGCAGTCATCTTGCAAACAGTAGATGAAAACAGAATAAGACCATTTACAATTGATATTTGATGTTTATTGAAAAGTACCAAACATATATAGAAACAAAGATATCAAGGCATGCCTCAGGTACTTTTTTGCTTAAAATCAAACAACAAGAAAACAAAGATCAATCACCACAGTAATAACAGGTAATATAATCGCATATATCTAATTTATGAGATAGAGATACATAATAATAACAAAAATACTGTATAGCTCATTGAAAATAATAACCCAAATGTATGTGTAACTATGAAAAGGTGAATTCAATACTATCTCTTTTAATAAGTGTACATAATAAGTGTATAGTTTTATATAATAAATGTATTAATGTAAAGTATATTGTGGATTTATTATGCAAGGTTGGAGACTCAACACCCTTCCAGTTGGGTAGGTTCTCCAAACCTAAGATATATGTTTTATTATATATATATATATATATATCTATATATATATATATATATATATATATATATATATATATATATATATACTGACAGATCACTTAAACCCCATGCGTATGTTCATAGGGATCACCACTACCAGAATAGGGAAGCCCCTGCAATCATACCACATCGGTATATTGATACCAGTTCCTATTGTGATAAGAGTAAAGAAGAAAGAGAGAGATATGGTTGTAGTATCTAAGCTATGTAACATAATGAAAATAGAAAAGTGTTAAAAGTAGAAAGAAAAAGCAGCACTCGTGGGACACCGACTTATAATAAAAAGTCCAAACTTTATTCCATAAGTTTAAAAAATCAGGTAGGATCAGGGAATTAACCCCTTACGCGTTTCGTGCTCCAACTGAGCACTTAGTCATAGGGATAGTTGCTTAGACCGGACATGGCCTATTTAAAGGCACAGTGTCCAATCAGGCAATTTACAGAAAGATTAAAAAACAATAATATAAAAACATGTTAACACAAAACATGATCATCTAACAATATGTATGCATGAAGTTGCCAAACACCAGATAATATGAATATGAAAATATGCAATTTGTTACCACATCATAATTCCGTTATTTTCATATTGAAAAACCTACTATATCAAAGACATGAGAGATTTAAATACAATAATAATGACATTAGTGTGCTTAGGACACCCTAAATATGGAAAATCTTTAATTAATGCCTATAGCTAACCTAGTACGTTTGCACTATGTAAGTGCTGAAATAATTGACATTTTATTTAATTAAATTTAAAAAAAAAAAAAAAAAGATTTTGTGTGATATATTACATAATGCTGAACATGGTTAGTAATGACATTTAAGATGTTTTTATTTGGATAGTAATGAATTGATCCATATGGCATGATATGATATGATGAAATATCTGTGATAGACTAATATCAGTCTATAAATATACTCATATCCCACTCTTTATTTAAACCTTCTGGGGTCACAGTTCTTAATTTATATATCCAAAACATTTCTTGTTTGAGTAACATTTTATTCCTGTTTCCCCCT
Organism: Bombina bombina; assembly: GCF_027579735.1. Classification (NCBI taxonomy): domain Eukaryota; kingdom Metazoa; phylum Chordata; class Amphibia; order Anura; family Bombinatoridae; genus Bombina; species Bombina bombina. The sequence goes on along the minus strand of NC_069504.1, from coordinate 451,032,712 downwards.
CTAGTTGGTGGATACATTTTATCTATGACTTTGACTGTCATATTAAATTTATTTGTCATATGCATGGTGAAATGGTGCCGTGCAATTGCTGAATTTTTATTATACATTTTAGTGTCATAGATGTGTTCCCTTTCTTTCTACTTTGAATTTCTGCGGCTTACGCTCAGCCGCGTTTGACTTGCACCTCACGGGGCTGTGTAAAACTTACCCTATCAGCTGGGCAGCAATAGGACTCTCCCCTACACGTCACGCTCTGCAGCGGCCTAGTCTCTCCTACTCCTAGAAAAGTGTTAACCCAACCTAATTGTGATTCAGTATTAAATATACAATAAATTAAGAAAATAAACTAATAAATAAAATGTTAATGAACACTAAAATATGCTCTAACGATGTGACCTAAATAAAAATTGGATTACAATGTTAACACAAACCATATCAATCATTGTCAACACCATAGAACTTCTTTGATCCTTCCTATTATTATTACTATTCCATTTTAGTAATTTATCTGGATTATCAGATGAAGCTAAAATATTTTTTTAGATTTTTCGCCTTTTTATATATAACTTTTTTTCTTTCTATAGGGAATGTTTCTTTTAGTAATGGATCATCATTTAGAATACGTTGATGTTTTTGTAAAATATGACTTTTTTTCACTTGTGTCTGTATTAAATCTAGTGATCATACAACTACTATAATGGTCATTGTTTCCTATATCTTTAAGTGGAACACCATTAATTGAACTTATAGAGAATTTCTTATTTTTATTCCCTACTTTATTATAGTTTATTGAAAATATCTTGTCTTTTGATCTCATTTAATGATTCAAAATCTCTTTCCACTAGTTTTTTAGAGAAATCTTTTTCTAAAAATCTTTCTTTAAATACATTTTCTTAGCTTTTGAAATACTTTTCTGTTGTACAATTTCTCTTGATTTTAAGGAATGATGTCAGGGGTTTTTCCTTGTTTTGTTTGCCATGTGCTGCTGGCAGCCATTTTAGTCACCTCTCTTGCTGGCTATGGTGCATTGTGGGGGATGCTGCTCATTTCCTGCACTTCCTTTTATGGCCAGACTGGTGTGCATCATCAGTATGAGACAGGATGCAGTCTCAGAATTGTGATGTCATCACTAATTATTTAAAGGGCCTCTGTTCACTATGCTTTTCCTTTGTGTTGTCTCAGACCTGTTTGTTAGAGTTCCTGTGTATTACCTGACTGCCTGACGTCCTTCCTGGTTCCTGATCCCTGGCTTGTTCCTGACTCTGCTGTTTTCCTTGTTCCTCATTCCGGCTCGTCTGACTATTCGCTTTGGCTCCTGACTCGGCTCGTCTGACTACCAGCTCTGGTTTTGACTCCTGGCTTGTTATTTGACTTGTGGACTTTTTATTATTTTTTGCTATTAATAAAGGTGTGATTATTTTTGCACTTCTCATCTCAGTCTGATTCCTGGCACCCTGACATTACGCAAAGGCCATGAATCCTGATGGTGCTAATAATCCACCTTTACCTGCCATCATTTCCAGGATGGATGTACAGGATCACTGCATGGATCAGTTTGCACTAGCCCTGCAAACCCTGCTGACTCACACTGCACATTTGGACCAAAGTGTCCCGCAAGTTATGGCTGCTCCTGTTTCCGCTGCTGCACCTATGCCTACCAGGAGCATGTCCGTTTCTGCACCTCTACCTCAGCGATATGGAGGCGATCCTATTCAGTGCTGAGGGTTTTTGAACCAGGTGGGCATTTACTTTGAGATGTTACCTCAGGCATTTCCCTCTGTCAGAGCTAAGGTGGGATTTCTCATCTCGTTACTCTCTGACACATCTCTTGCCTGGGCTAATCATTTGTGGGAGACTAATAAACCTGTGATTTCAAATTACCCTGAATTTGTGGCCTCCTTTCAAAGGGTATTTGATGTTACGACTCGCTCCTCCTCTGCTGCTAAATGACTTATGTCCATTCAGCAATGTACAAGATCTGTTGCTCAGTATGCTTTTGAGTTCCGTACGCTTGCCGCAGAGGTAGGTTGGAACAATGAAGCCCTTGTTGCTGCCTTCTTTCATGGGCTCTCTGATGCGATTAAAGACGAAGTTGCTGCCAGAGATTTACCAGAGGATCTCGAGGCATTGGTGTCTTTTTTTATCCTAATTGACATCTGTTATAATTTTATTTCTTGTTTGACTGTTCACTATAGTGAGTGAAACATACAGGATTTCTTATAGCAATTAATATGGAGAATGCCAAAAAATATGTATAGTGTAACAGGTTGGTTAACAAAATAAGACTTTTGCTACATTAACCTATCTGTAATTAATATTTGCCAGCTAGATAGTTTGAACCTACAAACACTGTAGTCTGCAGTAAACTAATTAGGCAGGATTAAAGTTCAGGTTCATGCAACAATACTGTCCAGATATTCAGTGAGATATTGTTCAAAGTAGTTACTGTAGCGAATATAAATATAAGGTATCAAGTAGAAGTATTGGTAAATATACGACCTGTTAGTCAGTCCTGAAAACAGAGGTCTGCAAAGTTAAATGTGGAGCCGCGGAAGGTTGCGGCTTGCAGCGTGGAGCTGTGTGAGAATGCCTCCAGGCGGTAGCTGATGACGTCAGCGGTAAGCAGTCGATACTGGTCTGAGACGAGCTGAAAGTAGAAGCTGCGGTCAGTAGCGAGAGCGAGAGTGCCGCTCTGAGATGCTGGGGGAAATAGGAGGAGCCGGATTGGCTCAGTTTCACACACACTTGGGTGAGAATTGCAGATAATCCAGCATAGAAGAGAGGCAAAGGTGTGTCTTAAATAGGCAGGTAATTTCATTAAAGGGGCAGTGAGCAGAGGAAAAAGGAAGGATCTGACATATCCCCCCCCCCAAGAACACCCACAGCGAGGGTTCTAAGGACAAGGTCTTTCTGGATTTCTGCGGTGGAAAAGTGAAACACACCTGGGGGCCGAAACTGAAGTAGCCGGTTCCCATGAATCTTCAGAATGATCATACCCTTTCCATTGCACTAGATATTCCAGAACACCCCTTCGCCGCCTGGAGTCAAGAATAGCCTCTATCTCATATTCCAAATCCTGGGAAAGAACATGGGTAACAGAATCCACGGTAAATCTGTTGGAAAGACAGGGTTTAACCAAGGAGACGTGGAAAGTCGGGTGTATCTTATATGAGTCAGGTAGTTGTAAAGTGACAGTAGCTGGATTCCTAACGGCAATAATAGGAAAAGGTCCTATAAATAGCTTACTCATTTTCTTGGAGGGTGTATGTAAGCGCAAATTCTTAGTTGACAACCAGACTAGTTGTCCAACCTGGTAGACAGGTTGAGGCTTATGCCGCAAGTCATAATAACGTTTATGGGAGGCTTGTGCATGTTTTATGTTGTCTTGAGCAACAGACAAGGTCTGGGAGATGTCATTCACAGTGTCGTTGACTTTAGGACATGGAGATGGTGCATAAGGAAGGAAGCTGATTCTAGGATGGAGTCCATGGTTGAGAAAGAAAGGGCTAAAGCCAGTTGAGGAATTCTTAGCGTTGTTGTAGGCGAATTCTGCCAGAGCGAGATGGTCAGCCCATTGATCCTGTTGGTTGGAGCAAAAACAGCGGAGGTACTTCTCCAACCACTGATTGGTGCGCTCTGCCTGTCGTTTGTGGATGATATGAAGTTGTGAGCTTTTGAGTAACTTGTAGAGTATTACATAAATGTCTCCAAAAACGAGAGGTGAATTGTGATCCTCTGTCCGAAAGGAGTACCATAGGCAACCCATGTAATCTAACGACGTTCCTAATAAACATGTCGCAAGTTTGTTGTGCAGTGGGTACTCCTATAGCTGGTATGAAATGTGCCATTTTTGTTAGCAAATCAACTACTACAAAAATGGAGGTGTAGGATGAAGATTTTGGTAGATCGACAATAAAATCCATTGCGAGATGAGTCCAAGGGGTATCTGGAACTGGATATGGTTGTAGAAGTCCCATCGGAGATTGATGTGATGGTTTACAGGTGGCACAAATGCCACATTTGGAAATATAGTCTTCTACGGAAGAAAGCATAGTTGGCCACCAGTAATTACGCTGAAGTAGCTCTAGAGTTTTTTGTATGCCCAAATGTCCCGTGAGTGGGGAATCATGATGGGTTCGTAAAAGAGAAATTCTATACTGAGGTGGTATGTATAGATGTTTACCATGGAAATATAAACCATCTGGATTTCTTTGCAGAAGATGAGTTGGTTTTGTGGAATCCTGATTTTGATCTCTCTGAAACTGAGGATCGTTATAGATGAGGGTATAACTGTAGATGGGGTTTCCACATTAAGCGGTCTAGTGTCTCTGCGGGAGAGAGCGTCAGCTTTGCCGTTTCGACTACCAGGTCTGTAGGTGATGAGATAATTGAAACGTGAGAAATAGAGATTCCAGCGAAGTTGTCTGGAGGAGAGAGTCCTACTTTGTTGTAAATATTGTAGATTTTTGTGATCTGTAATAACGATAATGGGGTGTAAAGCTCCCTCTAAGAGATGTCGCCATTGCTCAAATGCAGTTTTGATGGCCAGCAATTCCTTTTCCCCTATGGGATAATTTCGTTCAGCTGGTAGCATGAGCCTGGAAAGGTAGGCGACAGGATGCATCACATCAGTAAGGGATTGTTTCTGTGACAACACTGCCCCCAGAGCATATTCCGACGCATCAACCTCTACAATAAACTGTAAATCTGGGTCAGGGAAGTAAAGTATAGGTGCCGTGGTGAAGTCAGTTTTCAACTGTTGGAAGACTCTCTGACAGTCAGATGTCCAGTTAAAAGTGTTTGTGTGTTTAGTTAAATCAGTATGTGGTTTAGCAGTCTGGGCGAAATTACGAATGAACTTTCGATAGAAATTCGCAAAACCAAGGAATCTTTGTACTTGTTTGCGATTTTTTGGGGTAGGCCACTGAGTGATAGCATGGATCTTAGAGTCATCCATCTTAATTTCAGTGTTCGAGATAATGTAGCCCAAGAAAGTGACTTGACTGCAATGAAATTCACACTTTTCTAATTTAGCGTATAACTTATGTTGACAAAGTCTTGCTAATACTGTTCTTACGTGGATCACATGTTGTTGTATAGTATCAGAATAGATCAAGATGTCGTCAAGATAAACTACTATGAAGGTGTCCAAGATGTCTTTAAAAATGTCATTTATGAAACATTGGAATGTAGCTGGAGCGTTACATAACCCGAAAGGCATAACGGTATACTCATACAGGCCATAACGAGTTCTGAAAGCTGTTAACCATTCATCTCCAGCTCTCATTCTTATAAGATTGTAAGCACCCCTGAGGTCCAATTTTGTGAAGACTTTGGCAGTGCGCAATCTTTCTATCAATTCAGGGATGAGGGGTAATGGGTAGCGATTTTTCTTAGTACGTTTGTTTAACTCCCTGTAGTCAATAATTGGTCTGAGCGACAGATCTTTGTTTTTAACAAAAAATATACCTGCACCAGCAGGTGAGGTGGAAGGTCTAATAAAGCCCTTTGCTAGATTTTCCTGTAGATATAATTTTAGGTGATCTAGTTCGGGTTTAGATAGGGGGTATATGTGACCCACTGGTATTGTGGAGCCAGGTAAGAGGTCGATAGGACAGTGTGGTGGAAGTGTCTGTGCATCAGTCTTGTTAAATACGTCCTGGAAATCAGTATATTCGGATGGCAACTGAGAAGTAGATGAGAGAAGAATGTTATTGAGAGGGAAACAAGTCTGAGAGCAGTAGGGTGACGTTAGGTCTATAGTCAATTTGTGCCAGTCAAAGACAGGTTTATGGATTTGTAACCAAGTAAGACCTAATATAACAGGATAGAGAGGACTAGGTATAATGTCAAAGCTGATAGATTCTCTATGTCCTGAGGAAGTGCACATAAGTAAGGGAGTGGTTTCAAGAGTTACAGGACCAAAGGATAATGAAGACCCATCAACCAAATTTATAGAAACAGGAGACATTTTTGCTTGTGAGGGTATTTTATATCTATTTACAAAATCACAATCAATGTAATTTCCTGAAGCGCCTGTATCAATGATCGCATCAATCTTTAAGCAGTGTAGATCCCACTGTAAAGTAAAGGACATAGAAATATGTGGTTGTTTTGGTCTGTTTAGTGATAGACTAAGGAATGTTGAAGAAGTCTTACCGTTTTTTGTCTTTTTTAAGAGAGGACATGCTGTCAGATCATGCTCAGGGGCAGCGCAGTACATACAGAGACGATGAGTGCGTCTTCTGCCTTTCTCCTCAGGAGATAGAGGACCTCTGATGAATCCAATATCCATTGGAGTCTCATTATCCCTAGAGGGTACTGGTGGAGTACTCTGTCGTTTGTATGAAGTTGGAGTGTTTGCCCTCTCTTGTTTACGTTCCCTTATACGCCTATCAATTGTAGTGCAATGTGTGAAGAGATCCTCCAAATGCTCCAGTACACCAGTACGGGAGAGCTCATCTTTGATGTCTTCTGAGAGCCCAATCCTGAACTGGTGTCTGAGCGAGGGCTCATTCCACTTTGATTCGATTGCATAGATTTTAAATTGTGATATATAATTTTCTACAGGTTGTCTGCCCTGTCTCAAGGCCCTGAGAGAGGATTCGGCTGATTCCTGTTTAAAAGGATCTTCGTATAGTGAGGATAAAGCCTTTAGAAAATCCTCTATAGAGTTTAGAATGGGATTCTGATTTTCAAACAAACTATCCGCCCAAACACGGGGTTCACCCCTTAAATAAGAGATAGTCGTCAACACCTTAATTCTATCAGTGCTATAAGTTCTGGGTTTTAGTTCGAACATCAAAAGACAAGCATTTCTAAATTCCTTAAACATTGCCCTATTACCACTGAACTTGTCAGGAAAAGACACCTGTGGTTCTGGAAGTGCTTCTGAATGTGCAGTTTTAGCAGTATACATATCTCTAAGGCAATCTTTGAGCACCTGATTTTCAGTTTGCACTTCTCTGAGTGTTAAATTTACAGAATCCATACGTTGAGTTAAAGTGGCAATTTGGTTTGCAATTTCTGTCATATCCATGGTGCTATACCTGTATTTAGAGGCTGGATTATACTGTTATAATTTTATTTCTTGTTTGACTGTTCACTATAGTGAGTGAAACATACAGGATTTCTTATAGCAATTAATATGGAGAATGCCAAAAAATATGTATAGTGTAACAGGTTGGTTAACAAAATAAGACTTTTGCTACATTAACCTATCTGTAATTAATATTTGCCAGCTAGATAGTTTGAACCTACAAACACTGTAGTCTGCAGTAAACTAATTAGGCAGGATTAAAGTTCAGGTTCATGCAACAATACTGTCCAGATATTCAGTGAGATATTGTTCAAAGTAGTTACTGTAGCGAATATAAATATAAGGTATCAAGTAGAAGTATTGGTAAATATACGACCTGTTAGTCAGTCCTGAAAACAGAGGTCTGCAAAGTTAAATGTGGAGCCGCGGAAGGTTGCGGCTTGCAGCGTGGAGCTGTGTGAGAATGCCTCCAGGCGGTAGCTGATGACGTCAGCGGTAAGCAGTCGATACTGGTCTGAGACGAGCTGAAAGTAGAAGCTGCGGTCAGTAGCGAGAGCGAGAGTGCCGCTCTGAGATGCTGGGGGAAATAGGAGGAGCTGGATTGGCTCAGTTTCACACACACTTGGGTGAGAATTGCAGATAATCCAGCATAGAAGAGAGGCAAAGGTGTGTCTTAAATAGGCAGGTAATTTCATTAAAGGGGCAGTGAGCAGAGGAAAAAGGAAGGATCTGACAACATCAGACTCAGAGAGAGGCCCTCTTTCAAGGAGCGCTTGCAGAAGCCTCCTGTTCCGTTGTCTCCTACGTGTTTGTTCCCACCCATGCCTCACTTTCCTCCCATGCCTCCTGGTCCCGAGTCACCAGGTACTGATGAGCTGATGTAGTTGGGATTTACGCGTCTCTCCGCAATGGAGAGGGCCTTTAGGAGGAGGGAGGGGCTCTGCCTCTATTGTGGGTTACAGGGCCACCTTTTGAAGTCTTGTCCTACATGGCCGGGAAACGCTCACACCTAAGGTCCTGTCGGGAGCAGACCTTGGGTGGTTTATCCTCGTCCCCGTAACCGCTTAAGGAGAAACCTTTGGTCATGGTTGTCCTTTCCTGGGTGGACTCCTCCATAGTCACTCAGGCTCTGGAGGATCCTGACAAGTTATCTGCAGTTCTGCAGTGGCCTCGCCCAGTTGGTCTTCGGTCTATTTAATGTTTTTTGGGGTTCGCCAATTTCTATAGAAAGTTTATTAAAAACTTTTCTTCCTTGGTCAAACCTATCACAGACATGACCCGTAAAGAGAATGATCCACTCCATTGGTCACCTACTGCCATTAAGGCCTTTGAAAGTCTTAAGACTGCCTTTGCTGCCACTCTAGTTCTGACTCATCCTAACCCTGTCCTGCCTTTCGTTCATGAGGCCGATGCGCCTGAGACTGGAGTAGGTGCCCTCTTGTCTCAATGTCCTACGCCTGACGGTTCCTTGCATCCATGTGGTTTCTTCTCTAATAAATTGTCTCCAGCGGAGTGCAATTATGAAATTGGCGATGGAATTACTGGCCATAATTTTGGCACTGAAGGAATGGAGGCATCTTCTCGAGGGTACTAGCGTGCCAGAGCTCATTCTTACTGACTACAAGAATTTAACTTTTCTATCTGAAGCAAAACATTTGTTGCCCCGACAGGCCAGATGGGCACTATTTTTGTCTTGGTTTAATTATGTGGTCTCCTACCTGCCTGGTAGTAAGAATGTTAGGGCTGATGCCCTCTCTCGACAATTTTCACCTCTGTCCATGGAGGAGTCTGTACCTACTCCTGTTATACCTCCTGACAATATTTTGGCTACCATACGTACTAATTTGACTTCTCCCTTGGGGGTGGAGATCCTGGCTGCACAAACCAATGCACCTCCTGAGAAACCTAGTAGTAAGTGTTTTGTTCCTGAGAATCTTCGAACTAAACTTTTGCACACTTACCACTTTCCTGAAGCCGCAGGTCACCCAGGCAAGAACCAAATGATTTGGTCTGTCACTCAACAATTCTGGTGGCCAGGTCTTCGTTCTGATGTTTCTGCGTATGTTGCCTCCTGCTCAGTTTGTGCACAGAATAAAGACTCCTCAACGTCTTCCTGTGGGTCTTTATCAACCTATTGCTAATGGTGAGCGTCCTTGGACACATCTTTCCATGGACTTCATTGTCGAGCTCCCTGTTTCCAATTGCAATACTGTTATCCTTATGGTGGTTGACCGTTTTTCTAAAATGTCACATTGTATTCCCTTGATGAAGCTACCTACCGCTCAGAAGCTTGTTTCAATTTTTGCCTGGGAGGACTTCAGTTTACATGGGTTACCCAAGGAGATAGTGTCGGACTGGGGTAGCCAGTTTGTCTCCAGATTTTGGCATTCCTTTTGTGCTCAAATGGGGATCCAGCTTTCCTTCTCTTCAGCATATCACCCTCAATCCAATGGTGCTGCGGAACGGTCTAATCAAGCTCTGGAATAGTTACTCCATTGCTATGTCTCAGATCACCACAATAATTGGTCTGAACTGTTACCTTGGGCAGAGTTTGCTCGTAATAGTGCTATAAATGCTTCCTCCAACTTATCCCCATTCATGGCGAATTATGGGTTTCAACCATCCTTGTTGCCCGATTCATTCATGTCTCAGGGTATTCCGGCTTTGGAGGAGCATCTCCGGCAACTCCGTGCCACGTGGGTGCAGATTCAGGATTGCCTTCATCGTTCTATGCAGCGCCAAAAGTTCCAGGCTGATCATAGGCGTCTGCCCGCACCTTCCTACAAGGTTGGTGAGAGAGTTTGGCTGTCCTCCCGCAACTTGAACCTTCAGGTGCCTTCCAATAAATTGGCTCCCATTATGTTGGTCCTTTTCAAATACTCCGACGGGTTAATCCTGTGGCCTACGCTCTTGACCTTCCTCCTGCTATGCGAATCTCCAATGTTTTTCATGTCTCCCTCTTGAAACCATTGGTTTGTAATCAGTTTACCACTGTGTTGCCTCATCCCCATCCTATCTTTGTTGACAACCATGAGGAGTATGAGGTCAGCAGCATTATTGACTCTCGTATGTCCAGGGGCCGTGTACAGTATTTGGTTCACTGGAGGGGCTACGGTCCGGAGGAGCATTCTTGGGTTCCCTCCTCTGATGTTCATGTTCCCGCTCTCCTCCGTGCCTTCCATGCCCGTTTCCCCAATAAGCCTTTTGTCCTCCAGCGGGGGAGGTGTCATTGAGTGGAGGGCACTGGCAGGATTTTTTCCCTGTTTTGTTTGTCATGTGTTGCTGGCAGCCATTTTACTCACCTCTCTTGCTGACTATGGTGCATTGTGGGGGACCCTGCTTATTTCCTGCACTTCCTTTTATGGCCAGACTGGTGTGCATCATCCGTGTGAGACAGGATGCAGTCTAAGAATTGTGATGTCATCACTTATTATTTAAAGGGCCTTTGTTCAGTATGCTTTTCCTTTGCGTTGTCTCAGACCTGTTTGTGAGAGTTCCTGTGTATTACCTGGCTGCCTGACGTCCTTCCTGGTTCCTGATCCCTGGCTTGTTCCTGACTCTGCTGTTTTCCTTGTTCCTGATTCCAGCTCGTCTGACTATTCGCTTTGGCTCCTGACTCGGCTCGTCTGACTACAAGCTCTGGATTTGACTCCTGGCTTGTTATTTGACTTGTGGACTTTTTATTATTTTTTGCTATTAATAAAGGTGTGATTATTTTTGCACTTCTCGTCTCAGTCTGATTCCTGGCACCCTCACAATGATGCTATCATGGCAGCTATTAGCTTCAAGAAAAGTATTTTTATCCACTTCCTTAAAGAACGTTTTGGACTTCAGACATTCTCCATCCACATAAAACACTAAATCTAAAAATTAATTTAGTTTTTTACTTACTTTGTAATCAGATTAAATCTAAATCATTATTATTTAGATGGTTAACTTTATCTTGGGTCCAAATAATGAATACATCATCAATGTATATTTTAAATGTGAAGGCATGATTGGACCAAACTGATTCATTTTTCCTAATCTGCCAAAGTCAGATTGACAAAGCTAGGGGCAAAATTTGTCCCCATAGCAGTGCCACCATTTTTTTGGTACATTGTATTATCAAAACTAAAATAATTATTAGAGAGAATGATTCTCATGGAATCGATTCAAAATTTCCTGTTTTCTATTTGGGAAATCCCAAAACTCGAGAAAATGATTTACTCTCCTAATTCCCTTTTCTTGGTCAATTGCAGTATATAAAGATCGAATATTAGCCGTGGATAAAAAACAATCTTCTTTGAATTTTAAATTTCATCATGACAAATTATTCCATTATTTACACCCTCCTTTAATAAAGTATACAGTTGTTTTAATTAAGGTTGGGGTGGGATCAGAGATTAATATACTTTAGAATTAATAATAAGAGTAATGCTTAATTTCTATAATCATTTGTATCCTGAGTCACAACTCCTTCACCTTTATATTATGACTATATTATTATTGTGTTCTAATTCATCCATGACTCTAGGTTCATATATTGTAAGATTGTGTTTTTTCTTTTGTGGTTCAGTTGTTATATTCTTTATGTCACTTATTAAAGTTTTTTTCATATATTTCTAAATAAGGGCCTTTGCTGATACTTGGATTAAATTTTGAAGATTTTTTTTTTAGGTTACTTTTCACATTGATTACAGTATCAAAGTCTTGATTACATTCTAGACTTAATTGTTCTAATATATAGACATCTAGGGGATTTATTCAATAATTATTATTTGGATTCCATACTATGTCAAACCTCAGATTTTCCTCATTCTTTTTCTGAGCTGAAAAGGAACATTTCAAAGAGAGTTTTCTAATACATTTTTGGAAGTCAATAAATAGATTAAATGGATTATGAGATGCAGATAGTTCAAAACTGAGACCATATTTTAGATTATTTATATTATATTTGAGTTAGCTGACATTCGGCTAGATTAAGAGTTTTGCGTTATGGGTGAAAAAGCAGCGTTAAGGCTCTTTTTCACTACCACTGGTATTACGAGTCTTGCAGGTTTAGGGGCAACGAACACTTTTTTGGCCTTAACGCAACGTAATTACCGCAGCTTTCAAAAAGTCCTTTTTCAAAGGGACTTCCATAGCGCCGGTATTACGAGTCTGCCTGGGACTCCAAAAAGTGAGCGGTACACCCTATACCGCCAAGATCCATACCGTAAACTGAAAGTCAGTAGTTATGAGTTTTGCGCTACAAAGCTGTAGCATAAAACTCATAACTAAAGTGCTAAAAAGTTCACTAACACCTATAAACTACCTATTAACCCCTAAACCGAGGCCCTCCCGCATCGCAAATACTAAAATAAATTTATTAACCCCTAATCTGCCGCTATGGACATCGCCGCCACTATAATAAACATTTTAACCCCTAAACCGCCGTACTCCAGCATCGCAAACACTAGTTAAATATTATTAACCCCTAATCTGCCACCCCTAACATCGCCGCCACCTACCTACATTTATTAACCCCTAATCTTCCGCCCCCAATGTCGCCGCCACTATACTAAATTTATTAACCCCTAAACCTAACCCTAAGTCTAACCCTAACCCTAACACCCACTAACTTTAATGTAATTAAAATAAATCTAAATAAAACCTACTATTAATAACTAAATAATTCCTATTTAAAACTAAATACTTACCTGTAAAATAAAGCCTAAGCTAGCTACAATATAACTAATAGTTACATTGTATCTAGCTTATGTTTTATTTTTATTTCACAGGTAAGTTTGTATTTATTTTGACTAGGTAGAATAGTTACTAAATAGTTATTAACTATTTACTAACTACCTAGCTAAAATAAATACAAATTTACCTGTAAAATAAAACCTAACCTGTCTTACACTAACACCTAACCTTCACTACAATTAAATCAATTACCTAAATTAAGTACAATTAACTAAATTACAAAAAAAACTCACTAAATTACACAAAATAAAAAAATAAATTATCATATATTTAAACTAATTACACCTAATCTAATAGCCCTATCAAAATGAAAAAGCCCCCCCAAAATAAAAAAACCCTAGCCTAAACTAAACTGAAAAGGGCATTTGGATGGGCATTGCCCTTAAAAGGGGATTTAGCTCTTTTTCAGTGCCCAAACCCTAACCTAAAAATAAAACACATCCAATAAACCCTTAAAAAAACTTAACACTAACCCCCAAAGATCCACTTACAGTTTTTGAAGACCCGACATCCATCCTCAAGTCCTCAACGAAGCGGCAAAAGTCTTCATCCAACCAGGCAGAAGTCTTCATCCAACCAGGCATAAGTCTTCATCCAGACGGCATCGTCTATTTTCATCCATGTGGCGCGGAGCGGGTCCATCTTCAAGACATCCGGCGCGGAGCATCCTCTTCTTACAACGACTCTTCCGGAATGAAGGTTCCTTTAAATGACATCATCCAAGATTGCGTCCCTTGAATTCTGATTGGCTGATAGAAATCAGTCAATCGGAATTAAAGGTAAAAATATCCAATTGGCTGATGCAATCAGCCAATAGGATTGAGCTTCAATCCTATTGTCTGATCCAATCAGCCAATAGGATTGAGCTCGCATTCTATTGGCTGATTAGAGCAATCAGATTTTTTCACCTTTAATTCCGATTGGCTGATAGAATTCTATAAGCCAATAGGAATTAAAGAAACGCCATCTTGGATGACGTCATTTAAAGGAACCTTCATTCTGGAAGAGTCGTCGTAAGAAGAGGATGCTTCACGCCGGATGTCTTAAAGATGGACCCGCTCCGCGCTGGATGGATGAAGATAGAAGATGCCGTCTGGATGAAGACTTCTGCCCGGTTGGCTAAAGACTTCTGCCTGGTTGGATGAAGACTTCTGCCGCTTCGTTGAGGACTTTTGCCGGCTTCATTGAGGATGGATTTCAAATCTTCAAAAACTGTAAGTGGATCTTCGGGGCTTAGTGTTAGTTTTTTTTTTAAGGGTTTATTGGGTGGGTTTTATTTTTAGGTTAGGGTTTGGGCACTGAAAAGGAGCTAAATACCCTTTTAAGGGCAATTCCCATCCAAATGGCCTTTTCCGGGCAATGGGGAGCTTAGGTTTTTTAGATAGGTTTTTATTTTGGGGGGTTGGTTGTGTGGGTGGTGGGTTTTACTGTTGGGGGGTTGTTTGTATTTTTTTTACAGGTAAAAAAACTGATTTCTTTGGGGCAATGCCCTTTTAAGGGCTATTGGTAGTTTAGTTTAGGCTAGGGTTTTTTTATTTTGGGGGGGGCTTTTTTTATTTTGATAGGGCTATTAGATTAGGTTAATTAGTTTAAATAAGCACAGAAAAAAGAGAAAGCCGCTAAGGTAAAACTCAGTACTTTATTGATCAACATAAAAACTTGATGCCAGCGTGCAGTAACAAGTATTTTCAAACAGCTGCTTAGTCACAAACAGGCCAGTCTGACGCGTTTCGGCTGATATGCCTTATTCACAGACTTAATTTTGTTAATTCACCTGTGGGACTTTAAATGCCCCCTCACAATCTGATTGGTGGCCTGTGTAATGTGTCTGTAATGACTCCTCCCTTATGCGTAATTGACATTGATTGACATCTGCCTTTGCACACAACATACTTTTCATTATTAAAGCCTGTCACAGTTGCCTATTACATTCATAGACATGTCACGTTTGCCTCAGTGATATCTGGATCTATTATCACAAACCCAATTAGGATGAGAATAAGGGAAAAATACGTATAGGTTTATAATGTTGTATGCCACAGAAAAGGAAAGAAAAGAAAAGAAATGAAATGAAATTAGCCATCCCTCATTTAACTTAACACTAATGTTCCTAAATTGTTATATGTATAGAGCAGCGATTATCATTATCTATATTCGCTTTTTGTAAATAAATCTCATATAAATAAACTTCCTGAATTTGAACACAGTTTGTTCAATCTTTATATCACAGTAATGAACACCAACATGTTGTGTTAATTATACAAGGGTGATCGGTACACCTATTCCTTGTCCTTTCTACTACTCCCAAAAATTGATGATGTCATTTGTTATATTCATGCCCACTGGTCTCCGTGTATTTAGGGTGAAGATCCAGTATGCCTCTCTACGTAATAGCTCCTGCATCCTACTTCCCCCTCTAGGTTTCTTGTCTATCACTTCTATGATCATCCATCTGAAGTTACTTGCATCACCATGATGATCATACAGAAAATGTTTCGCTACCCCTGTAGTTGTTTTTTCTTTGTCGATGTCATTGAGATGCTCTCTTATCCTTGCTCTAGCCTCTCTTGAAGTGCACCCCACGTATTGCAAATTGCAAACGTTACATGTCACCAGGTACACGACAAATTCTGACCTGCAGTTAGTGCATCTCTGACATTCAAAAACCTTCTTTGTATGTGCCGATTGAAACACCTTGCTTATTAAAGCATAGCTGCACGCTGTGCAACTTCTGGCACCACATTTGTAGTGCCCTTTGCTGCTCAACCAGCTACTCTCTTTTTTCGGTGGCTTGAGCATACTTGGGGAGATCATATTCCCTATGGTGATATTCCTCCTAGAAACAAATCGACAGCCCTTGTCTATCACATTTTTTAAGATGTCATCAGCTCTTAGAATCTGAAGATTCTTTTTGATGATGTTACAAATCTTGTGAAATTGACTGGTGTATGCTGTAACAAATGTAATCTCACTACGGGTTTCCTGTTTTCGTTGTTTTGGTAATAACAATGTTTCTCTGGGCATATTCCTGACTTCTCTCTGAGCTCTTTTTATAGGACCCTCTGGATACCCCCTTTCTCTTAGTTTTGCCATGAGAGCCTCACTTTCTGTTTCAAAGTCCAACTCGTCAGAGCAATTGCGTTTAGCCCTGATTAGCTGGCCCTTTGCCACACCATAATGCATATGGCATGGGTGACTACTTCTGGCATGAATCAATGAGTTGGCTGAAATTGGTTTAGTGAACAGTTTCGTCCTAACCCCACCAGCAACGCTGTCACCTATTAGCGTGATGTCAAGGTAATCTACCTTTATCTTGTCAAAACAATGAGTAAATGACAAGCCCACATCGTTGCTGTTGAGGTATGACACAAACTGCTCACTTTGTTCCCTGCTGCCTGACCAGACAAACAACAGGTCGTCTATGTAGCGCTTGTAGCCAACTATCTGTTCACTGAAGGGATTTGTATCTGCAAAGACGTGGGACAGCTCCCACCAGCCCATGAATAAATTGGCATAGGCTGGGGCAAATTTGGCTCCCATCGCTGTCCCACGCCTTTGCAGATAAAAACATCCATTGAAATTGAAGAAATTGTGATCAAGCAAAAATTCAATGACTCGTACAATGTAATCCCTTAGTTCAGGCGAATAGTCACTCAGAAAGTCTAGCATATACTTGATGGCCTGTTGGCCCTTATCATGTGGTATGGCGGAATATAATCCCACCACATCCACCGTGAGCCAGCAATATTCTGAACACCACATGATCTCCTCCACACAATTCAACAAATGCTTGGTGTCTCGAAGGAAGGTTGGTAACTTCCACACCAGAGGTTGTAAAAGGGACTCGACCCAATTTGACAAATTTTCAAATAATGAGCCGATCCCTGATACAATGGGTCTGCCCTTCACATTCTCGATGGACTTGTGCACCTTCGGTAAATGATGGAAAATAGGTGTCACCGGTTCCTTCACATTGAGATATTCAAAGGTGCACAAGTCCATCAGACCCTCCTCCAGACCATCATCAAGCAGATCTCTTAGCTCTGCCTGAAACCTGACTGTGGGATCATAGGACAGCCTTTGATATATTTCTCCATCACTGAGCTGTCTATTGGCCTCCTTGATATAGTCAGATTCAGTCATGACAACTATTGTGCCACCTTTATCTGCATTTTTAATCACTATACCTTGTCTCTATTTCAGCTTCTTCAGACCCACCTTTTCAATGTGAGTGAGATTATGTGTGTGATTACTGTTTTCACTTTTGAACTTAACCAAATCCTCCTCAACTCTCTTGTGAAAACTCTCCAGCACTTCCCCCCTGTAGTGAGTTGGATAGAATGTTGATTTATTTTTGTACCCTGTATGGCTATCCTTTAGTGTTAATTCTCCCATACTCTCTTTTTCTAACTGACTTAAGGTTAACAGATCAATGGTGTCTCTGAAGAGAAAACAATCATTCACCACCTGTCCAGTTTCTGACTTCAAGATCCCGACACCCCCTGGAGGTTGTTCTAAAGTCTGTTCAGCATAATAATACTTTTTTAAGGTTAAACTACGAACAAACCTATTGACATCCATTAGTGTATCGAATACCCTGAAGTCAGATGCTGGAACAAAATTAAGACCTAGTTCTAAAACCTTTATTTCTTCAGTGCTTAATTCAATATCCATAAGGTTGATAACTCTCATATTCTGTATTTGTTCTGTTTCCCTCTTCTCAATGTGTATTGTTCTCGTCTGGCTAATGGTTCTTTTCCTTTTCCTCTTCCCCCCGTTGCTCCTGTCCCTCCCCCCTGCCCTCTGTCCTCTTCCTCCCGAAAAACCTGAAAATCTACGGGTGATGGATTGGGCTTGGGCTGGGTGTCTAATGTGGCAGAATATTTATTCATTTTATTGCCACCTCTACCTTTGTTTCTCAATATACCTGCAACCCCTGTAGGGGTGGTAACTGGTAACTGGGGAATACTAACATTCTCTGCTGACAGAATGGATGCTGGACTCTCACTAAATTTGCTATTAGGGGGTCCTTCTTCCTCAGATGAGCCCCCACTTGTAGTATAATCTACAAAATCTCGCATATCAGCCTCTTCACTTGAATCAGTGTCCACAAAAGTCACTTGTTTCCTTCCTTGTTCTATTGGCTGTCCCTTGGTTCCTGATGTATTTCCTTTCTTGTTGTTAAACCTCCTTGATTGCCTAAATCTTCTTGGATTCTGTGTATTCCACTGATATACCTTATTATTAGTGTAGTCTTCTGCATCCCTGACATATTTACGGTATTTCAGTCTGTCCACTTCTCTTTTGAGATTATCTATCGTTTCCCTTAATATCATATCCAGTTGTTCATATTTGTCATGATCGACAAAGTTGTTTAGGTCTTTTTGTATGTCCTTAATGTGTCTCCTAGTTTCTTCAAGTTTAAGGTCTTTATACTTGATAATGATGTTCATTAACCTGATGGAGCAATCTGTTAATGTGTCGTTCCATTCAGTAATGAACCACTCCTCTGTGACTTGAAAGGAAGGATATTTCCTAATCCTGAGACCCCTTGGGATCATTCTCATGTCTATGTATTTTTCTAATGATTTCTTATCCCACCATATTTGATACTCTTTGGTGAGTGTTTTCTCCATTGATAAAAATACATCTGATATTTCCCTTATTTGTGTATCTGGATTGAAAATATCTTTGAGTGCGGGTCTGTGTCTTTCTATGTCTTCAAAACTTGTGAGTGAGTAGTAGTTACTGCACGTTGCTGGTCTATTATCCATGTTTAGACTGCCTGTATGTACTTCTAGATATATCCGTAATATCTATCAACAGTCAACAGTCCTTGTGCCTTATTTATGTACTGGTATAAACATTCAATATTGTTTCAAAGAATGTAATGTTGTATCCACACTTGGTATAAATGAGCTCATTCATGTAATTCAATTCGATCATAATTAACAATGCGTTAATAACGTGAAAAAAGTAAACTCCCAATTGGGTTTACCTGTCTGGAGTCCCAGATGCCCAGTCTCGGAGTTTGGAAGGAAATTGGTTCAAATGTGTAGTGAAAGGTACTCCTCTGACTCACGGGGATCCGTACTGCTAGCGGTGGCTGTGAAGGAAATGACCTCACCTTCAAAACACCTCTGTCCCGATGACTGCCGTCTCCTCTGTACCCGTCCTCGGTTCTCGTCCGTGCTCGGGGAATTTTTTCGGACGGCGTCTGACGTCACTCTCTCGTGACCGTACCTAGCCAATCACGGGGCAGACTGGGTGCGCGGTGTCTTTGCTACTCTCCAGCTCCTACCGGTCACAGCAGTGATTTGAATTACACCTACCCGGAGCTCTCACGGGTAAATTCGGGCAGGCAGCCCTATTGCGGCAAGCAATGGCCCCTTCCTAGGCCAAACGATATCCACAGAAAAAAGAGAAAGCCGCTAAGGTAAAACTCAGTACTTTATTGATCAACATAAAAACTTGATTCCAGCGTGCAGTAACAAGTATTTTCAAACAGCTGCTTAGTCACAAACAGGCCAGTCTGACGCGTTTCGGCTGATATGCCTTATTCATAGACTTAATTTTGTTAATTCACCTGTGGGACTTTAAATGCCCCCTCACAATCTGATTGGTGGCCTGTGTAATGTGTCTGTAATGACTCCTCCCTTATGCGTAATTGACATTGATTGACATCTGCCTTTGCACACAACATACTTTTCATTATTAAAGCCTGTCACAGTTGCCTATTACATTCATAGACATGTCACGTTTGCCTCAGTGATATCTGGATCTATTATCACAAACCCAATTAGGATGAGAATAAGGGAAAAATACGTATAGGTTTATAATGTTGTATGCCACAGAAAAGGAAAGAAAAGAAAAGAAATTAAATGAAATTAGCCATCCCTCATTTAACTTAACACTAATGTTCCTAAATTGTTATATGTATAGAGCAGCGATTATCATTATCTATATTCGCTTTTTGTAAATAAATCTCATATAAATAAACTTCCTGAATTTGAACACAGTTTGTTCAATCTTTATATCACAGTAATGAACACCAACATGTTGTGTTAATTATACAAGGGTGATCGGTACACCTATTCCTTGTCCTTTCTACTACTCCCAAAAATTGATGATGTCATTTGTTATATTCATGCCCACTGGTCTCCGTGTATTTAGGGTGAAGATCCAGTATGCCTCTCTACGTAATAGCTCCTGCATCCTACTTCCCCCTCTAGGTTTCTTGTCTATCACTTCTATGATCATCCATCTGAAGTTACTTGCATCACCATGATGATCATACAGAAAATGTTTCGCTACCCCTGTAGTTGTTTTTTCTTTGTCGATGTCATTGAGATGCTCTCTTATCCTTGCTCTAGCCTCTCTTGAAGTGCACCCCACATATTGCAAATTGCAAACGTTACATGTCACCAGGTACACGACAAATTCTGACCTGCAGTTAGTGCATCTCTGACATTCAAAAACCTTCTTTGTATGTGCCGATTGAAACACCTTGCTTATTAAAGCATAGCTGCACGCTGTGCAACTTCTGGCACCACATTTGTAGTGCCCTTTGCTGCTCAACCAGCTACTCTCTTTTTTCGGTGGCTTGAGCATACTTGGGGAGATCATATTCCCTATGGTGATATTCCTTCTAGGAACAAATCGACAGCCCTTGTCTATCACATTTTTTAAGATGTCATCACCTCTTAGAATCTGAAGATTCTTTTTGATGATGTTACAAATCTTGTGAAATTGACTGGTGTATGCTGTAACAAATGTAATCTCACTACGGGTTTTCCTGTGGCAAAGGGCCAGCTAATCAGGGCTAAACGCAATTGCTCTGACGAGTTGGACTTTGAAACAGAAAGTGAGGCTCTCATGGCAAAACTAAGAGAAAGGGGGTATCCAGAGGGTCCTATAAAAAGAGCTCAGAGAGAAGTCAGGAATATGCCCAGAGAAACATTGTTATTACCAAAACAACGAAAACAGGAAACCCGTAGTGAGATTACATTTGTTACAGCATACACCAGTCAATTTCACAAGATTTGTAACATCATCAAAAAGAATCTTCAGATTCTAAGAGCTGATGACATCTTAAAAAATGTGATAGACAAGGGCTGTCGATTTGTTCCTAGGAGGAATATCACCATAGGGAATATGATCTCCCCAAGTATGCTCAAGCCACCGAAAAAAGAGAGTAGCTGGTTGAGCAGCAAAGGGCACTACAAATGTGGTGCCAGAAGTTGCACAGCGTGCAGCTATGCTTTAATAAGCAAGGTGTTTCAATCGGCACATACAAAGAAGGTTTTTGAATGTCAGAGATGCACTAACTGCAGGTCAGAATTTGTCGTGTACCTGGTGACATGTAACGTTTGCAATTTGCAATACGTGGGGTGCACTTCAAGAGAGGCTAGAGCAAGGATAAGAGAGCATCTCAATGACATCGACAAAGAAAAAACAACTACAGGGGTAGCGAAACATTTTCTGCATGATCATCATGGTGATGCAAGTAACTTCAGATGGATGATCATAGAAGTGATAGACAAGAAACCTAGAGGGGGAAGTAGGATGCAGGAGCTATTACGTAGAGAGGCATACTGGATCTTCACCCTAAATACACGGAGACCAGTGGGCATGAATATAACAAATGACATCATCAATTTTTGGGAGTAGTAGAAAGGACAAGGAATAGGTGTACCGATCACCCTTGTATAATTAACACAACATGTTGGTGTTCATTACTGTGATATAAAGATTGAACAAACTGTGTTCAAATTCAGGAAGTTTATTTATATGAGATTTATTTACAAAAAGCGAATATAGATAATGATAATCGCTGCTCTATACATATAACAATTTAGGAACATTAGTGTTAAGTTAAATGAGGGATGGCTAATTTCATTTAATTTCTTTTCTTTTCTTTCCTTTTCTGTGGCATACAACATTATAAACCTATACGTATTTTTCCCTTATTCTCATCCTAATTGGGTTTGTGATAATAGATCCAGATATCACTGAGGCAAACGTGACATGTCTATGAATGTAATAGGCAACTGTGACAGGCTTTAATAATGAAAAGTATGTTGTGTGCAAAGGCAGATGTCAATCAATGTCAATTACGCATAAGGGAGGAGTCATTACAGACACATTACACAGGCCACCAATCAGATTGTGAGGGGGCATTTAAAGTCCCACAGGTGAATTAACAAAATTAAGTCTATGAATAAGGCATATCAGCCGAAACGCGTCAGGCTGGCCTGTTTGTGACTAAGCAGCTGTTTGAAAATACTTGTTACTGCACGCTGGCATGAAGTTTTTATGTTGATCAATAAAGTACTGAGTTTTACCTTAGCGGCTTTCTCTTTTTTCTGTGGATATCGTTTGGCCTAGGAAGGGGCCATTGCTTGCCGCAATAGGGCTGCCTGCCCGAATTTACCCATGAGAGCTCCGGGTAGGTGTAATTCAAATCACTGCTGTGACCGGTAGGAGCTGGAGAGTAGCAAAGACACCGCGCACCCAGTCTGCCCCGTGATTGGCTAGGTACGGTCACGAGAGAGTGACATCAGACGCCGTCCGAAAAAATTCCCCGAGCACGGACGAGAACCGAGGACGGGTACAGAGGAGACGGCAGTCATCGGGACAGAGGTGTTTTGAAGGTGAGGTCATTTCTTTCACAGCCACCGCTAGCAGTACGGATCCCCGTGAGTCAGAGGAGTACCTTTCACTACACATTTGAACCAATTTCCTTCCAAACTCCGAGACTGGGCATCCGGGACTCCAGACAGGTAAACCCAATTGGGAGTTTACTTTTTTCACGTTATTAACGCATTGTTATTTATGATCGAATTGAATTACATGAATGAGCTCATTTATACCAAGTGTGGATACAACATTACATTCTTTGAAACAATATTGAATGTTTATACCAGTACATAAATAAGGCACAAGGACTGTTGACTGTTGATAGATATTACGGATATATCTAGAAGTACATACAGGCAGTCTAAACATGGATAATAGACCAGCAACGTGCAGTAACTACTACTCACTCACAAGTTTTGAAGACATAGAAAGACACAGACCCGCACTCAAAGATATTTTCAATCCAGATACACAAATAAGGGAAATATCAGATGTATTTTTATCAATGGAGAAAACACTCACCAAAGAGTATCAAATATGGTGGGATAAGAAATCATTAGAAAAATACATAGACATGAGAATGATCCCAAGGGGTCTCAGGATTAGGAAATATCCTTCCTTTCAAGTCACAGAGGAGTGGTTCATTACTGAATGGAATGACACATTAACAGATTGCTCCATCAGGTTAATGAACATCATTATCAAGTATAAAGACCTTAAACTTGAAGAAACTAGGAGACACATTAAGGACATACAAAAAGACCTAAACAACTTTGTCGATCATGACAAATATGAACAACTGGATATGATATTAAGGGAAACGATAGATAATCTCAAAAGAGAAGTGGACAGACTGAAATACCGTAAATATGTCAGGGATGCAGAAGACTACACTAATAATAAGGTATATCAGTGGAATACACAGAATCCAAGAAGATTTAGGCAATCAAGGAGGTTTAACAACAAGAAAGGAAATACATCAGGAACCAAGGGACAGCCAATAGAACAAGGAAGGAAACAAGTGACTTTTGTGGACACTGATTCAAGTGAAGAGGCTGATATGCGAGATTTTGTAGATTATACTACAAGTGGGGGCTCATCTGAGGAAGAAGGACCCCCTAATAGCAAATTTAGTGAGAGTCCAGCATCCATTCTGTCAGCAGAGAATGTTAGTATTCCCCAGTTACCAGTTACCGCCCCTACAGGGGTTGCAGGTATATTGAGAAACAAAGGTAGAGGTGGCAATAAAATGAATAAATATTCTGCCACATTAGACACCCAGCCCAAGCCCAATCCATCACCCGTAGATTTTCAGGTTTTTCGGGAGGAAGAGGACAGAGGGCAGGGGGGAGGGACAGGAGCAACGGGGGGAAGAGGAAAAGGAAAAGAACCATTAGCCAGACGAGAACAATACACATTGAGAAGAGGGAAACAGAACAAATACAGAATATGAGAGTTATCAACCTTACGGATATTGAATTAAGCACTGAAGAAATAAAGGTTTTAGAACTAGGTCTTAATTTTGTTCCAGCATCTGACTTCAGGGTATTCGATACACTAATGGATGTCAATAGGTTTGTTCGTAGTTTAACCTTAAAAAAGTATTATTATGCTGAACAGACTTTAGAACAACCTCCAGGGGGTGTCGGGATCTTGAAGTCAGAAACTGGACAGGTGGTGAATGATTGTTTTCTCTTCAGAGACACCATTGATCTGTTAACCTTAAGTCAGTTAGAAAAAGAGAGTATGGGAGAATTAACACTAAAGGATAGCCATACAGGGTACAAAAATAAATCAACATTCTATCCAACTCACTACAGGGGGGAAGTGCTGGAGAGTTTTCACAAGAGAGTTGAGGAGGATTTGGTTAAGCTCAAAAGTGAAAACAGTAATCACACACATAATCTCACTCACATTGAAAAGGTGGGTCTGAAGAAGCTGAAAGAGAGACAAGGTATAGTGATTAAGAATGCCGATAAAGGTGGCACAATAGTTGTCATGACTGAATCTGACTATATCAAGGAGGCCAATAGACAGCTCAGTGATGGAGAAATATATCAAAGGCTGTCCTATGATCCCACAGTCAGGTTTCAGGCAGAGCTAAGAGATCTGCTTGATGATGGTCTGGAGGAGGGTCTGATGGACTTGTGCACCTTTGAATATCTCAATGTGAAGGAACCGGTGACACCTATTTTCCATCATTTACCGAAGGTGCACAAGTCCATCGAGAATGTGAAGGGCAGACCCATTGTATCAGGGATCGGCTCATTATTTGAAAATTTGTCAAATTGGGTCGAGTCCCTTTTACAACCTCTGGTGTGGAAGTTACCAACCTTCCTTCGAGACACCAAGCATTTGTTGAATTGTGTGGAGGAGATCATGTGGTGTTCAGAATATTGCTGGCTCACGGTGGATGTGGTGGGATTATATTCCGCCATACCACATGATAAGGGCCAACAGGCCATCAAGTATATGCTAGACTTTCTGAGTGACTATTCGCCTGAACTAAGGGATTACATTGTACGAGTCATTGAATTTTTGCTTGATCACAATTTCTTCAATTTCAATGGATGTTTTTATCTGCAAAGGCGTGGGACAGCGATGGGAGCCAAATTTGCCCCAGCCTATGCCAATTTCCCTTCAGTGAACAGATAGTTGGCTACAAGCGCTACATAGACGACCTGTTGTTTGTCTGGTCAGGCAGCAGGGAACAAAGTGAGCAGTTTGTGTCATACCTCAACAGCAACGATGTGGGCTTGTCATTTACTCATTGTTTTGACAAGATAAAGGTAGATTACCTTGACATCCCACTAATAGGTGACAGCGTTGCTGGTGGGGTTAGGACGAAACTGTTCACTAAACCGATTTCAGCCAACTCATTGATTCATGCGAGAAGTAGTCACCCATGCCATATGCATTATGGTGTGGCAAAGGGCCAGCTAATCAGGGCTAAACGCAATTGCTCTGACGAGTTGGACTTTGAAACAGAAAGTGAGGCTCTCATGGCAAAACTAAGAGAAAGGGGGTATCCAGAGGGTCCTATAAAAAGAGCTCAGAGAGAAGTCAGGAATATGCCCAGAGAAACATTGTTATTACCAAAACAACGAAAACAGGAAACCCGTAGTGAGATTACATTTGTTACAGCATACACCAGTCAATTTCACAAGATTTGTAACATCATCAAAAAGAATCTTCAGATTCTAAGAGGTGATGACATCTTAAAAAATGTGATAGACAAGGGCTGTCGATTTGTTCCTAGGAGGAATATCACCATAGGGAATATGATCTCCCCAAGTATGCTCAAGCCACCGAAAAAAGAGAGTAGCTGGTTGAGCAGCAAAGGGCACTACAAATGTGGTGCCAGAAGTTGCACAGCGTGCAGCTATGCTTTAATAAGCAAGGTGTTTCAATCGGCACATACAAAGAAGGTTTTTGAATGTCAGAGATGCACTAACTGCAGGTCAGAATTTGTCGTGTACCTGGTGACATGTAACGTTTGCAATTTGCAATACGTGGGGTGCACTTCAAGAGAGGCTAGAGCAAGGATAAGAGAGCATCTCAATGACATCGACAAAGAAAAAACAACTACAGGGGTAGCGAAACATTTTCTGTATGATCATCATGGTGATGCAAGTAACTTCAGATGGATGATCATAGAAGTGATAGACAAGAAACCTAGAGGGGGAAGTAGGATGCAGGAGCTATTACGTAGAGAGGCATACTGGATCTTCACCCTAAATACACGGAGACCAGTGGGCATGAATATAACAAATGACATCATCAATTTTTGGGAGTAGTAGAAAGGACAAGGAATAGGTGTACCGATCACCCTTGTATAATTAACACAACATGTTGGTGTTCATTACTGTGATATAAAGATTGAACAAACTGTGTTCAAATTCAGGAAGTTTATTTATATGAGATTTATTTACAAAAAGCGAATATAGATAATGATAATCGCTGCTCTATACATATAACAATTTAGGAACATTAGTGTTAAGTTAAATGAGGGATGGCTAATTTCATTTAATTTCTTTTCTTTTCTTTCCTTTTCTGTGGCATACAACATTATAAACCTATACGTATTTTTCCCTTATTCTCATCCTAATTGGGTTTGTGATAATAGATCCAGATATCACTGAGGCAAACGTGACATGTCTATGAATGTAATAGGCAACTGTGACAGGCTTTAATAATGAAAAGTATGTTGTGTGCAAAGGCAGATGTCAATCAATGTCAATTACGCATAAGGGAGGAGTCATTACAGACACATTACACAGGCCACCAATCAGATTGTGAGGGGGCATTTAAAGTCCCACAGGTGAATTAACAAAATTAAGTCTATGAATAAGGCATATCAGCCGAAACGCGTCAGACTGGCCTGTTTGTGACTAAGCAGCTGTTTGAAAATACTTGTTACTGCACGCTGGCATCAAGTTTTTATGTTGATCAATAAAGTACTGAGTTTTACCTTAGCGGCTTTCTCTTTTTTCTGTGGATATCGTTTGGCCTAGGAAGGGGCCATTGCTTGCCGCAATAGGGCTGCCTGCCCGAATTTACCCGTGAGAGCTCCGGGTAGGTGTAATTCAAATCACTGCTGTGACCGGTAGGAGCTGGAGAGTAGCAAAGACACCGCGCACCCAGTCTGCCCCGTGATTGGCTAGGTACGGTCACGAGAGAGTGACGTCAGACGCCGTCCGAAAAAATTCCCCGAGCACGGACGAGAACCGAGGACGGGTACAGAGGAGACGGCAGTCATCGGGACAGAGGTGTTTTGAAGGTGAGGTCATTTCTTTCACAGCCACCGCTAGCAGTACGGATCCCCGTGAGTCAGAGGAGTACCTTTCACTACACATTTTAATTAGTTTAAATATCTGATAATTTCTTTTTTTATTTTGTGTAATTTAGTGGGGGGGTTGTAATTTAGTTAATTGTATTTAATTTAGGTAATTGATTTAATTGTAGTGTAAGGTTAGGTGTTAGTGTAAGACAGGTTAGGTTTTATTTTACAGGTAAATTTGTATTTATTTTAGCTTCCATGAAACTTCTGAATATAGAACCTAAGTGTTTTCTAAATAGCTTTATCTTTTAGGGAACAGCCAAATTCCACCAGGCCCAAAGTATCAAGTGTTTAAAAAAGGGAAGGGACTTCAGATAACCAACCTTGGGCACCTGTGAGATTTCATGTCTAAACATATATACAACTTTACAGAATTCCAGAAGCAGTACATGAAATAGATTTCATTTTATGCAAGCTAAGCACTATTTAAACTCAGTTATGCAAGCTGCCTCCGATTAGTTTTTTCAAAAACATCTACTTTTAGACCACCCTAAAGCAATGGTAGGATCATCAGTTATATATAAAATCTTATTATTTTCATTAGAACAGCAACAGATAAGCGAGCTATATGTTAAATGGGATAAGAGCTTACTGATATGTAGTGGTGAAAAAACTATACAAAAAAGCTTGGGGGTCCTATATCAACTAGTTAGAACCATGTCTACTAGGGAATCTTATCTTAGACTTATCCATCAGGACTACTTGATCCCAAGGAGAGTACAGAAGTGGAAAAAGGAAGTAGAAAACAAATGCATTAAATGCTCAAAAGATAACCCTGACTTAGTACACTTAATCTACTCTTGCCCTAGACAGCTACAGCTTTGTACAAAGGTGGAATTCTTGCTATCTCGTATCCTTGAGATATATATATATATAATAAGATCTCACTAAATATAATATTCCTTACTAAACACCTAGATTGGGGGCAAAATACTAAATTCATTCAGGTAACGATTCTGAAAATGAGAGCGTTGATCTTTAAAAATTGGATTAACAACAAAATGCTAACCATTAAATATCTTAAAAATAAGTTGATAAGAAATGAAATCCTTGAGGCATATGATTACAAAATGTATAAATTGGACAACCTCAGGGAATATGTTAAGACTTGGGGGAAGTTTGTAAATGTTATGGGTTAGCACTACTATAAGGTTCTGACAGGGTCTGGTTTAGTCCCCTAATAAACTAAACAATTCTTATGATTTCTATCTTTATTCATATCTCACTTGTCTATTTGTCATTGTTTATATATTCTGTGTCAGAACACTTGAACAAAATTATTATTATCTTTATTTTGTAATAAAGCATTTCAAATAAAAAAAACATACCTTCTGATTCTGAAACAACAAATGTAATTTGCTGTATGACACCTTCAACAGATATTTCATCTCTTTGAAGATCTTCCACTATAATTAAATCATCATCACCTAAAAATGCATTTACATAAAATTAAGTATTATTCTATTATATTTTAATATTGAATTTCTAAAAATTAAAAAATATCTTTATCATTGCCCTTTTGCTCTTAAAATACTATTATTGGGCAGTCAGAAGGATAAAAACTTTCAGAGGGCAATGGAGAATATCGAAGAATTAGAAGACTTAGAGGCCCATTTATCAAGCTCCAGATGTAGCTTGAGGGCCCGAGTTTCTGGCGAGTCTTCAGACTCCCCAGAAACATACATAACCCTGTCTGCCTGCTCTGATGAGGCGGACAGGAATCGCCGGAATTCAACCCGATCGAGTACGAACGGGTTGATTGACACCTCCCTGCTGGCGGCCAATTGGCCGTGAGTCTGCAGGGGGCGTCATTGCACCAGCAGCTCTTGTGAGCTGCTGGTGCAATGCTAAATACGGAGAGTGTATTGTTCTCCGCATTCAGCGATGTCTGTCGGACCTGATCCGCACTGTCGGATCAGGTCCAACAGACATTTGGTAAATTGACCTCTATACCTCATTGTCAACATTAGGGTTTACAGACTTTAAAATAGAAATTATTATTTTTTCATACTTCAACCTTCTCTTTCTTTTATTTTTTCATAACACTTTTCTTTTGATGTCTGCAACACTCTTGCAACATTGAGCCACCGACACATTATGTGTTGCCGTAAGATTTACTATCTCCAAAATGTCTTCCCAAATCTCCTTCCTTGCCTTAAAACTTGTAGTTCTTCTCTGACTGCCAAAAAGAAGATTATAAAATGGCTCCAAAGCACAGATTAGTACTTCCTTTTCTTCTTTAGTAATATTATCAAAACACCATCTTTGCAGAAATACTCCTTAACCACTACTACAATGAAGTAAAAATGAAAGCAATAAATAAAATGAATTATGGGTCAAAATAAGTCAAATAATGAAATATACATTCTGATTGGAGATTAATAAGAAGTATATTTAAAAAAATGCATTTTTATTACATATAATGTGAATTAGAATATATAACCATAGTGCTGCCATTTTGTATCTAAGAAGCCATGATGAACTAATTATGAACTGTTGTACTGATATTGAACTGTTGTTTTTTTTCTGTATTTTGTTATATGACATTTGTTCTTTGGGGAGTAACATCCTTATCTTCTTACTAACGTAACCATGCAGCTAAGAGCATTTTTACATTCCTATGTTATCTTGTTGTTCAAGAATTAATGTCTCCAGTCTTATACAAAGGATTTTCTGTCTGTTAAGTTGTATTACCTAATTTGTAATAGGGGGCGTGTATGAAGACCCTCTGTGTCGTTACATGTATGTGATTTGTAATATTTAATCCAGCCCTGCTAAGAATAAACCAGAGCAGACTTAGATTCCATAATCTGAGACCTAACATCATGTAAAGTCATTTATGATTGGTTATGTTGTACAATACAAATCAAAATAAAAAATAAATTAAAAGAAATGTTTTGAAAAAAATACGCAATCAATAATTTTGAAGTTTGAAATGAATTTGCAAACGTGGGCATTTCCTGGGTGTTACTGGTATTTAAATTAGAACCCTAAACAACTCCATTTTCAAAACATGTTACAACATTTATGTCGAACAAACTAACACACTCTTGTCTTGCTACAATTAGATTTCCCGTAATACACATTACCTTTTAAAATACGCATTGAATTTACATAAAAATATACAAAATATATTGCATATATTTAAAATGTTTTAAGAAATATATTAATTTTCGGAAAGTTAAAAATAGTAAAAAACAAAAGTCAATCACATTACGAGGTGTAAAAGTTGAAATTATCTTTCGCAACGAGCCCTATACATTGCTATATAATCGACAATATGATGAGGGGCATCCCATTTTTTAAGATCATTACAAAACACAACAATATTGTGAACTCGGCAATACGCTACTAAAAAAATCATGAAACAAAATGCGAACCATTGATCTGTCGATGCTTTGAATATCGGGGCCTAGGTGCTATTGCAATGTCATTTTATCATGCATTTGTTGATTATGCAAATCTACTGTATTTACTGGTCCTTTAAGGTGCGGTGGGGGTTATTGCGCTTTGGAGGTTAATAGTGTAAAGGGGTTAGGTTGTGATGGTGGTTATTGTACTTTAGGGGTTAATAGTATAGAGGGGGTTAGGCACTTTAGGGGTCAATAGTGTAGGGGTGTATAGTGGGTTTATTGTGTTGGCCTTTTTTATACTAGATGAATAAGGAATAAATACATGTATTAAAGCTTTTGATTAATACACTCTTTCTTTATTCTTTTAATTTGTGTAGGCTGATGTTCATTTATTTGGTTGTGTACCAAATGCACAAAATAGGCAATGTACATGTGTGATATGTGTAAAAGGGATAATTTACTTTACATGTCCAATGTAGGTAGCAATGCTGCCTGGAAAATATCACCAGCATCCCTACCTACTGAGATGTAAAGTAAAACACCTCTTGGCAAGACTGCCTTCAAAGAGTGATTCCACTGGATATTTCGAGCATCAGATCCTTAATGCTAAGTATACCCGTAGCAAATACATATCTAAGTATACTTTTAGCATAGTCACTATATACTAAGTCTGCTTGTAAATTATTCCCCTAAATGTATTTATTTCCTTCTTTTGTCATGTAAATTACTATGCTTCTAGGGTCTTTTTTTAATATTTTGGGAAAAAGTCACACAGTGCTCAATAATATATGATTTCATTTTACTGTAAATGTTCCTACAGTTCCTAGAATCATTTATAATCAAATTCATGCTCTTTTAAAATGAATAGGCATTGTAAATGTTTGAAATATTGTATACTGAGAGATGACACTTCAGTATCCTTAATTCAGTTCTAATCAAGATCAGTGGGGGTCTATTTGTAATGTTTTTTTCAGACATAGGTCATTAGCGTGCGCTAATGTTAGCTCGCCACTATTGCAGACTTAGAAAAAGTTCAGCGAAGGGACACAAAACTAATAAGGGGGATGAAGAATTTAAGCTATGAGGAAAGATTAGCAAAACTGGTTCTGTTTTTTCTAGAAAAAAAAGCGATTGAGAGGGGACACAATTACTTTGTATAAATATATTCAAGGCCCAAATACAGAGATGGTGGAAGCTCTGTTTATTCCAAAACAATTGTTTGTGACAACAGGTTACAATTTAAGGCTGGAGGAAAGGGGATTTAAACTCCAGCAATGTAAATTTTCACTGTAAGAGCAATCAAATTTCGGAATCAGTTACCTAAGGAGGTACTAAATTCCAATACCTTAGATACATTTAAAAATGGTTTAGATACATTTATGGCAGGAAACGGAATTCACAGATATAATTGCTTGTGTTAAATGGGTCACCTTTTTTATGGGATTAATTTAAGATTAAGCTGTTATTGTAAATAAAGATTTGTATAGGTTGAACTTGATGCACTTCTTTGTTAACTTCATCTACTATGTTATGTTACTTGTAATCTAGCCCGTTGTGTATAATTCCATAACAAATTGGTTATAGCATGATCCTTACAAGTATTTTGTTTTGCTCTGCATCAGATTATTTCAGTAAAATAATATATTTACACCAGTTGTATAAGTTAAAAGGACAGTCAACACCAAATTTGTTATTGTTTAAAAAGATAGACAACACTTTTACTACCCATTCCCCAGTGTTGCACAGCCAACATGGTTATATTAAAGGGACAGTCTACACCAGAATTTGTATTGTTTAAAAAGATAGATAATCCCTTTTTTACCCATTCCCTAGTTTTGCATAGCCAACACAGTATTATAAATAAACCTTTTACCTCTGTGATTACCCTGTATCTAAGCATCTGCAAACTGCCCCCTTATTTCAGTTCTTTTGACAGACAACCATTTTAGCCATCAGAGCTGGCTCACTGGAACTCCATGTGCGTGAGTACAGTGTTATCTATATGACACACATGAACTAACACCCTCTAGTGGTAAACAACTGTCAAAATGCCCTGAGAGAAGAGGTGGCCCTCAATGGCTTAGAAATTAGGATATGAACCTCCTAGGTTTAGCTTTCAACTAAGAATACCAAGAGAACAAAGCAAAATTGGTGATAAAAGTAAATTGGAAAATTGTTTAAAATTACATTCTCTATCTGAATCATGAAAGTTTATTTTGTACTAGACTGTCCCTTTAATATACTTTAACTTCTGTGATTACCTTGTATCTAAGCCTCTTTTGACAGCCCCCTGATCAAATGGCTAGTTATGTATTATCTATTGACTAGCATTTTAGCCAATTAGTGCAATGTCAGCCACAACTCCAGGGAAGAGAGCACAATGTAATCTATATGGCCCACATAGATTAGCGGTCTTTTGTTATAAAAAGCCAATTAAAAGCATGTGATAAGAGGCTTTCTGTAGTTGCTTAGAAACAGGCAGAAATTTAGAGGTTTAAATGTTATAAAGTATATTAACATGACAATGTTGGTTGTGCAAAGCTGGGGAATAGGAAAAGTGAGTTTAAACTCCTCCACTAAGCACAAAATATAAAGAAAATAATTCATTGTGTAGTTCATTTAACAAATCTAAGCAAGTCAGGAGGCTTGCTTTTACCAGAAAAACTTTGGATACACTGTTTCCAATGCAGCAAATGATTCTGGGTAAGATATGCAAATGATGTTCACAATGACTCACTTTTTTACTTCAGTCTGCTTTTACACAGACTCCCTTTACACCATAGCATTGCTGTATACACAGCTTTTGAATTATTTACTTGTATTTCGCCCAGAAATCAACTTTACCTAGCAGTGACTCACCTACTCCCAGCTGATGAGTGGCAAAAACACAAAACAGCTGTCCTGGGATAATTTGAATCACTGTACTAACCCTAACTAAGCATAAAAGCTGTGTATACATTGATGCTATAGTGTAAAGGGAGTCTGCTTAAAAGCAGACTGAAGTAAAAAAGTGAGTCATTGTGAACCTAATTTGCATAACTTACCCAGAATCCTTTGCTGCATTGGAATCAGTGTATCCAGAGTTTTTCTGGGAAAAGCAAGCCTACTGAATTGCTTAGATTTGTTAAATGAACTACACAATTAATTCTTTTCTTTATATTTTGTGCTTAGTGGAGTATTTTAAACTCACATTTCACCTCCCAATAATTAAAAAAGTTGTTTGTTTATATATATATATATATATATATATATATATATATATATATATATATGTACATGATTATATCTAGGTATAGATATATACAAATATATAGGAATATCTATTTAGAAATACTTAGAGCATATTGCCCTATGTGAAGAACATTGGAATGTAAGATATTTACAGTACATACACAGTTAAACACTTTATTAAATATGAATATTGCTTAAATATGATTTTTCATGTTTTCAGCTACTTGACTATTTATGTATTAAATCTGTCTGTAAATACATATATACACATATAAATACATAAATTCATCTGATCCCACATATATACATACATATAGATCTTTATACATGTATTTGTATGTATCTTTATGTTGAGGCCCTTTCCAGTCCTTTTTTTCTATTTTTATTAGACAGTGTTATTGAGTGTAACTGTACTTTTAAATGTAATTTTGATGTGTTTCGTGCAACTTTTAAGTTGAGCTTAACAGTCAACCAGAGCTCTGAAGTTGCGCTATCCAGACATGCGTTAAATGTAATTGCAGTCAAGAAAACACGTTTACTTTCAACCTGTGAAACCTACTTCCAATGGTGCAGATAAACTTCGCCTGAAACAGAAGTTAAGAAGCAGCAGTCATAACAACGCTGCTTCTTAACTTCCCCGCACCCTTTTACGATCGGGATGATTGACAACCCCTGCTAGCGGCCGATTGGCTGCAGGTGTGCAGGCGGCAGTATTGCACAAGCATTTCACAAGAAATGCTTGTGCAATGTTAAATGCCAATAGCATATGCTGTCGGCATTTAGTGAGGTCGGATGGTCATAATTCGCTACAGTGAATCATGTCTGCTCGACCTGTGATAAATCTACCACATTGGGGTCCAGGTACTAACCGGCGGGCGGACAGCTTCTCAACTCGCGAAGTTGTCCACCCGCCTTCGCTACACACGGGCAGTGGATCTGTTCATCCGCCTTGCCCGTATGTATCATTACACACTCATCAGAGTGTGTATTGCCCGTCCCTTCATTCGTGCGACCAATCGCATGACTGAAGGGGCTGTCAATCACAAGAGCCTCAGAGGTGGCGTAGGGTGTAAGAAGCAGTGGTCTAATACAGCTGCTTCTTACATTGTGGGAAGCAAGCCTGCATATTCGTACATGGAGTCCATTGTATAGATTTATGCACACACACATTATATAGAAATGTATATATATATATATATATATATATATATATATATATATATATATAAAAGTAACAAGAACTTGCACTCACTGGTCTTTCCTTCAGAAACACACATTTATTGTAACGTTTCGGAGACAGAGTATCCCCTTCCTCAGATATATATATAAATATATATATATATATATAGTAGTCAAGTGTTTTTTTATTTGCGCTGTGAATGGGGTAAATGTTTATTTTGCTTAAAAAAAGTTCCTCCTGATATATTTCAATGGCAGCTTGTTTCTGAGTATTCCACTATCATCAAACGGAACGTGAAATGTAGGGTGAAGGATGGGGTTTCAGAGTTCAGCGCTCATAGAAGGGAGAAAACAAAAAAAAACAAATTATAGTGCAGTATATCAGCACTGTGGCAATAAGGCAAAAAAGAGAGATAAAACGTGCTCACCTTTTTTGACCTCAAACATGTGAGGTATGTTGGAAGCGTGGAGGGGATATAATCCCTATCTGTGGTAAAACTGTAAAGTAATCCCTCTTGGTAGGAAACTTTCTCTTTTTGGTATCCGTGAAGCAGTGACTTCTCCTTTCTGGAGTATGGTATAAATCTTTGTCTTTTATTTCTTGAAAGGCTTCTCCTCTTTGGAGTATGGTATGAGCTTAATGTGTGGAAACAGTTCACACACAGATAAGGTTGTTGTTAGCGATCTCTGCAGTGATTCTGCAATACTTTGAAAATGATGTATCAGGGACACAATGTGTAACTGGTAAAAAACAGCTTTATTTCTATATTTTAAAAAATAAATAGTAAAGTAAAAATCCTCCTGGTGTTTGCCCAAATGTAAGACAAACAGTTTGGAAGTAGTGTAAAATCTGTAGACACTGGAACAAATAGTTGCAGGAGCTGATGTGAGTACAGCTGGCTGAAAAGGATGAGAAATCCGTGGAAACCGGAACAAATAGTTGCAGGAGCTGATATGAATACAGCTAACTGATGAGTCCAGGTGGTTATTTAAGCTCTGGTTAGCTTATAAAGTCCGGATGGCTATGGATTTAAGAGCCTGTCAGTGACAGGGTCTGAAATTGAAGAAAGGAACATGGTCTCGCTGGACCGGAAGTGATGTCAAAAGTGGGCGTGCCCTTACGCATTTCGTGAACAGTGTTCACTTCATCAGAGGGTATGCCCACATAGCAGTAAGGAACGCTTTTATAGCGTATCAAAGCTGTTAACTGATCATGATTAGCAAATGTATAAGTATATTGAACAATGGTTTTAGAAAGTAAAACTACTAACACTGAAAGGGAAAATAAACATGCAAATACCAGGTACATAACCACATACACAAATGGGGCCAAACAAATAGAGAAAATTCTAAACAAACACTGGGGGGTACTCAAAAGAGACCCTGTTTTAGCAAATATTCTCACAGGACCACCGAAAGTCACCTATAGGAAAAGTAAGTGTATAAAGAACATCCTTGCACCTACAACTTTAAAGAAAACAAAAATCATAGAAAAAAATCCACCTATTAAAGGTTTCTTTAAATGTGGTAGAAAGAACTGTGTATGCTGCAGCCACACAAACAAAAATAAAGAAAGCAACAAATGGATTATTCACAATAAAGATGAACAGGTACCCACTATTAAGTTTCTTGAACTGTAAATCTGAATATATAGTATATTTATTGGAGTGTTCTTGCAATAAATTGTACATAGGGCGAACGAAGAGAAGCCTAAAGAGACGAGTGTTTGAACACATAAATAACATTAAGGATGCCGATTCTGAATACGGTATAGGTAAACATTTTGAAGAATATCATAACAAAAACAGTGACAATTTTACAGTAAAAGCAATCAAACAAATACCTGCCTCTAAAGGTAAGGAAAGACTATTGCAACTTAGAAAAAGGGAAACCTACTGGATTCACCGTTTGAACACATTAGACCCAATAGGTCTTAATAAAGACATAGACCTTGCTGCATTTCTCTAATTGCTAATAGTACTCTTTTACAATTTCTTCAGAATTTAAAATTCTGGTCTGAGAAATACTTACTTATGAAATCCAGGCTTTCTATCGGCTAGATTTAGAGTTCTGCGGCCAAAGGGGTGCGTTAGCTACGCGTGTATTTTTCCCCCCGCACCTTTTAAATACCGCTGGTATTTAGAGTTCACAGAAGGGCTGCGTTAGGCTTCAAAAAGGGAGCATAGAGCATAATTTACCGCCACTGCAACTCTCAATACCAGTGGTGCTTACGGACGCGGCCAGCTTCAAAAACGTTCTCATGCACAATTCCCCCATAGGAAACAATGGGGCCATTTGAGCTGAAAAAAACCTAACACCTGAAAAAAGCAGCGTTCAGCTCCTAACGCAGCCCCATTGTTTCCTATGGGGAAACACTTCCTATGTCTGCACCTAACACCCTAACATGTACCCTGAGTCTAAACACCCCTAGCCTTACACTTATTAACCCTTAATCTGCCACCCCCGCTATCACTGACCCCTGCATATTATTTTTAACCCCTAATCTGCCGCTCCGTACACCGCTGCAACCTACGTTATCCCTATGAACCCCTAAACTGCTGCCCCTAACCCCCGCCGACCCCTATATTATATTTATTACCCCCTAATCTGCCCCCCCAATGTCGCCGCTACCTACCTACAATTATTAACCCCTAATCTGCCGACCGGACCTCACCGCTACTTTAATAAATGTATTAACCCCTAAAGCTAAGTCTAACCCTAACCCTAACACCCCCCTAAGTTAAATATAATTTTTATCTAACAAAATAAAATAAATCTTATTAAATTAATTATTCCTATTTAAAGCTAAATACTTACCTGTAAAATAAACCCTAATATAGCTACAATATAAATAATAATTATATTGTAGCTATTTTAGGATTAATATTTATTTTACAGGCAACTTTGTATTTATTTTAACCAGGTACAATAGCTATTAAATAGTTAATAACTATTTAATAGCTACCTAGTTAAAATTATTACAAAATTACCTGTAAAATAAAGCCTAACGTAAGTTACAATTAAACCTAACACTACACTATCAATAAATTAATTAAATAAACTATCTACAATTAAATCAACTAAACTAAATAACAAAAAAAACAAACACTAAATTACAAAAAAAAATAAACACTAAATTACAAAAAATAAAAAAAGATTACAAGAATTTTAAACTAATTACACCTACTCTAAGCCCCCTAAAAAAATAACAAAGCCCCCAAAATAAAAAAATGCCCTACCCTATTCTAAAATAAAAATTGTAAAGCTCTTTTACCTTACCAGCCCTTAAAAGGGCCTTTTGCGGGGCATGCCCCAAAGAATTCTGCTCTTTTGCCTGTAAAAAAAAAACAATACCCCCCCAACATTACAACCCACCACCCACATACCCCTAATCTAACCCAAACCCCCCTTAAATAAACCTAACACTACCTCCCTGAAGATCTTCCTACCTTGAGTCGTCTTCACTCAGCTGAGCCGAATTCTTCATCCAATCCAGGCGATGTCTTCATCCAAGCGGGGGCTGAAGAGGTCCATCATCTGGCTGAAGTCTTCATCCAAGCGGGGGCTGAAGAGGTCCATCATCCGGCTGAAGTCTTCATCCAAGCGGGGGCTGAAGAGGTCCATCATTTGTCTTCTATCAAGCGGCATCTTCAATCTTCTTTCTTCCGGCTCCATCTTTATACCTCCGACACGGAACATCCTTCCTCCACGACGAACTCCCGAACTCCTTTAAGGGACGTCATCCAAGATGGCGTCCCTCGAATTCTGATTGGCTGATAGGATTCTATCAGCCAATCGGAATTAAGGTAGGAAAAAGGTAGGAAAATTCTGATTGGCTGATTGAATCAGCCAATCAGATTCAAGTTCAATCCCATTGGCTGATTTTTATAATTATTTTTTTATTTTTTGTAACTTAGTTCTTTTTTTATTTTTTGTACTTTAGTTAGTGTATTTATTTGTATTTATTTGTAGGTATTTGTATTTAATTTATTTAATGATTGTGTAGTGTTAGGTTTAATTGTAACTTAGGTTAGGATTTATTTCACTGGTAATTTTGTATTTCTTTTAGCTAGGTACTTATTAAATAGTTAATAACTATTTAATAGCTATTGTACCTAGTTAAAATAAATACAAAGTTTCCTGTAAAATAAATATTAATCCTAAAATAGCTACAATATAATTATTATTTATATTGTAGCTATATTAGGATTTATTTTACAGGTAAGTATTTAGCTTTAAATAGGATTAATTTATTTAATAAGATTTATTTTATTTCGTTAGATAAAAATTATGTTTAACTTAGGGGTGTGTTAGGGTTAGGGTTAGATTTAGCTTTAGGGGTTAATACATTTATTATAGTAGCGGTGAGGTTCGGTCGGCAGATTAGGGGTTAATAATTGTAGGTAAGGTAGCGGAGACGTTGGGGGGGCAGATTAGGGGTTAATTAAATATTATGTAGGTGTTGGCGGTGTTAGGGGTAGCAGATTAGGGGTACATAGGGATAATGTAGGTTGCGGCGGTGTGCGGTCAGCAGATTAGGGGTTAAAAAATTTTTATAGAGTGGCGGCGATGTGGAGGGGCCTCGGTTTAGGGGTACATAGGTAGTTTATGGGTGTCAGTGTACTTTAGAGCACAGTAGTTAACAGGTTTATGAACCAGCGTTAGCCCAGAAAACTCCTGGCTTTTTTCTGCGGCTGGAGTCTTTTCGTTGGATTTCTAACGCTCACTTCAGCCAAGACTCTAAATACCAGTGTTAGAAAGATCCCATTGAAAAGATAGGATACGCAATTGGCGTAGGGGGATCTGCGGTATGGAAAATTCACGGCTGGAAAGTGAGCGTTAGACCCTTTCCTGACTGACTCTAAATACCAGCGGGCGGTAAAAACCAGCGTTAGTACCCCCTAACGCTGGTTTTGACGGCTAACGCAGAACTCTAAATCTAGGCGCATGTGTTTTCTCAGATAGATAAACACATAGGTAAATTTATATTCCACCAGGCTAAAATTATTCTTTACCATTTTCAAAGAATAAATTTCTGCCATAGACTTTTTCCATACAGAAGTTTCCATACAGAAATTTCATTGAATATAGTCCTTCTATGTCATTTTTAGATGGATAAACACATAAGTAAATTTATAGATCTCCAGGTAAAAAATACCTATTACCAATATAAAACTACAAATTTACTAAATAGGCATCCTATGTATTATTCAGGTATCCTACCCTTAACTGACTTTATGTGCTTTTTTTGACATAGATAAACACATAGGCAAATAAGACAAATAAGTTTTTTTATACGGCTATAGGGAATTATGTTCTGTATTTCACATCAAAGATATTCAAACACTCCCACTGAAAATAACATATAGTGTTTTTACTCTTGGGATTAAACACATAAGGAAATCTTCATAGCGATGTGTTTCACAAGTTCATTACTAATAAAGAAGTCAAGCAACCATTTAATCATTCCAACCTGTTAAAGTTCTTATTTAAGTCTCCAATCACTAATTTTTTGAGTTAGGGTATAGGTTTTTAACAAAATCCGCAATCAGCAAGTTGGGATTTAATAAAGAAAACAGTAATCACCATTGTTCAATTCAATATACTTATACATTTGCTTATCATCAATTAACAGCTTTGATACGCTATAAAAGTGTTCCTTACTGCTATGTGGGCATACCCTCTGATGAAGTGAACACTGTTCACGAAACGCGTAAGGGCACGCCCACTTTTGACATCACTTCTGGTCCGGCGAGACCGTGTTCCTTTCTTCAATTTCAGACCCTGCCACTGACAGGCTCTTCAATCCATAGCCATCCGGACTTTATAAGCTACCCAGAGCTTAATTAACCACCTGGACTCAACAGTTAGCGGTTTCCACGGATTTCTCATCCTTTTCAGACAGCTGTACTCACATCAGCTCCTGCAACTATTTGTTCCAGTGTCTACAGATTTTACACTACTTCCAAACTGTTTGTCTTACATCTGGGCAAACACCAGGAGGATTTTTACTTTACTATTTATTTTTTAAAATATAGAAATAAAGCTGTTTTTTACCAGTTACACATTGTGTCCCTGATACATCATTTTCAAAGTATTGCAGAATCACTGCAGAGATCGCTAACAACCACCTTATCTGTGTGTGAACTGTTTCCACACATAAAGCTCATACTATATATGCAAAGATTTATACCATACTCCAGAAAGGAGAAGTCACTGCTTCACGGATACCAAAAAGAGAAAGTTTCCTACCAAAAGGGATTACTCAGCAGTCAAAAACAACTTTACCACTGATAGGGATTATATCCCCTCCACGCTTCCAACATACCTCACATGTTTGAGGTCAAAAAAGGTGATCAAGTTTTATCTCTCTTTTTTGCCTTATTGCCACAGTGCTGATATACTGCACCATAATTTGTTTTTTTTGTTTTCTCCCTTCTATGAGTGCTGAACTCTGAAACCCCATTCTTCATACATATATATATATATATATATATATTTATATATATATATATATATATATATATATATATATATATATATATATATATATATACACACATATGAGTGTATGTGTGGGTATAAAACTTGAAATACAAATATTTTAATTCAGGTCAGTTTTAACATAATTTATATGTTGAAAAAATAATAAGTATTTTTACTTGTTTTACATGTGTGGTTTCTCTTTTTAATATAAACAATGACATAGTTGAAAAAGATGTGCAAAAAATGCATGCAGATATTTCTCACTGGAATAAAAATAAACCTATGATAATAATTTTTAAATTCACTGAATCGTTAAGGAATTTGAGAAAAATGAATAATGGCATCCAGTGAACTTTACTATACATTTTATAAAGAAAACAATCACAAATTAGATTAGATTTAGCAATCACAACAGAACCCGTTCTAGAAGATATGGGTATTGAACCTATGAAATATTTTTATTCAACCTTAGGCCACTCATAAAGATCAATCCTAGGGTCTTTTTGATGCGCTCAAGCAGAATGAAAGTTACAGATGAAATAATTTAATTTTATTCAAGTGCCTAAAGAAAGGACAATGCTCCAATCGTGAACATAGCAGCATTTGGATACAAAAGCAAATCTGACATGTATTTGTGCTCTTTACATCTTCTGTACTGAAGAAAAGGTCAGTCCTGTTAAAAGGAATAGTATTCAAATGATCTACTAAATAAAAATATGTCCAGTTTAGTTTGTTATAAAGAAGAAAACCTTACCTACAGTATTAACATGTTAAACTAGTGCTTCAAAGTCACTGAATAATGTAATGTAAAGATAAAGTAATGAAATGTAAACACTTCAAAAATACACTTTAAAAACTTGTAATTTTTATTTTCATTTACATTGCAAAATCATATTTTCCTTTTATCAGATAACAAAACCAAATACCATGCAGTTAACTCTATATAAATCTCACGAGTATACTAAAATGGTGGACTTGTTCAGTTTTAGTATTAATGGCCTGCAGAGCTGTTGGTAATTGCTGAAAATAAATTAAACTTTGCTAATCTAGAGGTAGATGACAAGT
This sequence comes from Bombina bombina, assembly GCF_027579735.1. Lineage (NCBI taxonomy): Eukaryota > Metazoa > Chordata > Amphibia > Anura > Bombinatoridae > Bombina > Bombina bombina. The sequence continues at coordinate 450,990,153 of NC_069504.1, read as the reverse complement.
GAAGCGCTAATTTAACATGCGCCTGTAAAGGGGAAAATATGCCTGTTTACAGGCGCACGTTAAAAAAACAGCCATTACAAGTGGCTGGTTAATGCTATCACAAGTTCAAGGTAGCACTTTGCGCTAAGCTAAATTAGACCTTTGGTTAATTTAAAAAATGTCCCCCAATTACTCCCCAAATAAAGTGTACATTTCCTATATTTAAAGGAAAAATATGAGCATTTTTTTTTAATAACTACATAAAGCAGTTATAAGGGGTTACAGTTGGCAGGTGTGGGGTCTTGGGAAAAAAAGGTACTAAAAAGTGCCTTTACATTGCAGTCTATGAGGACTGTGTATTAAACTATAAATATATATGTATATACTTATAGAAAACATAACTCATTGTGTAGTTCATTAACAAATCTAGACAGGCCCAGAGGCTTGTTTTCCCACAGAAAACCTCTGTATTACATTGTTTCCAATGCAGCAAAGGATTATGGGTAAGATATGCAAATTAAGTACACAATGACACACCTTTTTACTTCAGTCTGCATTTCAGCAGGTTCCCTTTACGACAAAGTATCGCTGTCAACACAGCTTATAAACTTAGCTAGGGTTAGTGCAGTGATTTATAACCATCCCAGGACAGACTGTTTAGTGGTTTTTGCCACTCATCAGCTGGGAGAAGGTTAGAATCACTGCTGGGTGAAGTTGATTCCAAGCAGAATACAACAACATTTTAAATTAGGGGGAGATAAAAGGTGAGTTTAAAATCCTCCACTACGCACAAAATATAGAAAACATAACTCATTGTGTAGTTCATTAACAAATCTAGACAGGCCCAGAGGCTTGTTTTCCCACAGAAAACCTCTGAATTACATTGTTTCCAATGCAGCAAAGGATTCTGGGTAAGATATGCAAATTAAGTACACAATGTGAACAGCGATACTTTGGCGTAAAGGGAACCTGCTGAAAAGCAGACTGAAGTAAAAAGGTGTGTCATTGTGTACTTAATTTGCATATCTTACCCAGAATTCTTTGCTGCATTGGAAACAATGTAATTCAGAGGTTTTCTGTGGGTAAACAAGCCTCTGGGCCTGTCTAGATTTGTTAATGAGTTATGTTTTCTATATTTTGTGCGTAGTGGAGGATTTTAAACTCACCTTTTATCTCCCCCTAATTTAAAATGTTGTTGTATATATACTTATATAAATATTACACACATATAAACACAAATATATATTCATATATATATATATTTTATTTTATTTTTAAATGTGCTGCCCAACAATGCATAACTTACCCCCTGTGCTTGGTTCTTTGCCATGTCTGACAACATCAGAATGAGTCTCCCATTGGAGCCTATGGAAGTGCACTCTTGTGAGCGCAAAGCTTACATGCAACAACCTCCAGGGGAATTCCTCCTTAGACACAAGAGTCTCCAATATCCAGCCACAAGTAATCAGGAGAAATCCAGCAGCCACTTTCCACAAACAGTAAGCTGCAGCTTGAAAAAAAAGTACTAAAAACTTAATAGAACATCAGGGTACAGCTGATCTGTCTATTGAAGTGTTTAATACTTTTTTCAAGCTGCAGCTTACTGTTTGTGGAAAGTGGCTACTGGATTTCTTCTGATTGACTGTGTCCAGATATTGTAGACTCTTGTGTCTAAAGAGGAATTCCCCTGAAGTGTGTTTCTGGGGGCATTAGTCAGCTGCTGGCTGCGACATCCAGCCTGCCTATTTGCACTATTCATCTATATAGTGCCATCTCACTTGTCATTGACTAATGACCACCACAGAGTAGAAACAGCAGGAGCAGCAGTGGGCAGAAGCTTTTCTGAAGTAGGCTGCCCTCTAAATTTTAGTACAGCAACCCTGTAAATACACCTTCAAGGAAGACAAACAAAACTTTGAATGTTTGAAATAAAAAAATACATTTGGATCCTTCTCTTTTAGCAAGTTAGTACGATTATTCCTTGGTCTGCTTTTACAAAACTGCATTTCAGTTAAACACAAAAAATAACATTGCGGTACAAATGAATTGCAGGCAACATCCACAGCAGTGCTAATGACAGTCACTTTCTTAGACAGAAGCAGAAGAATGAAGGGCTTCCTCAGCACCATCTTATGTAGAAAACATAATTGCTAGATAGAAATCAACTTTGGAGATGGCTATCTTCCATGCTGTGAGTTCCTGTTAATTCATTGGGATTTGGAGCCCATTAGGCATATCACAGAGAACTTGGTGAAGTCATAGAGGCATATTTAAGAAATGTCATGCGGACCTGATCCCACAGTGTGGATCAGGTCCGCAAGACATCGCTGAATGCGGAGGGCAATATGCTCTCCGCATTTAACATTGCACCAGCAGCTCACAAGAGCTGCTGGTGCAATGCCACCCCCTGCAGACTCGCGGCCAATGGGCCGCCAGCAGGGAGGTGTCAATCAACCCGATCGTACTCGATCGGGTTGAATTGTTGCGATTCCTGTCCGCCTGCTCCGAGCAGACGGACAGTGTTATAGAGCAGCGGTCTTTATGACCGCTGCTTCATAACTGCTGTTTCTGTCGATTCTGAAGACTCGCCAGAAACATGGGCCGTCAAGCTCCTTTTGGAGCTTGATAGATAGGCCCCATAGGCTTGTTCAGTCAACTCTTGAGCAAGGTGGATGCTTTTCATTCAAAACTGTGAAGTGGTTCCCGGCAGCATACTAAGTAGTGAAGTAGCAGCACTTGTCAGGGGGCTAAAAAAGTAGATTAAAGATCACATACTGTACATCTCCAGAAACGTTTTTTAGTAAAAGTTTGCAACCAGAAGTAAAATGGTTTGAAAAGGGTAAGTCCTTATTATGACCATATAATTAAGGGAAATAGCTGACATTGTGTACATTTTCTTTAAGACAAAGTTGTATTTTAGAGGTGACATGATTGCTTTATATCAATATATTCAAGGCCCATATACAGGGATGGCAGAAGATCTGTTTATTCCAAGAAAATGGTTTCTGACAAGAGGTCACAATTTAAGGTTGGAGGAATGGAGATTTAATCTCCTGCAATGAAAGGTAGACAAGCTAAGCAATGTGCTATTAAAGTTTAAATATAAAGCAAAACATTTTCTATATAAAACCTTTTAGAAAATAAAATTGGCGGGAAAAATGGTTTACCAAAAGTAAAAGTAAAAAACTGAGCCGTTTCTAAAATATATATAAATATATCTTTAGCTAGAAATATTTTATAAATTAGCCCAATATAAACTTAATATTTTTAATTAAAATAATTCAACTGCCACACCCCCGAACCAGAGCAGATACAGGCCGTGGCTCATACACCCGACCAGCTAAGCTATTAATAGCCACTGGTCAGATGTGTGTCCGCGAGATCCGCAGCGGCACCGGTTTTACCAGAGAGAGGAGGGCAGTTTGATAGAAGAGTCACAAGGGACCGATATGCGGTCCGGTGACTGGAAACGGAGCAGTCAGTCTGTCAAGCGGCTGCTCCATAGAAAGGTAGAAGGCACTTTTTTTGCTACGGTTGGGAAATCTGATTTGCCAAAGAATAAAAAACGGAGCAGTCACACTGAAAGCGGCTGCTCCGTAGTAAGTTAGAAGGCAATAATTAATAAGCCATAATACCCAATACTGTAAAAACACTTGCTAAAAATGAAAATACAAAGATAACTATACGAAAGATAATACAATAAATAGAATAAACTAAATAGAATAAAATAGTTAAATAAATACTTAGAAATTAATGTTAAAAAGGTTTATAACAGTTTATATTGAATAATAATAATACTCCAAAAGAAATACGTGACCTGCTGTCTTGGTAGCAGCAAAGAAAAGAGGGAGGACTTAGATTGTTCTGGACTCTTTATTGCTATGCTGTATCCTGATTGGTTATACACCGTTGCTATGTTATTATTTTCTTCCTTTCAGTTTTTTTTGCTGCTGTTTTGGTTTCAGTAAAGAATTATGAAAAACATTTGTACCCATATGTTTTTATATGTGTATATATATCGTATATAATGTCACTCATCAATACCCTGACACAAGACACAACAGAGAGAAGAGTAAATAGTGACCATTGGAGGATCAGGAGAGATAAGAGAAGGAATAAGGGGAATGTCAGATATTGGGAACTTCAGCAACAAACAGGGGAATGGGGGAAGAAATGAAGTTCCTAAAGAAGAAAACTGACTGAGCTTGAGAACTTCTCATACAATTATTAATTAATTCTTAACTTGCAAATGTTTTCAGTGAAGTGATTTTGTAAATTGTTAATAACAGTATATTTACATTTTATGTTTTAAATATAACAATATATTTGAAAGCCTAATTAATTGTTGCATTCTCTTTTTTAGAACAAAACAGCAGATGCTTCAATTAGGATTTGCTTTATTGGGATGCAATATGCAAAAAGTAAACAGTTTCAAAACTTAACTTTTAGGAAGAGAATTCATGAAAACAGAATGCAACCTTTCCTTACTTAGGCCTAGATTTAGAGTTGGGCGGTAGCCATCAAAATCAGTGTTAGAGGCTCCTAACGCTGGTTTTGGGCTACCGCCGGTATTTAGAGTCAGTCATTAAAGGGTCTAACGCTCACTTTCCAGCCGTGACTTTTCCATACCGCAGATCCCCTTACGTAATTCGCGTATCCTATCTTTTCAATGGGATCTTTCTAACGCCGGTATTTAGAGTAGTGTCTGAAGTGAGCGTTAGAAATCTAACGACAAAACTGCAGGCGCAGAAAAAAGTCAGTAGTTAAGAGCTTTCTGGGCTAACGCCGGTTTATAAAGCTCTTAACTACTGTGCTCTAAAGTACACTAACACCCATAAACTACCTATGTACCCCTAAACCGAGGTCCCCCCACATCGCCGCCACTCGATTAAATTTTTTTAACCCCTAATCTGCCGACCGCCACCTACGTTATACTTATGTACCCCTAATCTGCTGCCCCTAACACCGCCAACCCCTATATTATATTTATTAACCCCTAACCTGCCCCCACAACATCGCCACCAGCTACCTACAATAATTAACCCCTAATCTGCCGACCGCAAAGCGCCGCCACTTACGTTATTCTTATGTACCCCTAATCTGCTGCCCCTAACACCGCTGACCCCTATATTATATTTATTAACCCCTAATCTGCCCCCCTCAACGTCGCCTCCACCTGCCTACACTTATTAACCCCTAATCTGCTGAGCGGACCACACCGCTACTATAATAAAGTTATTAACCCCTAATCCGCCTCACACCCGCCTCAATAACCCTATAATAAATAGTATTAACCCCTAATCTGCCCTCCCTAACATCGCCGACACCAAACTTCAAACATTAACCCCTAATCTGCCGACTGGAGCTCACCGCTATTCTAATAAATGTATTCTACACTATCAATAAATTAATTAAATAAAATACCTACAATTATCTACAATTAAACCTAACACTACACTATCAATAAATTAATTAAATACAATATCTACAAATAAATACAATTAAATAAACTAACTAAAGTACAAAAAATAAAAAAGAACTAAGTTACAAAAAAATAAAAAAATATTTACAAACATTAGAAAAATATTACAACAATTTTAAACTAATTACACCTACTCTAATAAAATAACAAAGACCCCAAAAATAAAAAACAGCCAATAGAATGCAAGCTCAATCTGATTGGCTGATTGGATCAGCCAATCGGATTGAACTTGATTCTGATTGGCTGATTCCATCAGCCAATCAGAATATTCCTACCTTAATTCCGATTGGCTGATAGAATCCTATCAGCCAATCGGAATTCGAGGGACGCCATCTTGGATGACGTCATTTAAAGGAACCGTCATTCGGCGAGTAGGCGTCGGTTGAAGAGGTTGGATCCTCGTCGGTTGGAAAGAAGATGGCTCCGCTCTGCTCCAGAAGAAAGAAGATTGAAGATGCGGCTTGATAGTAGACTTCATCCCGATGATGGACTTCCGACTTCAGCCCGATGATGGAATTCTTCAGCCGCCGCTTGGATCCAGACTTCAGCCTGAGGATGGACGTCACTCTTCAGCCCCCCGCTTGGGCTTTGATCAACACTTCCGAGGCTTGGATCAAGACTTCCGAGGATGGATCGGTGAACCTGGTATGGTGAAGATAAGGTAGGAAGATCTTCAGGGGCTTAGTGTTAGGTTTATTTAAGGGGGGCTTGGGTTAGATTAGGGGTATGTGGGTGGTGGGTTGTAATGTGGGGGGGTATTGTATGTGTTTCTTTTACAAGCAAAAGAGCTGAATTCTTTGGGGCATGCCCCGCAAAGGGCCCTGTTCAGGGCTGGTAAGGTAAAAGAGCTTTGAACTTTTTTAATTTAGAAAAGGGTAGGGCATTTTTTTATTTTGGGGGGCTTTGTTATTTTATTAGGGGGCTTAGAGTAGGTGTAATTAGTTTAAAATTGTTGTAATATTTTTCTTATGTTTGTAAATATTTTTTTATTTTTTGTAACTTAGTTCTTTTTTATTTTTTGTACTTTAGTTAGTTTATTTCATTGTATTTATTTGTAGATATTGTATTTAATTAATTTATTGATAGTGTAGTGTTAGGTTTAATTGTAGATAATTGTAGGTATTTTATTTAATGAATTTATTGATAGTGTAGTGTTAGGTTTAATTGTAACTTAGGTTAGGATTTATTTTATAGGTAATTTTGTAATTATTTTAACTATTTTAGCTATTAAATAGTTCTTAACTATTTAATAGCTATTGTACCTGGTTAAAATAAATACAAAGTTACCTGTAAAATAAATATAAATCCTAAAATAGCTATAATATAATTATAATTTATATTGTAGCTATATTAGGGTTTATTTTACAGGTAAGTATTTAGCTTTAAATAGGAATAATTTATTTAATAAGAGTTAATTTATTTAGTTAGATTTAAATTATATTTAACTTAGGGGGGTGTTAGGGTTAGGGTTAGAATTAGCTTTAGGGGTTAATACATTTATTAGAATAGCGGTGAGCTCCAGTCGGCAGATTAGGGGTTAATGTTTGAAGTTTGGTGTCGCCGATGTTAGGGAGGGCAGATTAGGGGTTAATACTATTTATTATAGGGTTATTGAGGCGGGAGTGAGGCGGATTAGGGGTTAATAACTTTATTATAATAGCGGCGCGGTCCGGTCGGCAGATTAGGGGTTAATAAGTGTAGGCAGGTGGAGGCGACATTGTGGGGGGCAGATTAGGGGTTAATTAATATAATATAGGGGTCGGCGGTGTTAGGGGCAGCAGATTAGGGGTACATAGGGATAATGTAAGTAGCGGCGGTTTACGGAGCGGCAGATTAGGGGTTAAAAAAATATGCAGGTGTCAGCGATAGCGGGGGCGGCAGATTAGGGGTTAATAAGTGTAAGGTTAGGGGTGCTTAGACTCGGGGTACATGTTAGAGTGTTAGGTGCAGACGTAGGAAGTGTTTCCCCATAGAAAACAATGGGGCTGCGTTAGGAGCTGAACGCTGCTTTTTTGCAGGTGTTAAGTTTTTTTTCAGCTCAAACTGCCCCATTGTTTTCTATGGGGGAATCGTGCACGAGCACGTTTTTTAAGCTGGCTGTTTCCGTAAGCACCGCTGGTATCGAGAGTTGCCGTGGCGTTAAATTATGCTCTACTCTCCCCTTATGGAGCCTAACGCACTGAAAACCCAGCCATTCTGTGAACTCTAAATACCAGCGGTATTTAAAAGGTGCGGCCAGAAAAAAGCACGCGTAGCTAACGCACCCCTTTGGCCGCAGAACTCTAAATCTAGGCGTTACACTTTTTACTTCTAATGCAGATTGAAGATTGTTTTTAAGGTGTCTTTGGGGCGAGTCTGAATATGGAACTATGATCTAGCCGTTCGACAAATAGATATGCATAAAAAGGATTACAATGAAGATGCAAAATAGGGCAACAGGTAAAAAACAACATATGGCATAGATGGTAAATTCATCTTCACATCATGTAAGCATCATTAGTTTACATCGCCGTAATGTAATAAATCTTTTTTTATATTTAAGATAAAATATTCCAGTGAATGCAGTTCATTTTTGTTTTATATATATATATATATATACAGGGAGTGCAGAATTATTAGGCAAATGAGTATTTTGACCACATCATCCTCTTTATGCATGTTGTCTTACTCCAAGCTGTATAGGCTTGAAAGCCTACTACCAATTAAGCATATTAGGTGATGTGCATCTCTGTAATGAGAAGGGGTGTGGTCTAATGACATCAACACCCTATATCAGGTGTGCATAATTATTAGGCAACTTCCTTTCCTTTGGCAAAATGGGTCAAAAGAAGGACTTGACAGGCTCAGAAAACTCAAAAATAGTGAGATATCTTGCAGAGGGATGCAGCACTCTTAAAATTGCAAAGCTTCTGAAGCGTGATCATCGAACAATCAAGCATTTCATTCAAAATAGTCAACAGGGTCACAAGAAGCGTGTGGAAAAACCAAGGCGCAAAATAACTGCCCATGAACTGAGAAAAGTCAAGCGTGCAGCTGCCAAGATGCCACTTGCCACCAGCTTGGCCATATTTCAGAGCTGCAACATCACTGGAGTGCCCAAAAGCACAAGGTGTGCAATACTCAGAGACATGGCCAAGGTAAGAAAGGCTGAAAGACGACCACCACTGAACAAGACACACAAGCTGAAACGTCAAGACTGGGCCCAGAAATATCTCAAGACTGATTTTTCTAAGGTTTTATGGACTGATGAAATGAGAGTGAGTCTTGATGGGCCAGATGGATGGGCCCGTGGCTGGATTGGTAAAGGGCAGAGAGCTCCAGTCCGACTCAGACGCCAGCAAGGTGGAGGTGGAGTACTGGTTTGGGCTGGTATCATCAAAGATGAGCTTGTGGGGCCTTTTCGGGTTGAGGATGGAGTCAAGCTCAACTCCCAGTCCTACTGCCAGTTTCTGGAAGACACCTTCTTCAAGCAGTGGTACAGGAAGAAGTCTGCATCCTTCAAGAAAAACATGATTTTCATGCAGGACAATGCTCCATCACACGCGTCCAAGTACTGCACAGCGTGGCTGGCAAGAAAGGGTATAAAAGAAGAAAATCTAATGACATGGCCTCCTTGTTCACCTTATCTGAACCCCATTGAGAACCTGTGGTCCATCATCAAATGTGAGATTTACAAGGAGGGAAAACAGTACACCTCTCTGAACAGTGTCTGGGAGGCTGTGGTTGCTGCTGCACGCAATGTTGATGGTGAACAGATCAAAACACTGACAGAATCCATGGATGGCAGGCTTTTGAGTGTCCTTGCAAAGAAAGGTGGCTATATTGGTCACTGATTTGTTTTTGCTTTGTTTTTGAATGTCAGAAATGTATATTTGTGAATGTTGAGATGTTATATTGGTTTCACTGGTAAAAATAAATAATTGAAATGGGTATATATTTGTTTTTTGTTAAGTTGCCTAATAATTATGCACAGTAATAGTCACCTGCACACACAGATATCCCCCTAAAATAGCTATAACTAAAAACAAACTAAAAACTACTTCCAAAACTATTCAGCTTTGATATTAATGAGTTTTTTGGGTTCATTGAGAACATGGTTGTTGTTCAATAATAAAATTAATCCTTAAAAATACAACTTGCCTAATAATTCTGCACTCCCTGTATATATATATATATGTCATTGCAATTGGATGAATCAAGATGCGGCGCATCTTGATGATGTCACGGTTGCGCGGCAGTGGAGTGGATTTGAGCGGAAGCAGCTGTATTGGCTAAGTATCGTCAGGATTAATGAGCTATGGTTATACCACTTTTGTAAGCACCCCCTGGTCTTTAGTCAAGCAATGTTTAATTTATTGCTAAAAATTTAATATTTTGAGACAACACAGTGTCCCTTCCTCAGACACTGTGTTGGCCCAAAACACTACAATTTTGGCAATAAAATAAAGATTGGCTGACTTAAGACCAGTGAGTGCTTAATATATATATATTATACATGTAGAAAGGAAAATTAAACCAACTCAAAGTTAAATACATAAAAACACAATATTTTATTATGCAATAAAAACCAATAAAAAACAATACAGAAGCAACAGATCTGACGTGTTCTAGTCCTGGCTAACCATAATAATAGATCTAAATACCCAAACTGGACAACTCATTAAAAATTCTAAATATACAATTTAATTGGTTGATTTAAAAAAATAAACTCTAACTGTTTTATGGCACTGGAGAATACAATCTTACTCCATGCAAATGAAAAAGATCTGTGGTCAATCAATATATATAAGACATTGTATGCATGTATGTACATGTACTAAAACATATATGTACAAATACATGCAGAAAGAAGATAAAAATGTGACATAGGAGTGCATACAAGTACATATGCAGAAACAAATGTAAAATATTAAATGCAATCTGACAGATGAAGGTATATTACAAAACATTTTGGTAGCATGTCAAGAACTCAACATTCAGTCTATTATATAAAATGTTGAAGAGTATTATCATCTTTATTTCAAATGATTTTCTTTTCAGTTTATTTTTTAAGTTACCATTGAGAAAGTTACATTTTAAAGTGAAGGTAAAGTTAACTATATCTCACAATATACTTACACTTGTCACCCAAATTGAATATGAGTTTCATTCATCACTTTTTGAAATTTTAATTATAAAGCAAGTTGTTAGCGTTTTTACTCACAAGTTTTAGTGAAATGCAACCCATAATATATATTTTTTTCCCTATGGTCTTGTTTTATTTTAAGCCTATTGAAATGCTAGCTGTTAGGCGGCCGTCAAATAAAGTCATCCGCCTCTCATATGATATGCACATGCGTAAGTCATCTGTCGGACTTCATGCCCAAGAAGTCTGTGCGGTTGCTGAGCCTTAGAGCTGAGCTCAGAGATTCACGCTGATAGCTGCTCAGCACCATGCCGAGGGCACGGAGAGGCAACAAGTCATTTAAAAAGAACAGTGGGAGCCGCGGTGAGCTAAGGGGAAAGCGGATGCTAACAATTAAAAGCCCTGGGAATTTAGAGACAAGTGGCTGGGGATTTGTGAATGTGTTACACATTACACATATGTGCATGTGCAGTTCGTTGGATCCTTGTGAACGCTCATTGTTGGCACGTATAGAGCGGGTGGGACCGCTCTATATGTCATTGACAGTAAAACAAGGAAATGGCTGTTGGGAGGAGTCAGGGACCAAACGGTAGGGAAAAATAAAAGTTATTTATTATATATTTATATAATCCTTTGGGGAAAATAGTTAGCGACTGAGTTATTTAGAATATGAGTAACTCATTAGAGTATACATATTTGTAAAACTTTACCTTCACTTTAAGGTTTTGGATGTTGTGGTCAGTCTGGATGAAATGCTGTCAAACAGGAGTGTTGTATTTTGTTTCACAATGATCTGTGTTTGAGTGTATGTGCAGTGTTTGGTTTACTTCTCCAATATAGTATCCAACAGTTAGGTTAGAATAAATAAATAAATAATAATAATAATAATGAACTCTAGTAATGTCTAATGACGAGAATCCAATTGATATTACATTTTAGTGAATGATTCTTTACTTTTGCATTTTTTTCCTTCAGAAAACACATGAAATGTATATTATCAAATGGGAAGGAGTCTTGAAGTTTACAAACTTCCTGGTCACAAAATATGCAGATGCCCCCCATCTGCTCTTTAGTTTTACATGTAGAAAACATGCACTAGATGTAAGAAAAAAAGAAAAAAGTAAAAGAAAAATTCCAAACAGAATTCCATTTTGTCGTTAAGTCTGATCCTCAATAAAGAGAGAAATACATGTTCATAAAGTTTCTTTTCAAAGCTATGATGAGATCCAGGGGTGCGATCACATATATGGCGCAGGTTTCGGCGCAAGCGTGGGAACCTGCGCCGGCCGTATTCTCACCTCGCACATCGGGGTATTACATATACTGTGCTGTTAGATGCTAAACTGGCGTAAGTAGGACAAACTGACGATCTTCTGAAATGTCTACAAATACACATTTCAGTCGTCGTAAGTAACTTACGCCAGTATTTTGTCCAAGGAAAAAGTCAATAAAGAGTAGTTTTATGCAAATTAGGCTAACACTCGTAAAAATTAACCGCAATTTCAAATATAAATGCGACACGCAATTACTCTATTCAAAATTCATATATAAACCCATGCGCAGCCGCCATTTTCTTCAGTGTGTTTGGATTGTTCGTTGAGCTACACCACACTACACTGAAGTGGAGGATTAGTCAGAGTACAGAGAGAGGCGCAAACAGATGTGTTAGTTAGGTCGCATTGTTGTTTGATTAAGCTTGTACACTTACACATATTATTACATATTGCACACAATTTGCATACATACATATACAAATACACCACACTTTTTTTTCTAACACCTCACACATTTTATTTGAATTTTACAGTGTGATAGGCTGAGTGGTTGGTTGTGATTGTGTGTGATTGATTTAACACACTTACAGGGGCAGAAATAATAAATGCTTAGAAGAGGTTTAACTGTTTGAGATTTGCGGCTGATATGTATGTGATTGCGCATGCGTTTGTTAGGCCTTCAGGGAGTTACGTTGCTTTTTTAGTCAGTGCAAGGGTTACTGCACCTGCAATTTGTGGCGAGATAAGAATGGAGTAGATTCTCTAAATTCTGAGCGCGTAAGTCCTTACGCTGTATATTGGATACCAAAATTTTGCGGCTGTTCTATGTTAGTCTAAGGGTAAAAAAAATACGTCTGAAGGGTGAAATATACACGCGTAACTTGTATGCTACGCCATATATGTAATACCAAAATCGCTTCAAATCTGGAGGCGGAGGATTTTGCGGGCGACGCTGCATATGTAATGGAGGCCCAAGTAAGTAATTATAGTGCATCTTTAGAGTTCAAGATGGGAATATAAGTTTTGAAACAGAAAGAGGAAAGGCGGCATTGGCATTAGCTGTATAGGTAAACAGAATGTGTAAGAAGCAGGTGCAACTTATACACATTCATCTTCCTACCAGTTAGTGATAATACTATAGGAGTGAGTCTTTAGACCACAAGAATGAAATGTTAGTTTTGGATAACAAAGCAGAAACAGAGAAAATGGTATTGGCTATGTAGTTAAGGAGAAGGGGTAGACAGAAGGGTCACGGAAGTTAATTAAATAAAATGTATTAAGCAGGTAAAATAAAATACAAACAAAAGCCTTGTGCATATGTTCCCCTTCTATTTAGCTGCAGACTGATTCCTCTTAGCACCTGTATTTCTTTGTCAGTCTGAGAAGGAAGCTGACAGTCTGGACTTTGCAGGTAGGAAACATCCATGTGGGGGTGACTTTGATTCTTTAAAATACAAGGGTGGAAATCCATAAACTAAGTTAACTTTGTGTTGGGTGGAATAGGTAACAAATGCAATTTAAATGGAGTCTTGTATAGTTTTTGCAGTCTTCAATTAATATGCATGGTCTGTTTTCTCAGATTATGTGGTTCAATGTGCATCTTCATGCTGCTTTGAGCATCTAGTAAACTTCACCTATGGTTTTCATTGTATTTTTAAAACTGTGATGGATGCCACCACCCTGATCTATTAATCATAGTCTTTATGTAAAATGTTACAATTTCCACATTTTTAAAGAGACCTCATTATTTTCCATTTGACTAATTGATTCAACAATTATTCTTGCAAATGCCATATGAATAATTCAGGAAGTTATTTTAACTATCTTTTAGGAGTTTTAGTTATCATACATTTGCATAAATTACGAACATCAGGAAAGCATGTATACATAGATAATAAAAGACAAAATAGAGAAAAGCATGTATGAATCAAATAGCAACCGCATTATAATGAGATATGACACCAACAACATTCTGATGAGCTGGTTGCTTAGAAAATATGCAGCAGGATAAAGGTAATTTTAAGCACCCATACTTTATTATGGGGTATATTCAAGTTAATTAAAAGAGCTGTGCAAACGGCTTGCACTTATCAAAACCAATGTGATTCCCCAGAAAACCTGCTTATATATGTGATATATAATAACACACAAGAGGTTTCAACTAGGATCTACCACAGAAAATATAAAATAATAATTCAAGCTTGAAATAATTATGTTTTAATAATTGTCTGTCATCCCACTATTGTCTTTATTATTACTCTTTATCATTCAGATTTTCAATTAATTATTGCATGTAGGGGCAGGGGTGTACTGCTGTAAAAAGGTCTACAAGTTAATAATAACTAATCTAAAGCAATGGTAAACAGTGTGTCTTTTTAGTACATTTGCAGTGTTTTGTACAAGATTAACACAGTTTAGTAAAACATATAAAACTAATGCCAAGAAAATTATTTTTTACCAATACGAATACACTTTCTTAAGTTGCAGACACCAACAGTTTCTTCAGATTTATTTACAAACAACAAAAATAGAATTAAAAAAATACAATAAAGAGAGAAAAAAACTCAATGGTGCAATATTACAATTACCAAGGAGAGTGGAAAAGTCATATGTACTTTTGAACTGTACTAATGAAAACGGCCAGAAGTTTTAAAGCCATTGGCCCCTAGTTATTAAGCCGTCAACCTCAAATACGCTGGAATTCCGCAGCGTATTTGTGGCGAGGCTGATTTGCCTAAGTTATCAAGCCCTACACACCGGCAAAAGTAGAATTTTGTGACATAAGCTTCGATCCGCCGGACTCAGTCTGACACAGATCGATTCTTACGTCACTCCAGATGTTCCGCACACAAGTTCGGCACAATCTGACTACTTTTGGTAGTTATCAAAAAACTAGCAGGTACGCTCGGCACTTTTCCGGCCCAGCGTACCTGGTTTTCAATCCGCCGCCCTGGAGGCGGCGGATCCCATAGGAATCAATGGGAGTCTGACCATAGCGAAAGTTCATGTTCGCTGCTGCCCGACATCCCATTGATTTCTATGGGAGATGTCTGCACCTAACACCCTAACATGTACCCTGAGTCTAAACACCCCTAATCTGTCCCCCCTACACCGCCGCAACTAAATAAATTTATTACCCCCTAAACCGCCGCTCCCGGATCCCGCCGCAACTATAATATATATGTTAACCCCTAAACCGCCGCTCCCGGACCCCGCCGCCACTATAAAAAATATGTTAACCCCTAAACCGCTGCTCCCGGACCTCGCCGCCACTATAATAAATATGTTAACCCCTAAACCGCCGCTCCCGGACCCCGCCGCAACTATAATATATATGTTAACCCCTAAACCGCCGCTCCCGGACCCCGCCGCCACCTACATAATACCTATTAACCCCTATCCTGCCCCCCCTACACCGCTGCCACTATAATAAATTTATTAACCCCTATCCTGCCCCCCCTACACCGCCGCCACTATAATAAATGTATTAACCCCTATCCTGCCCCCCTACACCGCCACAACTATAATAAAATTATTAACCCCTCAACCTAAGTCTAACCCTAACCCTAACACCCCTCTAACTTAAATATTAATTAAATACATCTAAATATTATAACTCTTATTAACTAAATTAATCCTATTTAAAACTAAATACTTACCTTTAAAATAAACCCTAAGATAGCTACAATGTAATTAATAATTACATTGTAGCTATTTTAGGATTTATATTTATTTTACAGGTAACTTTGTATTTATTTTAGCTAGTTAGAAATTGAATAGTTATTAAATAGTTATTGACTATTTAATAACTACCTAGCTAAAAGAAATACAAAATTACCTGTAAAATAAATCCTAACCTAAGTTACAATTAAACCTAACACCACACTATCATTAAATTAATTAAATTAATTACCTACAAATAACTACAATTAAATACAATTAAATAAACTAACTAAAGTACAACAAATTAAAAAAAATAAGTTACAAAAAAAAAAAAAAAATAAGTTACAAACATTTAAAATATATTACAACAATTTTAAACTACTTACACCTAATCTAAGCCCCCTAATAAAATAACAAAGCCCCCCAAAATAAAAAAAATGCCCTACCCTATTCTACATTAAAAAGTTAACAGCTCTATTACCTTACCAACCCTTAAAAGGGCCTTTTGCGGGGCATGCCCCAAAGAATTCAGCTCTTTTGCCTGTAAAAAAAAAAATACAACCCCCCCAACATTAAAACCCACCACCCACATACCCCTAATCTAACCCAAACCCCCCTTAAATAAACCTAACACTACCCCCTGAAGATCATCCTACCTTTAGCTGTCTTCAGCCAGCCGACCACCGATGGAACAGAAGAAGACATCCGGAGCGGCAGAAGTCATCATCCAAGGGGCGCTGAAGAAGTCTTCCATCCGATTGAAGTCAACATCCAGGGGGCGTCTTCAATCTTCATCCATCCGGAGCGGAGCGGAGCCATCTTCAGACGAGTCAACGCGGAGCCATCTTCTTCCACCGACAACTGAACGACGAATGGCAGTTCCTTTAAGTGACGTCATCCAAGATGGCGTCCCTCGAATTCCGATTGGCTGATAGGATTCTATCAGTCAATCGGAATTAAGGTAGGAAAAATCTGATTGGCTGATTAAATCAGCCAATCAGATTGAAGTTCAATCGGATTGGCTGATCCAATCAGCCAATCAGATTGACCTCGCATTCTATTGGCTGTTCCGATCAGCCAATAGAATGTGAGCTCAATCTGATTGGCTGATTGAATCAGCCAATCCGATTGAACTTCAATCTGATTGGCTGATTTAATCAGCCAATCAGATTTTTCCTACCTTAATTCCGATTGTCTGATCAAATCCTATCAGCCAATCGGAATTCGAGGGACGCCATCTTGGATGACGTCACTTAAAGGAACCGTCATTCGTCGTTCAGTCGAAGAAGATGGCTCCGCGTCGGCTCATCTGAAGATGGCCCCGCTTCGCTCCGGATGGATGAAGATTGAAGACACCGCCTGGATGTTGACTTCAATCGGATGGAAGACTTCTTCAGTGCCCCTTGGATGATGACTTCTGCCGCTCCGGATGTCTTCTTCTGTTCCATCAGTGGTCGGCTGGCTGAAGACGGCTAAAGTTAGGATGATCTTCAGGGGGGGTAGTGTTAGGTTTATTTAAGGGGGGTTTGGGTTAGATTAGGGGTATGTGGGTGATGGGTTTTAATGTTGTGGGGGGTTGTATTTTTTTTTTTACAGGCAAAAGAGCTGATTTCTTTGGGGCATGCCCCGCAAAAGGCACTTTTAAGGGCTGGTAAGGTAGGGGTTAATACATTTATAAGAGTTGCGGCGGGGTCTAGGAGCGGCGGTTTAGAGGTTAATAACTTTATTTAGTTGCGGGGGGCTCCGGGGGCGCCGGTATACGGGGTAGAACAGTATAGTTAGTGTGGGTGCTTAGTGACAGCTTATCAATAAAGCTGTAAGAAAGCCGAAGAGCAGCGAGATCAGATGAGTGATAACTATCACAGTCCGCTGCTCATCGCCCTGTACTTGGTGCGCGGCTTTTTGACAGATTTATTGATAACTTTGGTGAGATTTTTCAGGTCCGCGGCGGAGATGGTAGGCGAGCTTAGGCGGGCGTATTGGGGCCGGCGAAAGCAGGTAAGTAGACACGTTGATAACTAGAGGCCTATGAGCGCATAAACTTAGATTTAAATATATATATATATACTAAAATATGTAATTGATTAATCAATTTAACATAACGCAACAGTTTGGAAATTATTTAAGTTGGCTGTCCCTTACTTACTAGGAAACTAGTAATAAGGGCCTATCCAAACATTTTATATACTATTTGGAATATGTTTTATGCATGGCTTGACCATTATCATTTATACATTTTACTTAAATAGTTTATAGAGCTACATTATGTATGGAGCATTTTTGCTCTGGTTTATTCCTTCATCAGGATTGGAAGATTCCCCAGATAAGTTGCCTCAGTGAAGTAAAAGGTCTCATGGGAAATACAGATAATGGTGTTTGAAGTTAGTATCATCACTAGCGGTGAACATGTGAGAAGCGATTTATAAGAACTAACTTCCTACGCTAACTAAAGTGTTTATCTTTAAAGGGACACTGAACCCACATTTTGTCTTTCGTGATTCCGATAGAGCATGACATTTTAAGCAACTTTCTAATTTACTCCTATTATCAAATATTCTTCATTCTCTTGGTATCTTTATTTGAAATGCAACAATGTAAGTTTAGATGCCGGCCCATTTTTGGTGAACAACCTGGGTTGTTCTTGCTGATTGGTGGATAAATACATCCACCAATAAAAAAGTGCTGTCCAGAGTACTGAAATAATAAAAAAGCTTAGATACCTTCTTTTTCAAATATAGATAGCAAGAGAACGAAGAAAATTGATCATAGGAGTAAATTAGAAAGTTGCTTACAATTGCATGCTCTATCAGAATCACGAAAGAAAAAGATTTTGGTTCAGTGTCCCTTTAATAGAATTGAATTGGAAACCAAAGCACCAAAAGAGGCTGGGTCTGAACAATTGAACTAAAATCAGTATAACTTAAGGGTAAAATATTACACTTTATTTCCTTACATACATGGATCCATGTTACAAACAAACAGTTAAAATGTACATAAAAACAATAAAAAATTCACAGCCGCAATCCTCTTGCAGGTAACTAGTTTAGACCGATATGTACTGGTGTCCCAGTAGCTCTATATACGAGTTAGGTTAGCCTTTCCTTGACCATAGATAGTGATAGTGAATAGTATAGTGTTAACTTGCGTGCTGTTATGTGTTCAAAAAATGTCTATCAATAAGTGCATAAATGATACAAATAATAAAAGTTATGCTAATGGTATAAATTCCTGTAAACGAAATTAGAATGTGAAATCAATGTGAAACTAAGTGCTACACTCCAATAAAACTCCTTTCAAATGATGAATTTCCTTTGCTTGTGAAATGTATGAAAATTCCTAAGGCCTAGATTTGGAGTTTTGTCGGTAACGACCCGAAAAACTAACGCCGGCTTTTTTCTGGCCGCACCATAAAAATAACTCTGGTATCGAGAGTCCACATAAAGGCTGCGTTAGGCTCCAAAAAAGGAGCGTAGAGCATTTTTAACGCAGCTTCAACTCTCGATACCAGAGTTGCTTACGGACGCGGCCAGCCTCAAAAACGTGCTCGTGCACGATTCCCCCATAGGAAACAATGGGGCTGTTTGAGCTGAAAAAAAACCAAACACCTGCAAAAAAGCCGCGTTCAGCTCCTAACGCAGCCCCATTGTTTGCTATGCGGTAACCCTTCCTACGTCTGCACTTAACACTCTAACATGTACCCCGAGTCTAAACACCCCTAACCTTACACTTATTAACCCCTAATCTGCCGCCCCCGCTATCGCTGACCCCTGCATATTATTATTAACCCCTAATCTTCCGCTCCGTAAACCGCCGCTACTTACATTATCTCTATGTACCCCTAATCTGCTGCCCCTAACACCGCCGACCCCTATATTATATTTATTAACCCCTAATCTGCCCCCCACAACGTCGCCTCCACCTGCCTACACTTATTAACCCCTAATCTGCCGACCGGACCTGAGCGCTACTATAATAAAGTTATTAACCCCTAATCTGCCTCACTAACCCTATCATAAATAGTATTAACCCCTAATCTGCCCTCCCTAACATCGCCGACACCTAACTTCAATTATTAACCCCTAATCTGCCGACCGAATCTCGCCGCTATTCTAATAAATGTATTAACCCCTAAAGCTAAGTCTAACCCTAATACTAACACCCCCTTAAGTTAAATATAATTTAAATCTAATGAAATTAATTAACTCTTATTAAATAAATTATTCCAATTTAAAGCTAAATACTTACCTGTAAAATAAATCCTAATATAGCTACAATATAAATTATAATTATATTATAGCTATTTTAGGATTTATATTTATTTTACAGGTAACTTTGTATTTATTTTAACCAGGTACAATAGCTATTAAATAGTTAAGAACTATTTAATAGCTAAAATAGTTAAAATAATTACAAATTTACCTGTAAAAGAAATCCTAACGTAAATTACAAATAAACCTATTACAAATAAAGACTATCAATAAATTAATTAAATAAACTACCTACAATTACCTACAATTAACCTAACACTACACTATCAATAAATTAATTAAATACAATTGCTACAAAGAAATACAATTAAATAAACTAGCTAAAGTACAAAAAATAAAAAAGAACTAAGTTACAAAAAATAAAAAATTATTTACAAACATAAGAAAAATATTACAACAATTTTAAACTAATTACACCTACTCTAAGCCCCCTAATAAAATAACAAAGCCCCCCAAAATAAAAAAATGCCCTACCCTATTCTAAAATTACTAAAGTTCAAAGCTCTTTTACCTTACCAGCCCTGAACAGGGCCCTTTGCGGGGCATGCCCCAAGAAATTCAGCTCTTTTGCCTGTAAAAAAAAAACATACAATACCCCCCCCCAACATTACAACCCACCACCCACATACCCCTAATCTAACCCAAACCCCCCTTAAATAAACCTAACACTAAGCCCCTGAAGATCATCCTACCTTGTCTTCACCATACCAGGTTCACCGATCGGTCCAGAAGAGCTCCTCCGATGTCCTGATCCAAGCCCAAGCGGGGGGCTGAAGAGGTCCATGATCCGGCTGAAGTCTTCATCCAAGCGGGCCAGAAGAGGTCTTCCATCCGATTGAAGTCTTCATCCAAGCGGCATCCATCCGGAGCGAAGCGGCAGCATCCTGAAGACCTCCACCGCGGAACATCCATCCTGGCCGACGACTGAACGACGAATGACGGTTCCTTTAAATGACGTCATCCAAGATGGTGTCCCTCGAATTCCGATTGGCTGATAGGATTCTATCAGCCAATCGGAATTAAGGTAGGAATATTCTGATTGGCTGATGGAATCAGCCAATCAGAATCAAGTTCAATCCGATTGGCTGATCCAATCAGCCAATCAGAATCAAGTTCAATCCGATTGGCTGATCCAATCAGCCAATCAGATTGAGCTTGCATTCTATTGGCTGATCGGAACAGCCAATAGAATGCGAGCTCAATCTGATTGGCTGATCGGATCAGCCAATCGGATTGAACTTGATTCTGATTGGCTGATTCCATCAGCCAATCAGAATATTCCTACCTTAATTCCGATTTAGGGGTACATAGGTAGTTTATGGGTGTTAGTGTACTTTAGAGTACAGTAGTTAAGAGCTTTAGAAACCGGCGTTAGCCCAGAAAGCTCTTAACTACTGACTTTTTTCCTGCGGCTGGAGTTTTGTCGTTAGATGTCTAACGCTCACTTCAGAAACGACTCTAAATACCGGAGTTAGAAAGATCCCATTGAAAAGATAGGATACGCAATTTACGTAAGGGGATCTGCGGTATGGAAAAGTTGCGGCTGGAAAGTAAGCGTTAGACCCTATTTTGAGTGACTCCAAATACCGGCGGTAGCCTAAAACCAGTGTTAGGAGCCTCTAACGCTAGTTTTCACGGCTAACGCCAAACTCTAAATCTAGGCCTAACTTTGTAAAAAATTAAAAATACAAAAAATAATTCCGGTATAAAATCCTTAATAGAAACTAACTTTAGCCAAAACAAATATAAATATTAACAACATCAACTCTGGCAGGATAAACAAAACAAGTGTGAATATTCAAAAAACAAATGTGTGATCGATACTAGTTTCAAAGTCCTCCAAAAAACAGTGTTATAGTCCAAATTGTAGTGTTAAATCCAAACAGTCCAAAAAATGTATTGCAAAAAAATTCAGTGGCCACTGTTAAAAACAAAACAGAACATGCAGATAGTACTCTTAATGATTTTCTATGAAGAAAAAGTGCCTGCAGCCATAGCAGGACCGGAGGGTAATAATGGGGTATCAAGGTCTCCTCAGATGCCTGACAGTCCCAAATAACACCTAAAGTAAAAAATAAACACACAATAGTGCAGAGCGTAATACTCAAGTATAGTAGACGAAAATAGACTCACCAGTGAGATCTGTAGTAGATTCCAGTCGAGTATAGAAACCTTCCGGTCACGTCCACAGGTAATGCCCTTGGTGTGTAAACATTTGTTCGTTGTCGGTAGGAGCTCCAACCTCTGATGTCAGAGCGTACCAGCCTACAATAGGCACCGGATCAAGGGGACGGCAAGTCAGGAGAAGTATTGCACCAATCCGCTGTAGGCTAGACTTAAGGCTTTGGAAAGCTGTAGAAAGCGGAATTCCCAACAACTAGATATGCAAATAACTCGAATAGAACAAGGAGCAAAACCGGAGCCAAAAAACTTGAATATGAAGAGTTTATTTAGCAGTGTTGCTAAACATTGAGTAACCAGTCAAATGATGCGTTTCGCACACATGTGTTTCATCAGAGGCTGTCGATTCTGAATACTGGGAAGTCTAAATAGGGATCATTAGCCAATTACTTTTTCAAGTACTTTTTTAAAGTGACATAATGTCTCTCAATGAGATGGCTAAGAATCCTACATAAAGGCTTCCTTACCCATACACTTACAACATAACTTTTTAACAAGAAACTTACATAAGGATGCATATATAAGATTACTCAACATATACATTGGCAATGTATAATTAACATATGTAACAGATACAATGTAATTTACCAAGTATACGCAAAAGTCATATATATATATATATATATATATATATATATATATATATAAATGCACACAAAAAAATTTTTTCCTCAAACCAAAAAATGTATTTGGAAATTCATCATATCTTAAAGAGATATATGAGTGCATTATAATATCAACTTAAACTAAACACCATTATATAAACATAACTGTTTGTATCATTAGAAAAGGAATAAATAACAAAAGAAAACATTTATATATAAAATAAAACAATTTGTAAAACAACAAAATTCAATCATTAAAAGTTATAACATAACATATGCCACAACTAACATGGTTAAAATAACCTACTGAACGAAAAGAATAAAAAATATAAACTCATATATTATTCTCATAAAAGGAGAGTCCTAAAGTAACACAATCAATAAGATGTATAATATAATACAGAACAATAACAATACAAAAGAGGACCAAGATTATGGACAGGGATTTTAGTGTAGTTAATTTGTTCTACTAGTATCAATATAAATGTACATATGAAAAAATAAGTAAAATACCCATCCAATAATTAGTACTCTTTACATATTTTTGCTAGTTCTAAAGGACTCTCCATAATTCTAATGTTACTAAAAAAAAACACATTTTATCATGGGACAATAAGGAGGAACAACCATAGACTTGGACTAAGAGTAGTCTTAATTAAGGATTAAATGTTAATTACTTGATTATAGATCTAATTTTCAATATCATTCAACAAAAACATCTACATCCATTCTTTTATTCATGCCATCCGGAAATCTAGTTTGTAGTTTTATTATCCAAAAAAATGTCTTTCCTTAGCAATCTTTTTTCCTTATCGCCCCCTCTAGGATGTTTATTAATAGTATCAGTCCCAATAAATGAGAACTATTTGGATCCTGGACCAAATGTCCTAAAATGTTTTGCAACTGGGGTCCTAGGATCTTTCTCATCCAGGGACAGTAGATGTTCGCGAATGCACAAGATTTCCCCTATAAAGATAATTTGGTCTTATACGGCCGCTTTATTGATGATTTGGTTATCATTTGGTAAAATGATAACACACAAACAGTGGACTCATTCCTTGATTTCATGAATGATAACGCATTTAACTTAATCTTCACAGCTCAACATAATGCTATTTCAGTTGACTTTTTAGACCTAAAATTGGAGGATAATGGCAACCGAATAATAACATCCACTTACCGTAAGCCTTTAGCAAAGAATACTATATTAAGAGCTGACTCCTGCCATATAACACACTTAATGAAGGGCATTCCTAAAGCCCAATATATGCGGTTATGTAGAAATTGCAATGAACTAACCAAGTTTCATGAACAGGCCCAGGACCTTACCCATAGGCTAGTAGAGAGAGGATACCCTCTACCATCCCTGAAAAACATTGAGAGAGATATTGCACTAATGGATAGACAGGATCTGTTTATTGGAAGAAAAAATAAGAGTATTTGATGGTAACAAAATGGATGATTTAGCTAATAATACCTTATTTATCACGTAGTTTAGTAGACAGTACCAACAAATCTGCAATATCATCAAAAAGAACTTGACAATTTTGAAGGGAGATGATATTTTGTCAGAAATCATCTCCAATGGGGTTAAATGCATATCTAGGAAGGCTCCAACACTAGGGGACATCACTAGAAAAAACTTTGGAGGAAAACCTTCCACTGGCACCAATTGGCTTAGTCCCAGAATAGGTTGTTTTAAATGTGGTCACGTACCTTGTAAAAGTTGTAAATACACTACAGTGGCCAATACATATATATAGGTAGGCAATTAAGATTGTTGAATGGTATTGAAAATTAGATCTATAATCAAGTAATTAACATTTAATCTTTAATTAAGACTACTCAGTCCAAGTTTATGGTTGTTCCTCCTTATTGTCCCATGATAAAATGTGTTTTTTTAGTAATATTAGGTTTATGGAGAGTCCTTTAGAACTAGCAAAAATATTTAAAGGGACATTATACACTCATTTTTTCTTTGCATAAATGTTTTGTAGATGATCTATTTATATAGCCCATAAAGTTTTTTTAAAAAATAAATGTATAGTTTTGCTTATTTTTAAATAACATTGCTCTGATTTTCAGACTCCTAACCAAGCCCCAAAGTTTTTTGTGAATACTGTCAGCTACCTTCTCCAGCTTGCTTTTGTTTGTGTAAAGGGTCTTTTCATATGCAAAAGAAGGGGGAGGGGGGAGTGTCTTATTTGCCACTTGCAGTGGGCTTTCCAGCTACCTTTTCAACAGAGCCAAACTGACAGCTTCTAAGTAAGTTTTTAAACAGTTTTATACTGATTTTTATATCAGTATCTGTGCATCTTATTCTTTATAGTAGTGTCTATTACATGCAGTTATATGAAAATGAGTGTATACTGTCCCTTTAAAGAGTACTAATTATTGGATGGGTATTTTACTTATTGTTTCATATGTATATTTATAATGATACTAGTAGAAGAAATTAACTACACCAAAATCCCTGTCAATAATCTTGGTCCTTTTTTGTATTGTTGTTGTTCTGTATTATATTATACATCTTATTGATTGTGTTACTTTAGGACTCTCCTTTTATGAGAATAATGTATGAGTTTCTATTTTTTTATTCTTTTCGTTCAGTAGGTTATTTTAAAAAGTTTTTTTAACCATGTTAGTTGTGGCATATGATACGTTATAACTTTTACTGATTGAATTTTGTTATGTTTTACAAATTGTTTTATTTTATATATACATTTTTTCTTTTGTTATTTATTCCTTTTCTTATGATAAAAACAGTTATGTTTATATAATGGTGTTTAGTTTAAGTTGATATTATAATGCACTAATATTTCTCTTTAAGATATGATGAATTCCCAAATACATTTTTTGGTTTGATGAAAATTGTTTTTTTATGTACAGTTATAAATATATATATATATATATATATATATATATATATATATGTAACTTTTGTGTATACTTGGTAAATTATATTGTATCTGTTACATATGTTAATTGCACATTGAGTAATCTTATATATGCATCCTTACGTAAGTTTCTTGTTAAAAAGTTATGTTGTAAGTATATGGTTAAGGAAGCCTATATGTAGGATTCTTAGCCATCTCATTGAGAGACATTATGTCATTTTAAAAATTACTTGAGAAAGTGATTGGCTAATGATCCCTATTTAGAATTCCCAGTATTCAGAATTGACAGCCTCTGATGAAGCGCATGTGCAAATGTGTCAGGCAGTTATTTGACTGTTTACGCAATGTTTAGCAACACTGCTAAATAAACTCTTCATATTCAAGTTTTTTGGCTCCGATTTTGCTCCTTGTTCTATTGGAGTTAATTATATATATATATATATATATATATATATGATACAAGAGATAGGGTGCACACAGATAGAACTAAAGGGTAAAGCGTATTGTGCTGGCAATCCTAAATGAATATAAACAAATTAATTAGAAGAGAGCTCTAACATATCAAAAGAGCTAAAGCGGATACCTGGCCGCACCAACACACCCCTACAGTATACTAAGGAATGACATCCTAAACAGGTATGTTGAACATATACTTTTAATAAAAACAAAGCCAAAAAAGATACATGCTGGGAAAAATGGCAACAACAAGATACAGCACACAAACATATACCAAGCGTAGTGCACTACTGTAGACTGTGAGCTAGCATATGCATAGTATAGTTAACTCATGAGAAAGTCCGTTCTTGATGCCGGGCACTTAAGTGTTAAAAACACGCTCCGGTTTTAAGATTTAGACAGATTACCGTCCTTGATATCTCATTATGTGTGTTTGTTCCGGTACCGGATTCAGGATATAATGTGAGAGTCCACAGGATGGTACTAGTACTGTTGCAAACTTAATCCCATGTGTTAATGACAGCTCCAACTTTAAACTTTCAGTGTGCAAGACTTAATACTGCATGGCTTACCTCCGCTATCTTCACACACTCTACGGTATTACCTGGCAGGATCTCATCCGTGGTGTGACTTACAGCGATGTATTCCGCCTATGCAGCTCTTCACTTGCTTGGTTGTGTTGTGTTCACTTGATATCGTCAGATTCACAGCATATCCACCATGCTGGCGTGCTCCACACTGTGTCTTGTTCTACACATTACGCGTTTCGCCCCTCCCCCTTTCCGGGCTGAACTCAGGGCTTCATCAGATGTGTCTAATTAGACACCACAGCAGACTTTATAACACTTGTGCAGATACAAAGTTACACCTCCTTCCTGTATGTTAAAGGGAAGTGTATAGTGCATGTGCATTTCATTGGCTATAATTAGATTACATTTCACATTTAATATACAACCAATCTATACAAATATGGCATTTTGCAATTCACACACTTTTGAAAACTGCTTATAATATACTGATAAAATACAGCATTAGATTTAAGTATACACTGAGAATCACTTATGTGAACATATCTTCATGTCCATTACTAAGCTGCCATGTATTATTTCATACATATTTTCTAACAGTGTTGATAAATAAGGAATACTTATAGAAAACAGGAAAATTCGATTTTTTCATTCAGACCAAAGGGAGAGAGGGTGTTGAGTCTGTACATCCAGCGTGACTCATGCTGGAGCAGTAATTGATCAATATTACCTCCTCTCCTCCTTGGTTTGATGTGTTCAATACCCAATACTCTTAGGAGAGAGAAATCAGAGTCATGCATTTTTTGGAAGTGTCTGGCCACTGGACTGTCTGACTCCTTATCTTTAATGCTATCTCTGTGTTCCCTCACCCTTTCTTTTAATTCTCGTGTCGTTTTCCCAATGTAAAATTTGGGACACGAACATTGTAACATATAAATGACATTTGAGGTATTACAGACTATTCTTTCATTGATGTGGTAAGACCTATCTGAATATTCAGTGCAAAAATTTGAGGCTTTAACGATGTACTTGCAGTACACACATCTGCCACAAGGTTCGCAACCTTTTCTAGTCTGTGCCTGTGTTAGCCAATTTTTTGGGGTGTCTCTTTGGGACTCACTACGAACCAATTTATCTTTAATACTAGGGGCTCTTTTGGCTGTAAGCAGTGGGTACTCAGAAATAAATTTAGCAACTGAACTATCATTTAATAAAATGTGCCAGTGTTTATTAAGGATATTCCGCAATTTGTTCCAATGGGAATTGTATTTTGTTATTAAGCGAATACTATTCTCTTCCTTAGGCTTTTCAGTTGTTTTATATAATAATTCATTTCTGGGTTTTTGCCTAGCTCTAAGCCATCCTTTCTTAACTTGATTCTTAGAGTACCCTCTCTGAAGGAACCTCTGAGCCATCTCTCCGGCCTGCCATTCAAAATCTTGTTCTGTGGAGCAGCACCTCTTGAGCCTCAAGAACTGCCCCACTGGAATGCCATTTTTTAAGGCTTCTGGGTGGTGGCTAGAACCATACAACAGATTATTAGTTGCTGTTTCTTTTCGAAACACTTTGCTTTTTAATAATCCATCTTCAATGGTAAGTTTGAGATCCAAAAAAGTAGTTTCCTTATTACTAATCTGGTGAGTTAAGAACAAATTTCTGTTATTATTGTTCAGAATCTCAACAAATTTATTGGCTGAAGTTTCATCCCCTTTCCACAGAACCAGGATGTCATCCACATAGCGCAGCCATAGGACGACGTGAGCCTCCACCCATATATCTAATTCCTGGAAGACATCAACTGCCTCCCAGACACCTAGATGGAGACAGGCATAGGTGGGGGCGCACGCCGAACCCATGGCTGTGCCCCTTAACTGTCTAAAAAATTTGCCATCAAACATAAATATGTTATTGGTTAACACAAATTCCAATAATTTGAGTACCAAGGTAGTGTTGTCACTGTACTCTTCTCCACGTAGTTTAAGGAAGTATTCTGCTGCTTCCAAACCTACTTTATGTGGAATAGAAGAGTACAGTGACTCCACATCAAGAGTGAGTAGAAGCATATCTGGTTCCATTTTAATTCTATCCAATTTTCTTAAAACGTCCCCCGTGTCTTGCACATAGGAGGACAGTTCAGTTAAGAAGGGACGTAGAAAAAAATCTACATATCTACTTATCCCCTCTGTTGGTCCCCCAATCCCAGACACTATGGGACATCCTGGTGGGTGTGTGATGCTTTTGTGCACCTTGGGAATGCAGTAGAACGTAGGGACTACTGGGTGAGTGGGACTCAGAAATTCAAATTCTTTTTTAGTCAATAACCCTGATTCTTTTGCTTGTCTCAAAATGATGAATAAATCATCACAAGATTTTTCATAAGTGTGTCTAGTGACAGCCTCATATTGTTCTTTTACACCCAGCTGTCTCCCCCACCTATGCCTGTCTCCATCTAGGTGTCTGGGAGGCAGTTGATGTCTTCCAGGAATTAGATATATGGGTGGAGGCTCACGTCGTCCTATGGCTGCGCTATGTGGATGACATCCTGGTTCTGTGGAAAGGGGATGAAACTTCAGCCAATAAATTTGTTGAGATTCTGAACAATAATAACAGAAATTTGTTCTTAACTCACCAGATTAGTAATAAGGAAACTACTTTTTTGGATCTCAAACTTACCATTGAAGATGGATTATTAAAAAGCAAAGTGTTTCGAAAAGAAACAGCAACTAATAATCTGTTGTATGGTTCTAGCCACCACCCGGAAGCCTTAAAAAATGGCATTCCAGTGGGGCAGTTCTTGAGGCTCAAGAGGTGCTGCTCCACAGAACAAGATTTTGAATGGCAGGCCGGAGAGATGGCTCAGAGGTTCCTTCAGAGAGGGTACTCTAAGAATCAAGTTAAGAAAGGATGGCTTAGAGCTAGGCAAAAACCCAGAAATGAATTATTATATAAAACAACTGAAAAGCCTAAGGAAGAGAATAGTATTCGCTTAATAACAAAATACAATTCCCATTGGAACAAATTGCGGAATATCCTTAATAAACACTGGCACATTTTATTAAATGATAGTTCAGTTGCTAAATTTATTTCTGAGTACCCACTGCTTACAGCCAAAAGAGCCCCTAGTATTAAAGATAAATTGGTTCGTAGTGAGTTCCAAAGAGACACCCCAAAAAATTGGCTAACACAGGCACAGACTAGAAAAGGTTGCGAACCTTGTGGCAGATGTGTGTACTGCAAGTACATCGTTAAAGCCTCAAATTTTTGCACTGAATATTCAGATAGGTCTTACCACATCAATGAAAGAATAGTCTGTAATACCTCAAATGTCATTTATATGTTACAATGTTCGTGTCCCAAATTTTACATTGGGAAAACGACACGAGAATTAAAAGAAAGGGTGAGGGAACACAGAGATAGCATTAAAGATAAGGAGTCAGACAGTCCAGTGGCCAGACACTTCCAAAAAATGCATGACTCTGATTTCTCTCTCCTAAGAGTAT
Source organism: Bombina bombina (assembly GCF_027579735.1). NCBI lineage: Eukaryota > Metazoa > Chordata > Amphibia > Anura > Bombinatoridae > Bombina > Bombina bombina. Next base: position 450,960,196 of record NC_069504.1, on the reverse strand, counting down.
TGGGTATTGAACACATCAAACCAAGGAGGAGAGGAGGTAATATTGATCAATTACTGCTCCAGCATGAGTCACGCTGGATGTACAGACTCAACACCCTCTCTCCCTTTGGTCTGAATGAAAAAATCGAATTTTCCTGTTTTCTATAAGTATTCCTTATTTATCAACACTGTTAGAAAATATGTATGAAATAATACATGGCAGCTTAGTAATGGACATGAAGATATGTTCACATAAGTGATTCTCAGTGTATACTTAAATCTAATGCTGTATTTTATCAGTATATTATAAGCAGTTTTCAAAAGTGTGTGAATTGCAAAATGCCATATTTGTATAGATTGGTTGTATATTAAATGTGAAATGTAATCTAATTATAGCCAATGAAATGCACATGCACTATACACTTCCCTTTAACATACAGGAAGGAGGTGTAACTTTGTATCTGCACAAGTGTTATAAAGTCTGCTGTGGTGTCTAATTAGACACATCTGATGAAGCCCTGAGTTCAGCCCGGAAAGGGGGAGGGGCGAAACGCGTAATGTGTAGAACAAGACACAGTGTGGAGCACGCCAGCATGGTGGATATGCTGTGAATCTGACGATATCAAGTGAACACAACACAACCAAGCAAGTGAAGAGCTGCATAGGCGGAATACATCGCTGTAAGTCACACCACGGATGAGATCCTGCCAGGTAATACCGTAGAGTGTGTGAAGATAGCGGAGGTAAGCCATGCAGTATTAAGTCTTGCACACTGAAAGTTTAAAGTTGGAGCTGTCATTAACACATGGGATTAAGTTTGCAACAGTACTAGTACCATCCTGTGGACTCTCACATTATATCCTGAATCCGGTACCGGAACAAACACACATAATGAGATATCAAGGACGGTAATCTGTCTAAATCTTAAAACCGGAGCGTGTTTTTAACACTTAAGTGCCCGGCATCAAGAACGGACTTTCTCATGAGTTAACTATACTATGCATATGCTAGCTCACAGTCTACAGTAGTGCACTACGCTTGGTATATGTTTGTGTGCTGTATCTTGTTGTTGCCATTTTTCCCAGCATGTATCTTTTTTGGCTTTGTTTTTATTAAAAGTATATGTTCAGCATACCTGTTTAGGATGTCATTCCTTAGTATACTGTAGGGGTGTGTTTGTGCGGCCAGGTATCCGCTTTAGCTCTTTTGATATGTTAGAGCTCTCTTCTAATTAATTTGTTTATATTCATTTAGGATTGCCAGCACAATACGCTTTACCCTTTAGTTCTATCTGTGTGCACCCTATCTCTTGTATCATAACTAGTAACATATAAGTTGCATTAGACCTTATTTCTTTAGGAGAGCATCAGACTTTATTATTATACAGTAGTGTTTGTGTTCTGACGTCTTTTACGGGTATTTTGAACATAATTGAGCAACTGAATCTATCATTATGGCATTTAAACTAACTGAAGAAAAATGGGTTAGTGATATTGATGAAGCGTTTAAACCCTCCATCAATATCGACGAAACCAATATTGAAGAAAAAAGCAATGATGTATTTTCAGCATTTAAGGAATATAAGAAAAAAGCAATTAAGGAACTTAAAATCAAGTGGGAGCTAGCTAGCCTACAAAGGTATGTTAAAGAAGAACTGATCCCCAGAGGTCTGAGGATTAGACTAGACCCAGGAATAAATTTAAGAGGGGTGGAAGCAAACACTGAATTTATTCAAAAGTGGAATGCTATATTAACACGATGTACCTTAGAGTTGATGCAATTAATGATTGATGAGGATGAAAAAAGATTGGAGGAAAGCAAAATTGAGACAAATAAAATCTATGAACAGGTGAATCTGTATGCCAATGACCCAGCCTTTGATAAACTAAATAAGGAAGCTCAAAAAACCTTAGAACGTTTGCAAGGTGAAATTAAATTTAGAAAAAGGCGAAAAATGGTCAGGGACCAGGATGATTTTAAAAAAGGTACCATTTACATATATAGAAATAACAACAGTACCAGATATGCATATGACTCAGGTACAGACAACTCTGAGAATGAATTAGAGAATGCCCCCCAAAACATAAGAACTGCACTACAGGGGAGAATCCCTTTAGGGGTAGGACCCGGAGAGGAGGCAGAAGAAAGAGGGGGAGGTGGTCGAGCTTATTCCAGCAGACAGAGACAAAGGAGCAGAGGAGGGAGATACAGGAGCAACCCCCAGTATCGTATGACAACCAGGAATCAGAGGAAAGAGAGTCAATCCTGGGAAAACACAAACTAACTAATATAGAAGAGGAAATGTCAGTAATTAACCTCTCCTCAGTTAGTTTAAATATGGTACACACTGAATTGTTAAAGAAAGGATTATCATTCTGTCCCTCTAATGGCTTAGATAAATTTGAATTTGTGAAAGATCTAAACCTTTTTGCAAGGAAAATATTATTGAAAAAACTTTGGGGGAATAGATCCCAGAACTGTGGCCCTGTTGAGAGTGAGGATGCAGAGGCAGTTGCAAACTTAGTATCCTTATTAGAAGAACAGGAGGACACCGATACAGGTATCACGTACCCCAAAAAATCAAATTTTAAACCTACGTCTAAATTTATGCCCCAACTATCCTTATCTCCAAGTGTCCACACTTTTGTTAAATGTGTGGAAAGGGAAGTAGGTGACATAGGAGTTTCAGGTATAGTGAGTGACAATCTAAGTAAAAAAGAGAGAAGAGCTCTTAAAGATTTGATGAGCAAAAAAGAAATTCAGATCAAACCATCCGATAAGGGTGGGAATATTGTCATCCTTAACCAGGCTGACTATGTGAAAGAAGTCCTGAGACAGCTGGGTGTAAAAGAACAATATGAGGCTGTCACTAGACACACTTATGAAAAATCTTGTGATGATTTATTCATCATTTTGAGACAAGCAAAAGAATCAGGGTTATTGACTAAAAAAGAATTTGAATTTCTGAGTCCCACTCACCCAGTAGTCCCTACGTTCTACTGCATTCCCAAGGTGCACAAAAGCATCACACACCCACCAGGACGTCCCATAGTGTCTGGGATTGGGGGACCAACAGAGGGGATAAGTAGATATGTAGATTTTTTTCTACGTCCCTTCTTAACTGAACTGTCCTCCTATGTGCAAGACACGGGGGACGTTTTAAGAAAATTGGATAGAATTAAAATGGAACCAGATATGCTTCTACTCACTCTTGATGTGGAGTCACTGTACTCTTCTATTCCACATAAAGTAGGTTTGGAAGCAGCAGAATACTTCCTTAAACTACGTGGAGAAGAGTACAGTGACAACACTACCTTGGTACTCAAATTATTGGAATTTGTGTTAACCAATAACATATTTATGTTTGATGGCAAATTTTTTAGACAGTTAAGGGGCACAGCCATGGGTTCGGCGTGCGCCCCCACCTATGCCTGTCTCCATCTAGGTGTCTGGGAGGCAGTTGATGTCTTCCAGGAATTAGATATATGGGTGGAGGCTCACGTCGTCCTATGGCTGCGCTATGTGGATGACATCCTGGTTCTGTGGAAAGGGGATGAAACTTCAGCCAATAAATTTGTTGAGATTCTGAACAATAATAACAGAAATTTGTTCTTAACTCACCAGATTAGTAATAAGGAAACTACTTTTTTGGATCTCAAACTTACCATTGAAGATGGATTATTAAAAAGCAAAGTGTTTCGAAAAGAAACAGCAACTAATAATCTGTTGTATGGTTCTAGCCACCACCCGGAAGCCTTAAAAAATGGCATTCCAGTGGGGCAGTTCTTGAGGCTCAAGAGGTGCTGCTCCACAGAACAAGATTTTGAATGGCAGGCCGGAGAGATGGCTCAGAGGTTCCTTCAGAGAGGGTACTCTAAGAATCAAGTTAAGAAAGGATGGCTTAGAGCTAGTCAAAAACCCAGAAATGAATTATTATATAAAACAACTGAAAAGCCTAAGGAAGAGAATAGTATTCGCTTAATAACAAAATACAATTCCCATTGGAACAAATTGCGGAATATCCTTAATAAACACTGGCACATTTTATTAAATGATAGTTCAGTTGCTAAATTTATTTCTGAGTACCCACTGCTTACAGCCAAAAGAGCCCCTAGTATTAAAGATAAATTAGTTCGTAGTGAGTTCCAAAGAGACACCCCAAAAAATTGGCTAACACAGGCACAGACTAGAAAAGGTTGCGAACCTTGTGGCAGATGTGTGTACTGCAAGTACATCGTTAAAGCCTCAAATTTTTGCACTGAATATTCAGATAGGTCTTACCACATCAATGAAAGAATAGTCTGTAATAACTCAAATGTCATTTATATGTTACAATGTTTGTGTCCCAAATTTTACATTGGGAAAACGACACGAGAATTAAAAGAAAGGGTGAGGGAACACAGAGATAGCATTAAAGATAAGGAGTCAGACAGTCCAGTGGCCAGACACTTCCAAAAAATGCATGACTCTGATTTCTCTCTCCTAAGAGTATTGGGTATTGAACACATCAAACCAAGGAGGAGAGGAGGTAATATTGATCAATTACTGCTCCAGCATGAGTCACGCTGGATGTACAGACTCAACACCCTCTCTCCCTTTGGTCTGAATGAAAAAATCGAATTTTCCTGTTTTCTATAAGTATTCCTTATTTATCAACACTGTTAGAAAATATGTATGAAATAATACATGGCAGCTTAGTAATGGACATGAAGATATGTTCACATAAGTGATTCTCAGTGTATACTTAAATCTAATGCTGTATTTTATCAGTATATTATAAGCAGTTTTCAAAAGTGTGTGAATTGCAAAATGCCATATTTGTATAGATTGGTTGTATATTAAATGTGAAATGTAATCTAATTATAGCCAATGAAATGCACATGCACTATACACTTCCCTTTAACATACAGGAAGGAGGTGTAACTTTGTATCTGCACAAGTGTTATAAAGTCTGCTGTGGTGTCTAATTAGACACATCTGATGAAGCCCTGAGTTCAGCCCGGAAAGGGGGAGGGGCGAAACGCGTAATGTGTAGAACAAGACACAGTGTGGAGCACGCCAGCATGGTGGATATGCTGTGAATCTGACGATATCAAGTGAACACAACACAACCAAGCAAGTGAAGAGCTGCATAGGCGGAATACATCGCTGTAAGTCACACCACGGATGAGATCCTGCCAGGTAATACCGTAGAGTGTGTGAAGATAGCGGAGGTAAGCCATGCAGTATTAAGTCTTGCACACTGAAAGTTTAAAGTTGGAGCTGTCATTAACACATGGGATTAAGTTTGCAACAGTACTAGTACCATCCTGTGGACTCTCACATTATATCCTGAATCCGGTACCGGAACAAACACACATAATGAGATATCAAGGACGGTAATCTGTCTAAATCTTAAAACCGGAGCGTGTTTTTAACACTTAAGTGCCCGGCATCAAGAACGGACTTTCTCATGAGTTAACTATACTATGCATATGCTAGCTCACAGTCTACAGTAGTGCACTACGCTTGGTATATGTTTGTGTGCTGTATCTTGTTGTTGCCATTTTTCCCAGCATGTATCTTTTTTGGCTTTGTTTTTATTAAAAGTATATGTTCAGCATACCTGTTTAGGATGTCATTCCTTAGTATACTGTAGGGGTGTGTTTGTGCGGCCAGGTATCCGCTTTAGCTCTTTTGATATGTTAGAGCTCTCTTCTAATTAATTTGTTTATATTCATTTAGGATTGCCAGCACAATACGCTTTACCCTTTAGTTCTATCTGTGTGCACCCTATCTCTTGTATCATAACTAGTAACATATAAGTTGCATTAGACCTTATTTCTTTAGGAGAGCATCAGACTTTATTATTATACAGTAGTGTTTGTGTTCTGACGTCTTTTACGGGTATTTTGAACATAATTGAGCAACTGAATCTATCATTATGGCATTTAAACTAACTGAAGAAAAATGGGTTAGTGATATTGATGAAGCGTTTAAACCCTCCATCAATATCGACGAAACCAATATTGAAGAAAAAAGCAATGATGTATTTTCAGCATTTAAGGAATATAAGAAAAAAGCAATTAAGGAACTTAAAATCAAGTGGGAGCTAGCTAGCCTACAAAGGTATGTTAAAGAAGAACTGATCCCCAGAGGTCTGAGGATTAGACTAGACCCAGGAATAAATTTAAGAGGGGTGGAAGCAAACACTGAATTTATTCAAAAGTGGAATGCTATATTAACACGATGTACCTTAGAGTTGATGCAATTAATGATTGATGAGGATGAAAAAAGATTGGAGGAAAGCAAAATTGAGACAAATAAAATCTATGAACAGGTGAATCTGTATGCCAATGACCCAGCCTTTGATAAACTAAATAAGGAAGCTCAAAAAACCTTAGAACGTTTGCAAGGTGAAATTAAATTTAGAAAAAGGCGAAAAATGGTCAGGGACCAGGATGATTTTAAAAAAGGTACCATTTACATATATAGAAATAACAACAGTACCAGATATGCATATGACTCAGGTACAGACAACTCTGAGAATGAATTAGAGAATGCCCCCCAAAACATAAGAACTGCACTACAGGGGAGAATCCCTTTAGGGGTAGGACCCGGAGAGGAGGCAGACGAAAGAGGGGGAGGTGGTCGAGCTTATTCCAGCAGACAGAGACAAAGGAGCAGAGGAGGGAGATACAGGAGCAACCCCCAGTATCGTATGACAACCAGGAATCAGAGGAAAGAGAGTCAATCCTGGGAAAACACAAACTAACTAATATAGAAGAGGAAATGTCAGTAATTAACCTCTCCTCAGTTAGTTTAAATATGGTACACACTGAATTGTTAAAGAAAGGATTATCATTCTGTCCCTCTAATGGCTTAGATAAATTTGAATTTGTGAAAGATCTAAACCTTTTTGCAAGGAAAATATTATTGAAAAAACTTTGGGGGAATAGATCCCAGAGCTGTGGCCCTGTTGAGAGTGAGGATGCAGAGGCAGTTGCAAACTTAGTATCCTTATTAGAAGAACAGGAGGACACCGATACAGGTATCACGTACCCCAAAAAATCAAATTTTAAACCTACGTCTAAATTTATGCCCCAACTATCCTTATCTCCAAGTGTCCACACTTTTGTTAAATGTGTGGAAAGGGAAGTAGGTGACATAGGAGTTTCAGGTATAGTGAGTGACAATCTAAGTAAAAAAGAGAGAAGAGCTCTTAAAGATTTGATGAGCAAAAAAGAAATTCAGATCAAACCATCCGATAAGGGTGGGAATATTGTCATCCTTAACCAGGCTGACTATGTGAAAGAAGTCCTGAGACAGCTGGGTGTAAAAGAACAATATGAGGCTGTCACTAGACACACTTATGAAAAATCTTGTGATGATTTATTCATCATTTTGAGACAAGCAAAAGAATCAGGGTTATTGACTAAAAAAGAATTTGAATTTCTGAGTCCCACTCACCCAGTAGTCCCTACGTTCTACTGCATTCCCAAGGTGCACAAAAGCATCACACACCCACCAGGACGTCCCATAGTGTCTGGGATTGGGGGACCAACAGAGGGGATAAGTAGATATGTAGATTTTTTTCTACGTCCCTTCTTAACTGAACTGTCCTCCTATGTGCAAGACACGGGGGACGTTTTAAGAAAATTGGATAGAATTAAAATGGAACCAGATATGCTTCTACTCACTCTTGATGTGGAGTCACTGTACTCTTCTATTCCACATAAAGTAGGTTTGGAAGCAGCAGAATACTTCCTTAAACTACGTGGAGAAGAGTACAGTGACAACACTACCTTGGTACTCAAATTATTGGAATTTGTGTTAACCAATAACATATTTATGTTTGATGGCAAATTTTTTAGACAGTTAAGGGGCACAGCCATGGGTTCGGCGTGCGCCCCCACCTATGCCTGTCTCCATCTAGGTGTCTGGGAGGCAGTTGATGTCTTCCAGGAATTAGATATATGGGTGGAGGCTCACGTCGTCCTATGGCTGCGCTATGTGGATGACATCCTGGTTCTGTGGAAAGGGGATGAAACTTCAGCCAATAAATTTGTTGAGATTCTGAACAATAATAACAGAAATTTGTTCTTAACTCACCAGATTAGTAATAAGGAAACTACTTTTTTGGATCTCAAACTTACCATTGAAGATGGATTATTAAAAAGCAAAGTGTTTCGAAAAGAAACAGCAACTAATAATCTGTTGTATGGTTCTAGCCACCACCCGGAAGCCTTAAAAAATGGCATTCCAGTGGGGCAGTTCTTGAGGCTCAAGAGGTGCTGCTCCACAGAACAAGATTTTGAATGGCAGGCCGGAGAGATGGCTCAGAGGTTCCTTCAGAGAGGGTACTCTAAGAATCAAGTTAAGAAAGGATGGCTTAGAGCTAGTCAAAAACCCAGAAATGAATTATTATATAAAACAACTGAAAAGCCTAAGGAAGAGAATAGTATTCGCTTAATAACAAAATACAATTCCCATTGGAACAAATTGCGGAATATCCTTAATAAACACTGGCACATTTTATTAAATGATAGTTCAGTTGCTAAATTTATTTCTGAGTACCCACTGCTTACAGCCAAAAGAGCCCCTAGTATTAAAGATAAATTAGTTCGTAGTGAGTTCCAAAGAGACACCCCAAAAAATTGGCTAACACAGGCACAGACTAGAAAAGGTTGCGAACCTTGTGGCAGATGTGTGTACTGCAAGTACATCGTTAAAGCCTCAAATTTTTGCACTGAATATTCAGATAGGTCTTACCACATCAATGAAAGAATAGTCTGTAATAACTCAAATGTCATTTATATGTTACAATGTTTGTGTCCCAAATTTTACATTGGGAAAACGACACGAGAATTAAAAGAAAGGGTGAGGGAACACAGAGATAGCATTAAAGATAAGGAGTCAGACAGTCCAGTGGCCAGACACTTCCAAAAAATGCATGACTCTGATTTCTCTCTCCTAAGAGTATTGGGTATTGAACACATCAAACCAAGGAGGAGAGGAGGTAATATTGATCAATTACTGCTCCAGCATGAGTCACGCTGGATGTACAGACTCAACACCCTCTCTCCCTTTGGTCTGAATGAAAAAATCGAATTTTCCTGTTTTCTATAAGTATTCCTTATTTATCAACACTGTTAGAAAATATGTATGAAATAATACATGGCAGCTTAGTAATGGACATGAAGATATGTTCACATAAGTGATTCTCAGTGTATACTTAAATCTAATGCTGTATTTTATCAGTATATTATAAGCAGTTTTCAAAAGTGTGTGAATTGCAAAATGCCATATTTGTATAGATTGGTTGTATATTAAATGTGAAATGTAATCTAATTATAGCCAATGAAATGCACATGCACTATACACTTCCCTTTAACATACAGGAAGGAGGTGTAACTTTGTATCTGCACAAGTGTTATAAAGTCTGCTGTGGTGTCTAATTAGACACATCTGATGAAGCCCTGAGTTCAGCCCGGAAAGGGGGAGGGGCGAAACGCGTAATGTGTAGAACAAGACACAGTGTGGAGCACGCCAGCATGGTGGATATGCTGTGAATCTGACGATATCAAGTGAACACAACACAACCAAGCAAGTGAAGAGCTGCATAGGCGGAATACATCGCTGTAAGTCACACCACGGATGAGATCCTGCCAGGTAATACCGTAGAGTGTGTGAAGATAGCGGAGGTAAGCCATGCAGTATTAAGTCTTGCACACTGAAAGTTTAAAGTTGGAGCTGTCATTAACACATGGGATTAAGTTTGCAACAGTACTAGTACCATCCTGTGGACTCTCACATTATATCCTGAATCCGGTACCGGAACAAACACACATAATGAGATATCAAGGACGGTAATCTGTCTAAATCTTAAAACCGGAGCGTGTTTTTAACACTTAAGTGCCCGGCATCAAGAACGGACTTTCTCATGAGTTAACTATACTATGCATATGCTAGCTCACAGTCTACAGTAGTGCACTACGCTTGGTATATGTTTGTGTGCTGTATCTTGTTGTTGCCATTTTTCCCAGCATGTATCTTTTTTGGCTTTGTTTTTATTAAAAGTATATGTTCAGCATACCTGTTTAGGATGTCATTCCTTAGTATACTGTAGGGGTGTGTTGGTGCGGCCAGGTATCCGCTTTAGCTCTTTTGATATGTTAGAGCTCTCTTCTAATTAATTTGTTTATATATATATATATATATATATATATATATATATATATATATATATATAATATGTCTTTTTATATCTATACCTATATATAATCATACGTGGAGAAGATTAGGTAAATTCTACAGCGCTAGTCCCTGTTTTATTAAGGAATTTAGTTAGACCTATTAAATAAGACTAGTGATAACAACAGATGTGTAGTATTAAAATTCAGCCTATACACACAAGAAATTTATATATCAAATTTCAATCCAAAGTATATACAGTCTATGCGATATTCAGCAGTATTCAAAGCAAAAATTCGAGCAGGAATATATCTATATGTATATATAGAGGGAAGATTTAGTAAACTCCACAGCACTAATCCCTGATATAATAGGGTATAAAATCAAACCTATGTGGAGTGCACCAAAGTCATTAACCAATACAAGGTGAATGGATTATTATTTATACAACGGATCTCTTTGAGGGTAGATGCAATATCTGAATGAATAAATATTAATCCGTCATATCCCTGATACACAATATCGGATCTGAGATGTGAGGAAGAAAAGATCACCCTGATATATCTATAAAATAATGGGGTGAAATAGAGATTAATAATCAGTTCAACGAAAAGGTACAGGCGGCTATAGCGTACAGAAAAAGTATGGGAGGTAGTCTGTATACACGCACTGATGATCTCTAGCCTTATTTATATATATATTTATATTAGAGCAAATATATTCACAAATCAAATATAGTGAAGGTACTGATCAAAGAACACATATACAAAGTAATGTTCGCACAGTCTATATAGTGTTTTGACGATATTCAGACAAGATTGTTTCAGAGGTTCTTCTAGTACTGTATCCTTAAAAGGTCTCACAGTTCACTTACTTCTGTGCCCCCAATCGTATGAGGTAAGTGGTAGGCTTGTAGAAAAACCAGGTATAGGAGTAGTTTCCTTGGATTCAGCAGATTCCTTCTCCTGTCCTCAGCGTAATTCAGCGTTATCCTGCTTCCTCTCACTTACACGGTATGTTCATCTTTCACTGAGACCATACGGCTTGCTGGTTCTTGTTCAACACAAAGAGCTTATCCTGGGCTTGTTTATGTCACTCAGTACAGTGCTGATATTGTGTGAAGGCTTGTTTTACTTTCATTTTCCGCCAGATTCTTCTGCGTTCCCTTCCGTCACTTTCACTAGTCAGGTAACTTTTCCTCTACACACTTTAGATATGCTGAAACTGAGTTTCCAGCACGCGTGATATTCTAAGTTCATCTTTTTACGTGCATCAGGTTAGAGCAAAAGCGAAAACAATTTACTTTCAACTTGTAATAGGAACGCAACCCGACGTACGCAAAAAGCTTACTTTTAGGGGAGTTAATGCTTGAGCGGGAGAATTAAATACAGCTCCACTTGTAATCTGACCCTTTATTGAACTACCTTGCAGGTAAATTAAGTGTGCCTGTGCAAAGTTATGCTAATGCAATTAATTCAGAATGCTAGAGCCATAAAAGCTGGGGGTGAATTATCTTACCCCTCTCTAACCCAGACTGGCTTGCTTAGGAACCTGAGCTAGTTTCTCTGTGCATATAATGTGGAAAATTACACAAAAAATTGTCATTTGCTTGAGAGCATGTTTTTTTAAAGTACATGAGTGACCCAGGATCTTAATCTCAATTCTCCTTGAGTGGGAAAACGTAAGCATTTGCTGGATTGTGAGTAGTGTGTACAGGCTTTCCGTTTTAATCCTTTTCATTTTACAAACTGTATAGCAACGTGTACCTCTGTATATTTTTCTTGCTAATGTTAATGCCCTTTGACCATTTTTGTCATAGTAAATATTTCTTATTATAGTTTTGGCTTTCGTCTGAACATTTGAATTCACGTTACCGAAGAGACTGGTAATAACAATACTGTGTTTTTTAGACTTATTTTTACCAAATTTTGTTTTGGGGTTTTTAATCTATTAGGATATTCCTTAGGATTTCCCATACAATAATCTTAAAGGGACACTGTAACCAAAAATTTTCTTTCGTGATTCAGATTGAGCATGACATTTTAAGCAACTTTCTAATTTACTCCTATTTTTAATTTTTCTTCATTCTCTTGCTATCATTATTTGAAAAAGAAGGCATCTAAGCTTTTTTTTGGTTTCAGTACTCTGGACAGCACTTTTTTATTGGTGGATGAATTTATACACCAATCAGCAAGGACAACCCAGGTTGTTCACCAAAAATGGGCCGGCATCTAAACTTACATTCTTGCATTTCAAATAAAGATACCAAGAGAATGAAGAAAATTTGATAATAGGAGTAAATTAGAAAGTTGCTTAAAATGTCATGCTTAATCTGAATCACAAAAGAAAAATTTTGGTTACAGTGTCCCTTTAAAGTGGTGGCAGTGTTTGGAGTTATAGATGCAGATAGTTTATGGTGATAAAAAGGGATTTTTGTACATTCTGGAGGTAGAATAGTTTAGCAAGTGTTTGATAAACCTTTCATTCTCACATCTCAGTCCCACCCTCACCTGCACAGTCTGATTAGGAGAGGTGGTTGTGAAGTGCATGTTTAATTTGTGTTGGCTTTTTCTTAATAAAAATTAAACTTAAATACCCCACCCTCCCAAACACCCTGTATTATAACAACAGCTATGCAAGATGATAAAGCATTTCATTATCCTTTTGTAAATTATCTGACTTATTTATTTAATTGCTTCTCTTTATGGTATCCTAATAAGCATCACTGCTAAATGATATGCAATTAACCTATTTGATATCATTTTGTATGACGTATAAATTAAAACACATCACGTAGTTGCTCATTTGTTTTCCAGATCAAATCATCTTCATTTGTCAATTAAGTTGAAACCAGAAAGTGGTTTTTTTTAATAAATAGAAATAAAAAATGCAAGTAATTATCATCATGATCATCAAAAAAAAAAAGAGTAACTCTATCATCCTGTATAATGTTTCTTACAAAGTGAACTGCGTGCAAAAATGTTCAAAAGTCAAGATATATTTTGTTTTATAAAGACCAAAATTGTTTTTTGAAACAAGTTAAAACTGTTGGATTAAAACAGTCTATAAATCCTGTAAAATGTAGCTCAAAAGGGTCTCTGATGGATTGAAATACAACTGTTCAAGTGTCATCATGTAAAGTATTAAGAAAGTATGCACAGTGAGAAGGCACTGTAAATCTATGTGATTCTTATTAATGTACTTTTATGAAATAGTATATCTTTACATTAGCCATATATTTTATAGAACAAAAATAAAACAAAGGCAATCTTTGCATAAAATAACACCAAACTGCACCCGAGAACATTGAAATGTGAAATGTGTACAGTATATACACAGTATAACACTTTATTAAAAACTAATATTGCAAAAATATGTTTTTACATGTTTTCATCTACTTAACTGCAAAGGGCTCTAATGCACATATATATATATATATATATATATATATATATATATATATATATATATATATATATATATATATAAACAAGAAAAGATCCAGCAACTCTCAAGGTGTGAAAAATAAAGCTTGTTTATTTGAAGAAATATAAAAGAACAAATGTGTGAAGGATTCACACTGAAAATCTTATAGAACACACCATAGATACGGTCTATATATATATATATATATATATATATATATATATATATATATATATATTATATATATATATATATGCTTTATGTGTGTACATATGTATTTATGTGTTTATATGTGTCTGGAAATACATATTCTGTAAATACATATATACACATATAAATACATATGTAAAAACACACACACATATATATTGTATATATATATATATATATATATATATATATATTGTATATATATATATATATATATATATATATAAATATATATATTGTATATATATATATATATATATATATATATATATATATATATATATATATATACACAGACATATATATATATATATATATATATATATATATGATACAGTAGTCAAAAGAGAGAGAGACAGAATGACACAGTAGGTTGTGTCATTTATACAAAAAGACAGGGAATTCATCACTCTTTAGAAAAGAAACAGCCAAACAAAATAGAGATAGCAAAAACAGATCAATTTATTACTCATAAAAATATACTAGTAGGTATGTATAAATCAGAGACACAGTTAGAAGGAAAGCAGCCAAGAAAGTGAAATGACTGCAGAACAAACAACCATCATGCAAGCACACAAACCAACAGCACTAGCAACATAGGTGACATGTCAAGTGGTAAATATAAGTACAATATGTGGACCAACTACACCCATACAGCACACAGAATCTCCCAGGAAATACAAAGAGAATAAGATCTGGGCAGAGTCACACGGAAAGTAGGATCTAAGTTGTCCACAATTGCAGTGCATGTAGCGTGTACAGTTGGATATTTGAGCCAAGTTAAAAAGTAAAGGCTCAATTTGTGCAATAGCTAAAATGGGGTAAAGTATGAGTAGCCACAATACTACATTGGTAGAAAAGGTATGGTAGTAAGTTGTGTATCCTACTGCTTAGTAGAATCCAATACAGCAAATGGAAATCAATGGAATAGTATGTATCCAATATTGCAAATTCAAAAGCAAAGTTAGTACACATGCAGGAGCATCCCCAAGTAAAGTCAGAAAAGCAAGAGCAGGCAAGATATTAATGCAAGGCAGCGTGTACCTTCAACTACAAAGTATAGTCGCAATCAAGCAATCACTCTTGAAGCTGAGTAATAAATTGATCTGTTTTTGCTATCTCAATTTGGTTTGGCTGTTTCTTTTCTAAGGAGTGCTGAATTCTTTGTCTTTTTATATGAATGACACCTACTGTATCATTCTGCCTCTCTTTTGACTTCTGTATTATATAAGGGTTTGCACAACTGGCCTCATAAAGGCTTTGTAGGCACTACCACTTATATAGTGCCTCTTGTTTCGCTATAACAGTCTAAATATAACTATTATTATTGATTCCAGCATTTTTTCTATCCACATAACTATTTTGCTTTTATATATATATGTATATATATATATATATATACTGTATATATATATATATATAGACATGTGTATGTATGTATCTCAATGTTAGCGCCCTTTGTCTGCCTTTTTTTTCTAATAGCTGAAACCTAATATATTTGAGCCCTTATAACTTTTTTCTGTAATTTTTTTTAATTATTTTTTTTAGATGGTGTTATTATGAGTGTACTGGAAAAAAAGGAAGACACAGAGGCGCCAATATGGCCTGGTAACGTCTATACAGAAGAATATTCAATGTGATATAGGATAGTACTCACAAAGATGAAGCACCCAATGGTGCAAGTGGCTCAGACTGGATCAATTGGCAGTAGTCCAGCTCACTGTGTGCCAGCAAATAAAGCACTCGATCAAAAAAACAGCACACCAGGCATCTATTCCTGTGAGTGATAAAACACAGCTCCCATAGCCTAGTACAGTATAAACAGGCAAAAGTCACACTTATTGGTCACACTTACAATAAGGAGCGCACCTCCAGGTGCAGTAAAGGCAAGCTGGGACCTCTCAGTTGCCCAGTAGACTGTGCTCAGGCTTTGAAGGATTCCACTCACCAGTCACACAATGTATAAAAGAATCCCCAGGATAACAGCAAGTGTATCAATAAAACAAAACAATGTGTTTCTCAGCCCCTCTAAGGCTGTTTCGTCAGGCTATACAATAAAAATATGAATTGATACACTTGCTATATAAACCCTTAATACACCTGTGATAGGTTAATTGATACAGGCCCACCCCCCTTCAATCCTAAACCATCTGTGTACTGTTAACATGTTCATTGATAACCACATATTAGCCTCTACACAGCTGAAATATAATCTTAGTGATGATGTCACTATAGAGACAAGGCTAAACCCTATTTAATTTATACATAAGCTAAATGCATGAACCTATCTAATATAAAATGATTGTTCCCTATGCAAAACTGCATTTGAATACTAAGAGGATCTAATCTATCTAAAATATATATTGAAATATATTAAAAACTCTAGGGAATCTTCCTCTGTGTGTGCACTAAACCACAACTGAATATGATCAGTCAGTGGATCTATTTAGCCTGGTCTTGGACGTCTCTGCAAACTGATTATAAAAAGATAGAAAGTAATATAATATAAATAATGATAAATATCCAACTTCTCTGACCTCTCTATAAGATGGTAATAATTAACATAGCAGCTCGAGAAACACTGACAGTTTCGTCGGGGAGGTGTGTGTGTATTAGTCCAATCAACAGTGGCTAAAGATGTGTGTGTGATGACGTGTATGCATGATGCTAGACGCATCACTCTTTCACATAATTTGGGCACCAAACAAATGGCAGTAAGCGCTGGACTAGCAATAGTAATATTTAGAGATATACATCACTAACAACGTATGTAAAAATGTAAAAAAAAAACTCAAAATAATAAATGATGGGGACCGCTTGCCCGTATATACATACTAGTGGTCAGAACGATGGAAACACTAGGGAGAGGAGAACTAAAGGTCTGTGATATAACATATGTTTAGTTATATCACAGACGATTATTCCTCGCAACTATTACTTTGCACCAATTTGTATAGGAGTTTCCATCCTCTAGTTTTTGTTGTCTAGACAATGCAGGATTTTTTCACTGTAAAGTAAGCAGAAACTTTAGTATATAATCCTTCAGTCAATTTATCCAGATTTTTAAAAATTTTTGACCAAGGTTTTTCTTGGTGAAGATCTTGCATGTCTTTATGTAGACACACTCAAGGTATCTATTTTCATTGCTCATCACATCATGGGTGAGCTCATTTATTGATCCACACAGGATTAGGGTTTGCACATATACACTTGTCTTATATCACATATAGAGTTTATACGCTATCATCATTATTAGTATATTTATATCTTTTTTAAGAAGGATATTTCATTATCCCTTCATACATCAATACCTTCCACAACCATTTATACTGATGCCACATCCTGTCCTATATGGTATACAGTCACGATTATAGTTAATTATATTCTTTTTATAGTATATATTACTATTTTTTTATGCAGATCGCCCCCATCATTGGGATACCTAGGTACGGTTTTCCTTCGTCAAAGATTGTCACTATTTTAACTCTATATGGGCTAACCTATGTTTGTACACACTTGCTGTGCCATTATTTAGACAATCCCCGAAGTAGTTATTGTTTGTTTTACTACATATCTGACACACTTTTTGAATGAATTCCCACTGCCGGTTGCACAAGTATGTAATGCTTGTGATGACAGTTCACCAAATAACCATTGGTCTTATCCTGAGGTTTGTGCACCTTTGGGGGAGGGACCTTTAGTACTCCTCTCCCTAGTGTTTCCATCGTTCTGACCACTAGTATGGATATAGGGACAAGCGGTCCCTATCATTTGTTATTTTGAGGGTTTTTTTACATTTTGGCATACGTTGTTAGTGATGTATATCTCTAAATATTACTATGGCTGTCCAGCGCTTACTGGCATTTACTTGACGCCCAAATTATGTGAAAGAGTGATGCGTCTAGCATCATGCATACACGTCATCACACACGCCCCTTTAGCCACTGTTGATTGGACTAATACACACACCTCCCCGACGAAACTGTCAGTGTTTCTCGAGCTGCTATGTTAATTATTACCATCTTATAGAGCGGTCAGAGAAGTTGGATATTTATCATTATTTATATTATATTACTTTCTATCTTTTTATAATCGGTTTGCAGAGACGTCCAAGACCAGGCTAAATAGATCCACTGACTGATCATATTCAGTTGTGGTTTAGTGCACACACAGAGGAAGATTCCCTAATATTTTTATAATGTTTTTAATATATTTCAATATATTTTTAGATAGATTAGATCCCCTTGTTATTCAAATGCAGTTTTGCATAGGGAACAATCATTTTATATTGGATAGGTTCATGCATTTAGCTTATGTCTAAATGAAATAGGGTTTAGCCTTGTCTCTATAGTTACATCATCACTAAGATTATATTTCAGCTGTTTAGAGGCTAATATGTGGTTGTCTGACACACTTTTTGAATGAATTCCCACTGTCGGTTGCACAAGTATGTGATGCTTGTGATGACAGTTCACCCAATAATAGTGTTTCCATCGTTCTGACCACTAGTATGGATATAGGGACAAGCGGTCCCCATCATTTATTATTTTGAGGGGTTTTTTACATTGTGACATACGTTGTTAGTGATGTAAATCTCTAAATATTACTATGGCTATTATTTGACGCCCAAATTATGTGAAAGAGTGATGCATCTAGCATCATGCATCCACATCATCACACACGCCCCTTTAGCCACTGTTGATTGGACTAATACACACACACACCTCCCCGACGAAACTGTCAGTGTTTCTCGAGCTGTTATGTTAATTATTACCATCTTATAGAGCGGTCAGAGAAGTTGGATATTTATCATTATTTTGTATTATATTACTTTCTATCTTTTTATAATCGGTTTGCAGAGACGTCCAAGACCAGGCTAAATAGATCCACTGACTGATCATATTCAGTTGTGGTTTAGTGCGCACAGAGAAAGATTCCCTAATGTTTTTATAATGTTTTTAATATATTTCAATATATTTTTAGATAGATTACATCCCCTTGTTATTCAAATGCAGTTTTGCATAGGGAACAATCATTTTATATTAGATAGGTTCATGTATTTAGCTTATGTCTAAATTAAATAGGGTTTAGCCTTGTCTCTATAGTTACATCATCACTAAGATTATATTTCAGCTGTGTAGAGGCTAGTATGTGGTTGTCAATGAACATGTTAACACAGATGGTTTAGGATTGAAGGGGGATGGGCCTGTATCAATTAACCTATCACAGGTGTATTAAGGGTTTATATAGCAAGTGTATCAATTCATATTTTTATTGTATAGCCTGAGGAAACAGCCTTAGAGGGGCTGAGAAACGTGTTGCTTTGATTTAATAAAATGTTGTTTTAATGATGCACTTGCTGTTATCCTGGGGATTCTTTTATACATTGTGTGGCTGGTGAGTGGAATCCTTCAATGCCTGAGCACGGTCTACTGGGCAACTGAGAGGCCCCAGCTTGCCTTTACTGCCCCTGGAGGTGTGCTCCTTATTGTAAGTGTGACCAATTAGTGTGACTTTTTGCCTGTTTATACTGTACTAGGCTATGGGACCATCCTTTTGACAGAATGCTGCCTCCTGTTGGATGTTAAGGACTTTATATATGCAATACATTCTGCTGTGCTATAGCTTGATTTGATGTGTTGTTCATATTATTTCTTGAAGATTTTTGCTAGAGGATTTGTATTTAGGAAGCGCCCCCTATGGGAATATCTTTGTTGCTTATATTTACCTTATTTTCCTTATTATGAGTGTAACTGTACTTTCCAATGTAACAGTTGAGCTCTTTGGACATGATATTCCGACGAGCGTTAACTTCAATTGTGCTCAATCGATTCTGTTTGCTTTTACCCTGTAATATGAGCGAAAAACCAAACGTGCGCAAACACAAGGAATAAACCCCTTTTTGTTTGCTCATATCTGTTAGCACTCCACTCGTAATCAAGCCCCTTAGTGAGAAATATAAAAAGAAAATACTGCTTCTGTTAAAAAGAAGAAAAAATTAAAACATAATTTTTCTATTTCTTATGGCAGAATGGTTCGAATTTCATAAACATTAACCTTGGGCTCTAAGTTATGCATATGTCATGTTTTCATTTAATTTTTCCAGACAAGCTGACAAGAAAATAAATAAATGCAGGACAAAATCTACTTTAATGGAATGTTTGTGTAAAAATGTAATATTTCTACTTGCTTTAAATAAAAATGTTTCTAACGTTAAGGCATCTTTTTCAAACCCCTTTAATCATCTGTATCAAGAAGAAAAATACCTTTTGGTTTTGAGAAACATTAATTTGATGCAAATTTGGCAATATTATGGTTTCATAAAGCAATCCCAAGCCAATTCTATAACTATTTTTGAGCTTGTAATTTTTGTTTGTGTTTTCTGTAAGAGCGCATTACTTTTTCTACAACCTATATTTATCAAACCTAATCACTGATATTAAAGTTCAACAGTTGATATTACACAAGTCACAAAGTTCTAAAATTTGACGTGTTCTGCTACATAACTACAGACTACACTGCAGTGATCAGACAAGCACATTGATTTGAGTACACATCTTCAGCTTTCATTCACGAGTGATATTTTATGGGAAAGCAGTACATACTAAAGAATAAACCAGTTCATCCATTTTACATTTTTCATGCAGTTAAATAATATTTTAATATTACTAAAATAATAATTTGATAGTTAATTAGAAATTCTATTAGTTTTTAATATAATTATGAGAAAAATAATCTGCTAAAATATTTTGACTAATATTTTTTATTCATTATAGAAAATATTACAATTTGATTTATGTACTTTATTTTTCACTTATTTGCTATTTTCATAGTTGTTTTTAAAGTTCTCATTGGATAAGTGGATTGTCTAGTAACTCGTAAATTAAGAATTTATGTATAGTAGAGTCAAGCCAACTTTTTCCACCTAACTGGAATATCTCATTGTTTCCTATTGTTTTTATCTAAGTAGAAGTGCTCCGTGTGTCCCAATCGGAAACCGCTGCTGATCTAATCAGCAATGCTAGTTGCACATCTTGCAGAAATTAAACACAAAGGGCTAGATTGCAAAGGAGGCGCAAACAGTTTTGTGCTAGTGCAATCGCCTTTTCGCAATCCATTTTTATTCTGCTGCTATTACAAGCTGAGCGATGACTGTTTAGGAGTTAATAATTTATTTAGATAGTTTGCGATGTGGGGGGATGGTGGATTAGGGGTTAATAATTTATTTAGATAGTTTGTGATGTAGGGGATTGCTGTTTAGGGGTTAAAAATTTATTACGATAGTATGAGATGTGGGGGGTGGCAGTTTAGGGGTTATTAAGCTAAGGGCTTATGGTAGGGGTTTTTTTCTCAAATTTTTTTTTCTCTATTGATTTCTATGAGGAATGTGAAAATGCAATGTAGTTTGCACGAGTAAGGTTTTTTTTATCAACTTTTTTGTCTCTGTTGATTTCTATGGGGGAATACATGCACACACACGTGAAAATTAAAGTTAGGATTTTTGCGCTTTTCGGGTACCTGCTAGCACAAAATAAAAAAATGAAATACATAAATACACATGTATGCACATATATACACATATATATATATATATATATATATACATGCACACACAGAGAGAAGCACACTCACATTAATGAACAACTGTCTCAATACTACTATTAGCCTGTTCTATGGCGATTTACCACCTGGGTGCAGCTTCTTTTAGCCCAGTAATGCTTTTCACAGAGAAGAACTTTCCTATAGTATATAAGTCTGATCCTGCCTATTACGGTCAGTCCAGCGCCGAAATACCAGGCAATTCCTCTCTGAACAAGGAACACAGCAACCCCAAACAATCGTTTCAGCCTTCATTGGGCCTCGTCAGTGAGGTGTAGCCATATTCCTCTAAGCACACTGAGCAAGGAGTCCACGTCTGGTTTCCCATTTTTCCCATAGGGAGACTAAATACCCAGAGAGAGAAGCACACTCACAGGAACGAACAACTGGCTCATTACTATTGTTAGCCTGTTCTATGACGATTTACCACCTGGGTGCAGCTTCTTTTAGCCCAGTAATGCTTTTCACAGAGAAGAACTTTCCTGTAGTATATCAGTCTGATCCCGCCTATTGCGGTCAGTCCAGTGCCAAAATACCAGGCAATTCCTCTCTGAACAAGGAAAACAGCAACCCCAGACGATCGTTTCAGCCTTCATTGGGCCTCGTCAGTGAGGTGTAGCCATATTCCTCTAAGCACACTGAGCAAGGATTCCACGTCTGGTTTCCCCTTTTTCCCATAGGGAGACTAAATACACACAGAGAGAAGCGCACTCACAGGAATGAACAACTGGCTCAATACTATTGTTAGCCTGTTCTATGGCGATTTACCACCTGGGTGCAGCTTCTTTTAGCCCAGTAATGCTTTTCACAGAGAAGAACTTTCCTGTAGTATATCAGTCTGATCCCGCCTATTGCGGTCAGTCCAGTGCCAAAATACCAGGCTATTCCTCTCTGAACAAGGAAAACAGCAACCCCAGACTATCGTTTCAGCCTTCATTGGGCCTCGTCAGTGAGGTGTATCCATATGTGTGCTTAGAGGACTAAAAGAAGCTGCACCCTGGTGGTAAATCGCCAAGAACAGGCTAACAATAGTATTGAGCCAGTTGTTCGTTCCTGTGAGTGTGCTTCTCTCTGTCTCTATATATACATACGTACACTTTTCCTTCCCAGTCAAATACCTAGAAATATGCAATATAATTTTGATCCAATTTTAATGTTTTAATACTTGAAATTCCTGTTCTTCACTTAAAATAAAATTATTTTTTCTTAAAAAAAAATATATATATATATATATATATTTAATATATATAGGTAGATAGAGAGCACTCTCACTTACGAATCTTGATGCCAGGGTGCCAGCCGTTAAATATACACAGTGAAGGAAGGCACTCGCTGGTCTTTAATTCAAAAGAAAACTTTTAATGAGCGTGACGTTTCGGGGACACACTCCCCTTCCTCAGACTGAGGAAGGGGAGTGTGTCCCCGAAACGTCACGCTCATTAAAAGTTTTCTTTTGAATTAAAGACCAGCGAGTGCCTTCCTTCACTGTGTATATTTAATATATATATATATATATATATATATATAATATATGTTTATATTCTTATAGATAAATATTTTAAAAAAAATTTAAATAAAAAGAACCCTTTCTTCTATGTGAAGAACATAGGAATATAAAGTATTCCTAAAGCACCTTTAGCTTTAGCGCAGTTGATCTAGTGCAGTGTCAGGTTTTTGCACAAATGATAACTAATAGGCTTTTCTTCAGTGCACCCCTTAGAAGTCTAAGGGGAGAAGGAGTTAGTGTGGTAGCAATATCAGAAGCCATGAAGTTAGTGTGCCTGAGACTTACTCTCGCGCTAAAATTTTACTTTCAACTTGTAATAAGCAAGCTAATCCAGACACTCTTTGTTTTTTACTTTGAGCACAGTTCACTCTCGAGCTAAAGCAAAATTAGCACGCCACTTGTAATCTGGCCCCATATTTGCTCATTTATTTTTTTTATTTTTTTATTAGAATATCATTATTGCACAAAACATAGCATGTAGAAATGTGACTTTGGCTAGATGGATAGCAATATAGAAATTTGTTTACCTTTTAATGTTTCCATTTACCAAAGTCCCCACCAAACTTAACTTATTAAGGTCCACCTAAGTGACTGTATAAATCAAACAGTCCTGGGCTCTTAGGACCATACTGATATAGATATATCTCTAAGGAGAGCTTGGCTGTTTCTAATTGTCCAGGTGATAGGGGCATGTGCAGGGAGCCAGTTGGCTCCATGCTCTATTGTGTGTCACCTTAACCACCTGAACCAATCAAGTTGCTTTAACAAATAAAAGTACTTTGATTAAAAGAATCTTTAGTCTATGACATGCAGAGCACCCCAGTCCTTAAAGAGAGAAAGTTATAGAACTGTTGATTGAAGTTTTATATGAAAGTGATAAGAAAGAAACTCATAAATCCCATAAACCTAAAGCATCAAGTCACAATCAAGGAATCAGAAACAGAAGTTAAATAAATTAAGAATCTGCATTGATCAATAAATGTATTCTTCAGGATCAACTATTTTTTAAACATAAGAAGGTTTATTCTGCAGTGCTGTCTGCTTTACTACCAAAAAGACTATCAGGCAATTTAACACAAAACAATTATTTTTTGACTGCTATGAAACCTTCTTTGTTGTTCTTTCATAAATGTGAATCACAATGGTATATGAAGCTACAGAAAGTTAATTACCAGAAATAAATATGCTGTACATAAACATCATATATATTACAAATCAATAATGACTGCCCAAAACCTGAGAAAAAAGAAAATGAAAAGTTTTATTTTCAATGGTATGCTTGACTAACAAATAAAAAATCCCATCAGTTTTGCTGTTCATGTTTGCATCTATTTTATGTTTTGGCATTTGTTATAAGATAAGTGCTTTTCATGAGTTGTGAAAAGCAAAATTGCTAGTGGCTATACTATAAAACAATTTGAAACAATATTCAAATGAGCTGGTGAGAAGTTGCACAAACAAAGAAAACAAAAAACAAAAAAAAAAAAAAGAAAAATATATTATATTGGATTAATCATTCTGCATGCTAGAAATTGCAGATGTACAAGCAGCTAGTAAATTCCCCGTGTGTATCATCAAAAAATTTGAAGGCAGAAAAAGACAACACAAGGGACCGAAAAAAAATTTGCAATTTGATAATTCATTTTCAAGTTCAAATCGATTCCAGTTCCTTAGAAAACAGCTAAAATATGAACACCAGAATGTTGTTTTATGAATGCAATTAAGTGGACATTTAAAAAGTATTATTTTTTCATAAGTTGATGTAATTGTTTTCATAAAAAATTGCTTTCAAGCACTGTAGGAAGACATCAATTAAATCAAATTTGAAGTTCTATAGCAGTGTTACATGGAGGATTTTTTTAATTCAATTATATTTATAACAATAAAATCTGGTTACAAAGTCAGATTTAAAAATGTCAGTTTATTTTTGTTATTTCATGGTATGAACAGATGATAATGTCTCTCTAACCTCTAAATTACTAAATTAAGTACATAAATAAACAAGTCATGTATTTTCATAACTTTAAGATAAAACCAAACATATTAGCTTTAATGTTATGGAAAAAAAGAAACAGAAACACAAATTATATAATACTGATTTTTAAACAATTATTCTTTATATATGCAACTGGAGCCCTCCCTAGCTCCAAAGTGAATGAAAAAGGAAGCAACATAGTGTTATCTGTTACTGTAAAGATCTTCTACAAAATGGTAAGTGCTTATATTAGAATGAACTAAAGATGCGGTTTCCTTAATGACTTGAAATCAGCTTAACAGTATTACAAACATAGTGCATTTCAGTGATTCAAGACCATCATTTTCAAGAGATATAACATATCAATTGTGGAATATGTCCCGCAAAAATAAATAGTTTTATCCACCTTATGACATTCACATCAAGGGCGCGATCCGATATACGGCGCAGGTTTTGGTGCAAGCGTGGAAACCTGCGCCGGTTGTAGTTTCACCTCGCACATTGAGCTATCACATATACGGTGCCGACAGTTGCTAAAGTGCCGTAAGTCGGACAAACTAGCGATGTCCAGAAATAAGCGTAAGTACAAATTTCTGGAGTCGCCAGTGACTTAGGGCACTTTAGAAACTACTGCCGCCTAAAAAAACTAACTAAAGTCTTCAATCTCCCGTAACTGTCTAACACGCCTCCCTAAAAATAGCCCGACACGTATACCCCTATATCCGCAATCCCCCCTCTCACTCCTAACAATAAATGTATTAACCCCTAAACCGCCGCTCCCGGACCCCGCCGCCACCTATATTATATGTATTACCCCCTAATCTGACCCCCCTACACTGCCGCCACCTATATTATATGTATTACCCCCTAATCTGATCCCCCTACACCGCCGCCACCTATATTAAAATTATTAACCCCTAATCTGATCCCCCTACACCGCCGCCACCTATATTAAAATTATTAACCCCTAATCTGGTCCCCCTACACTGCCGCCACCTATATTAAATTTATTAACCCCTAATCTGAGTCCCCTACACCGCCGCCACCTATATTAACTATATTACCCCCTAAACCTAAGTCTAACCCTAACAACCCCTAACTTAATTATTATTTAAATAAATCTAAATAATATTAATATTATTAACTAAATTATTCCTACTTAAAACTAAATACTTACCTATAAAATAAACCCTAAGATAGCTACAATATAATCAATAATTACATTGTAGCTATTTTAGGGTTTATATTTATTTTGCAGGCAACTTTGTATTTATTTTAATTAGGTACAATAGCTATTAAATAGTTAATAACTATTTAATAGCTACATAGTTAAAATAATTACAAAATTACCTGTAAAATAAATCCTAACCTAAATTACCATTACACCTAACACTACACTATCAATAAATTAATTAAATAAACTACAATTATCTAAACTAAAATACAATTAAATAAACTAAACTATATTACAACAAAAAAAACACTAAATTACAAAAAAATAAAAAAAGATTACAAGAATTTTAAGCTAATTACTCATAATCTAAGCCCCCTAATAAAATAAAAAAGCCCCCCAAAATAATAAAATTTCCCTACCCTAAACTAGCTCTATTACCAGCCCTTAAAAGGGCCTTTTGCGGGGCATTGCCCCAAAGTAATCAGCTCTTTTACCTGTAAAAAAAATAACAACCCCCCCATTACAACCCACCACCCACACCCCCCTACTCTAAAACCCACCCAATCCCCCCTTAAAAAACCTAAGTCTAACCCCCAAGTGGTCCTTACCTGTCCTGAAGACCGGCGGAGAAGGTCCTGTTCCAGGCGGTGAAGTCTTCTTCCAAGCGGCGACCTCTTCTTCTTCCAGGAACCAGCTGGCGCGGAGCGGAGGAGTTGAAGACCGATCACCGTGGAGCTGAAGACCGTCCACTCTGGAACTGAAGACCGGCGATGCTGGAACTGAAGATCAGCGATGCTGGAACTGAAGACCGCGGAGCCATGGAGCGTGGAGGATCTTCTTCATACGATCTCCGCCATACACTGAATAGGAATTCAAGGTACGCGATTAAAAATGGCGTCCCTTGAATTCCTTTTGGCTGATTTGAGCCTTCAAATTCAAATCAGCCAATCGGATGAGAGCTACTGGAATTCTATTGGCTGATTTGAATAGCCAATAGAATAAGAATAAGAGAATAAAATAAATTTAATATAGGTGGCGGCGGTGTAGGGGGCTCAGATTAGGGGTTAATAAATTTAATATAGGTGGCGGCGGTGTAGGGGGATCAGATTAGGGGTTAATAAATTTAATATAGGATGGTGGCGGTGTAGGGGGATCAGATTAGGGGTTAATAAATTTAAGATAGGTGGCGGCGGTGTAGGGGGATCAGATTAGCGGGTAATATAGTTATTATACGTGGCGGCGATGTAGGGGGCTCAGATTAGGGGTTAATATAGTTATTATAGGTGGCGGCGGTGTAGGGGGGTCAAATTAGGGGGTAATACATTTAATGTAGGTGGCGGCAGGGTCCGGGAGTGGCGGTTTAGTGGTTAAACACTTTATTAGGGATTGCGGTGGGGGATTGCGGTTGACAGGTAGATAGACATTGTGCATGCGTTAGGTATTTAGGGAGTTACAGGGCTCAAAAACTCAGCGTAAGGCTTACTACGCCTGCATTTTGTGGTGAGGTGAAAATGGAGTAAGATTTCTCCATTTTCGCCACATAAGTCCTTACGCTGTATATTGGATACCAAACTGCGCAGGTTTCGTATATCAGTCTATGGGCCAAAAAACTACGGCCGAAGGGTGAAATATACGAGCGTAACTTCTAGGTTGCGCCGTATATGTGAAACCAAACCCGCGCAAAATTTGGCGTCGCCGGCTTCTGAGGGCGACGCTGCATATCGGATCGGGCCCCAACAGTGATCTTAAAGTAAATTATTAAACTTAGTTTTTTTTTATAATCAGATGGGATTTTGTATTGTCTTAATAGTAAATTTGGTATATTTTTAAAATTCTCTGTTAAAGGGACACTAAACCCAAAAAAAAATATTTTATGATTCAGATAGATAATACAAATTTAAACAGCAATCCAATTTACTTCTATTATTTATTTTGCTTCATTTTTTAGATATCCTTAGTTGAAGAAAAAGCAATGCACATGGCTGAGCCAATCACATGAGGCTTATATGTGCAGCAACCAATCAGCAGCCACTGTGCATATCTAGATATGCTTTTCAGCAAAGAATATGAAGAGAATAAAACAAATTAGATAATAGAAGTAAATTAGAAAGTTGTTTAAAATTGCATGCTCTCAGGCGTGTCTGGAAGACGGCCATGATCAGCAGCAATTTCATGAAGCTCCTCAAGTAAATTTAAATTCTTGTCGAATATCTCTTCTCAATCTTGACATTTCGAACTGAAAATTGTTAAGCTCACATTGGAGAAGAAAGGGAACTGAACGATACCTCAATTTATATGATATTTTCTGCTGGGTTCAAACAGATAGAACCTGGAAGGTAGGCCGCAACTCCATCAAATGCATATACCACCCCCCTCGAGTACCTAACTCACTCGAGTAGAGCAGTATTAATCTGCTACAATTTATTATACAAGCCAGAGCATTACATAAATCTGATAATATGGAGGACTTTCATGCTATATTACAAGTTAAACTACAAGCTTTGGACCGACTAATAGACTGCAGGTTTACAGATCTGAGAGTCACTTGTCAAGAGCCAAATTCAGTGAACTCACCTCCTAAAAAGCTTAGAGACATTCCGGTGAAGGCGGACACTGTATGGCCTGATGAATCTGCAGACCCGCGGCCTGGACCGCCCTTGCATGCGGTGTCACACAGCCCTAACTTAACGACTCAGCTCCAGGTACTGAAAGGCCTCATATCTGAGGAACAGCACACAGATTGCTCATTGTTGCCCTCGGCACTCCAGGGAGGGGATGCGGACTGTCCCAGTGGGGGTAAGGAGGGTCTCGCACTTACCAGGCACCCAGAAGTGCTGAAGATCATGGCCAGCAGCGTGCAGCGGAGCGACAGCCTGGAAATACTGTTGAGTAAGCAGTTGTGGTCCGGGTCCGTCTTGTTTAACACTGGGGACTATGCAG
The DNA here is from genome assembly GCF_027579735.1 of Bombina bombina. NCBI lineage: Eukaryota > Metazoa > Chordata > Amphibia > Anura > Bombinatoridae > Bombina > Bombina bombina. Next base: position 450,931,214 of record NC_069504.1, on the reverse strand, counting down.
CTAGATGTACAACATCACGAGTTGTGTACTATTTACCTCTTAATTGCTGCACAAGAGTAGGTGTGGGGTAGAACCGGACGTTTTGTAGTTGATGCCATACTCTCCTGTGCCTGTATTGAACTCCTAGATTGTTGTAGGATTCGGACATTATAGCAGGGGGAGTGCAATCAGGCTTATGGATCCTCATCATTTCATTTCGAGCATAACTATGTTGTTTTTTTTATTTTTTCTTATGTATAACTTCGTGCTTAGTGTTAGCAGTTTGCATGTGTGGGGGTAACACCAGCTGTGTGACTAAGTTTATTAGTAATATTCCTTGTAGATACTATCAGGTCTGCTGAGGGGATATTTTCATATAGAACTGTGATCAGTAAATTAGGTTGCAGACACTAACGTTTGGTGGTAAATATTCTACTTATTTATTTTGGGAGGCTTATAGTGTATACCTGAGACATACTAAGCCTCACTAGAAGTCCTTTATATCTTATTATTGGATTTCATAACTACATACATAACTATGGCATTACTTATATGATACACAGTTATGAGTTCCTGGTCCATAGTTTACATATAGGGGGCTATATTTTGTGCGTAACTGGGCTTGCCTTTAAGGTTGGGTATGGATCTCCTCTAACCTACTAAACATGTATTCCTATATATAGTTTGGTTTACTGAGCTAGATTATATATACTAACCCTGAGTGGGGGTTGTTCCGTTTTTATGATAGAGCTCCTAAAATGTTTTTGTATACATAAACGACAGATTTCATATGAACACCTATATTGTGATGCTCCTCAAATAGTTAACCCTACACAAAGTTTTTCCCCCAACAAACAGAGAGTATATTTCTCTTCACAAAAGGAGTACAGTTATTCACTGAGCACTGGAGGGTATAACTGAGACGTATTAAGCCTTAACATAAGTTTTCTGTAATATATCTATTACCCCTTCTCATGCTTCCCCAAGAGTTTCTTAGTTTATAATTAAGGAGGAAGCATATGTCATTATGTTATTTGAAACAAGGTTAGTGTGCATGAAGTTCCCTCCGTGATAATTTTATGATGTTTCTGGTTCTACATAACAGGTATGTTCTGACCATTCATTAAGTAATTAATATGTATAAGATAAATGATATTATCCTCTCCTACAATTAACATGATAACTTATTATTCATTCCTTTACAAATTGACGTTAGATATCATACTATCAGGCGAACTAATCTGCTTGAGAGGATTGCTCACTTAAGTATATAAAATTTGCAAATAGGTATCATTGCCCAGCAGAAATACTAGGTTATATACAACAAGCTTGTTTCGTTGGGTTTTAACATTTAGTTTGGGTACTTATATGTGTTTAAGATATATTGCATATGAAGATGTCTGTATTTGGTGACATTGTTTACTTTTATGTTGTATATGTACAGGCTATTGCATATAAAAAATGTTGTGTATATCATTTTCGTGACCATATTGTTATGCTAAATACCTTAATAAAAATCCTTGATTTAAAAAAAATAAAAAATAAAATAAAAATTGCATGCTCTTTCTAAATCATGAATGAAAAAATTTGGGTTTCATGTTCCTTTAACCTATATTGGCCTCAATCTCAAACTATCTAGAGTTGCAGAATGTGTACATTTTTCAAGCCAGGTACCAACAGTTTTAAATCATATACTGTAGGTACCACTTATCCGATACATAGTTATATCACATGTAACTCCACATACATTATATATATTCTGACACACCAATTGTGTGGTATACAATGTTGGTAGAACTTGCAGAAAAATAAGAGATAGGTGGAATGAACACTTCCGTAATATGGAGAAAAATTATAAATATCAAAGTGTATCTCGACACTGTAATTTACAACATAATTGGGACACTAATATTTTTCTAATCACTCCCATAGAACAGATCTCCACATCTCACTTGTATAATAGATATACTAGGCTTAGGCAAAGGGAAACCTTCTGGATTTTCCGATTGAATACTTTATTCCTTAAAGGTCTAAACATGAATATGGATCTAGCAGCGTTCCATTAACTATTTATATGTATGAACTCACACTACATGCCATCAGGTCATGTTCTATATATAATTGCACTTACATAGACACCAATCTTAGCCTACACAACACGTCTAGTATAGACATAATCACATCAACGAGTTTTGCCCTTTTAGGAGACAAACATTAATCTCCACACAATTCTATTACGAACTGATCACCATAATATTGTATTTTATTTTGTACGAGATTACACAGTACACTATGCACCATTTTTAATACATCATATATTAGGGAACCACTTATATGAATTAAAGATTATTATTATTGCTATTATTCACATCACGAGTCAAATTTATTATATAGAAAATTACCAATATGTACTTCTCTTTAAATTTTATATCATGTAATTATTACACACTTATCACACACAGATCTTCTAAATTTTCACTTTTATGCTAGTGTATATATATTTGTGGCTAGTCTATTCTTACACTTAAAGAATATGTATCACCTACAATCACATACTGTATAACTTATATATTATCGTCCTATATATAGTTAAGTACAATAAATTAATATTTGCAAGTTTGATAACCTTTTTAAAATGAATTAATAGATTTTGAGATCAATTCTAGTAAATTATATGATTGTAGTATATAATTACAATCACTAACAATAGAATTTCATTATCTGCTGTTTAGGTCCCGTGACTAAGGTCACTATAAATAGAAATCCATGTACGAAAGAATAACAAAAGTTCATGTCCCATCTCTGTAGCATTAGATCAATATTTAAGCTTTCGGCTCTTTTTTACAAATTAATTTCTCCAAACCATTACATATTATGTAGGTAGTATAGGAATTAGCCAATTAGAACTACACAATATCCGATGTTTAGTCACATGACCATACACACCACCAATAGCTTAAGAGTGTAGACCTGAAAGTGAGAATAGAAAAAACACGCCCACAAATTGCGCTTTAAGTAATAACGACTGTGTTACCAGAATTTTAGACATGTTCAATGCAATCATGTTGGTGCGAGATTTAGTATCTTACTGAGAGTCACACAAAGAAGGAACTTTTAGAATCTTTTTAACGATCATATTAAGGATGTTTTGCAGCTCCGATTTTACATAGGGGGGAGTTGTTTGGTGTATAGAAATCAGCCAATTAGAACTACACAATATCAGATGTTTAGTCGCATGGTCACACGCACCACCAATAGCTCAAGGGTGTAGACCTGATAGTGAGAACGATAAAAACACGCCCATAAATTACGCTTCAAACAATAATGACTGATACTAGAATTTTATACATGTTCTAGGCAATCATATTGTCCGAGATATAGTATCAGGTTGAGAGTCACACAAAGTAGGCACTTTTAGAATGATTCTAACAATCATATTAAGGCTGTTTTTTAGTGCCAATTTGATACAGGGGGGAGTTTTTAGGAAGGGGAGTGTCTTTGAATGTAACATTTGTGATTGGATATTATGTGTATAAAAGGCTTACAATAACTTTGTAACAATATCAGCGTGATGAAACAGTGTTATACTGAGAAACGCGTCGCTGTGTTTTAGTTTTGATAATAAATATATATTTTAATCAAAACTGATTTTTATACACATTTTTTAGCAAGCAGTATACACCCAAATACTGCCTTTTTCCTGCTATTTGTTTCTTTGTACCCAATCCACAACCGAGAGATTTCCTCCTTATGTTCCTTATACGGCGAAAGAGTTAGCCAGACTACTCTAGAATATCTGGCCTGCGAGTATAGCATTTGGAAGTGTTTCACCAAGTGTGAGTGCAAAAGATTTGGTATTATTTCTGTATTTTATATGTATCAAACATATTGTGCTATGGATGTCCTTCTCTGATTTATCTCAAGGAAGAAGATCAAACACCCTCATATCTATACCTGCTGTTGCCATAGGAAGAGAGTTAGCCAGTTTACTCTAGAATTTCTGGCTCGTCCATATAGCACTTGATAGTGCTTTCTTAAATGTGAGTGCATATTATTCACCTTCATATACTTTACCAACACTTGGAACATATTACGCTATGGGCGCCTTCTCTTTTGTTTATTTATAGGTGTATCATCATAGTGAGAGGCCATCTCACTCCTGAAGAGCTGCCTGCATTTCCTTCTCCACATGATATACCACAACTACACCTTTCTAACCAAAAGGAATATAAGGGACTATCTGAACATTCTCCTATAAATATATACTTTTAGAGATTTTTTAGATTTTTTTATACAATTTTTAATTTCTGAAAATTTTAAACCACACTATTGTTTTTTATTTATAATTTTCATTTATATTTTTTTCTTTGTATCTTTTTATTAATTACTGTTAGATACAAAATCTCCATACAATACTTGGCACACCTAATAACTCTCCCTTAATTTGGTAGTGTTTTTGTTTTAAATATTAGCTTTAATGTTATGGAAATAAAGAAACAGAAACACAAATTATATAATATTGATTTTTAAACAATTATTCTTTATATATGCAACTGCAGCCCTCCCTAGCTCCAAAGTGAATGAAAAAGGAAGCAACATAGTGTTATCTGTTACTGTAAAGATCTTCTACAAAATGGTAAGTGCTTATATTAGAATGAACTAAAGATGCGGTTTCCTTAATGACTTCAAATCAGCTTAACAGTATTACAAACATAATGCATTTCAGTGATTCAAGACCATTATTGTCTTAATAGTAAATTTGGTATATTTTTAAAATTCTCTGTTAACCTATATTGGCCTCAATCTCAAACTATCTAGAGTTGCATTTTCATCGTTTTTTCTTCCAGAAAAAGCTATTTTTTATTCTGCACAATAAAACAATTCTGTCTGATTCTTGCAAAAAAAGCCTTATCTACCCTATTGAGCCGAATCTCTATTGGATATGCTATATACAGTAAACTGGGTACACAATTAGATATTATAGGCACATATACATATGCAAATGTGAAGACTACATTATATCATGTACAACTAAGGGGATCTACAGGAAAACTCACCTCAGGACACCTACATCAACAAATGGCATGATTTCATATTTCATATGTCATTGTATTTCTCACTCCATGCATGTTAAGTCCAAACTCATTCAAGAGAGTGCATATATTATTGAACACACGGTCACGAATGCTCATTCCAGATTACAAGTTCAATAACATATGTGCTCTCATCCCTTATAAAAACATTTTCATGATTACACAATCTCATTTATGGGTCTGTTAGAAAGATACTAAGCAGCAAGGAAGCAGATGATGAGTTACAGTTAGGGTTAGGGAAAATAAATACTAAAAAAAAAGTTATGTGTTGTGCTTAGAAACTCGTATCCGTCATTTTGTGTACAGTTCACACCAAAATGGAACTGAACCTTTAATAAACAATAATTAAATATAGTTTAAAAGAATCATTGTGAAAGTTGTCAAACACTCATATAGTGATAGAAAAACAGTGCACTGTTTGGCCATCCAGATAACCATTATAGATCCATTTAAACTGGTTAGCAGTGATGTGGTTGGAAACGGATCGTAATAGTTAACTCTGAAAGCGGTGATTATGTGACCTCCTGTTAAAACCCGATTTTAATAACGCCTAAAAGTACATTATTGACATTCACGCCATTGCGAGTGAGAAAAATATGCAATATAAAATCAAACCATCTGTAAATGTAGGTGTCCTGAGGTGCCTATAGACGTATCTCCGTCCTGCCAAGATACATAAGGCATTCAAATGAATAGTGAGGGTGTCTTGTGATGACAATAGATGAAAGTTACACATGTAAATAAAAAAAATTCCTTGCCAAGAGAACAAAGGGGTTCCATGAATATAGCTTTGTGGTAAACTAAAGACATTTCAATAATCTATTGCATGTGTCAGTTTTGGGAGGCCTTCCAGTTTCCATTTTGAAAACACTTGAAATGTCCTTTTTGGGAGCTTTTCTGTTAAAAACTCATTTATGGCAAACAATGTAATATAGCATCATTATCACTCAAGAATATTTGGCTCCAAATTTGGCCGTTACCATTTTCAGGAACCGATAGCTGATATATTCTGATCGACCACATTACTAGGACTAAGATTAACATATCTTTTGAGACCAATAAGGTGAATTAGATGGTTGTTATATATCAATAAATAACAATAACAATAATAATAATAAGATGAGATGTATATCCTGCGCAAAAAACAGATTAGGGGAATGGGGATAGGGGATACCTCTAGCTCTCCTCAGCGGGTACCTCCACTTTCTAACAATAATAATAATAATAAGCTCCTTATACATGTTAGTAGAAACTGTAAATCTCACAAGTGCATATGGATTTTTTAACTCCCAGATCAGCAAAATTACTAATTATATTTATATATTTATTTATTGATTGTTTTTAAATGTTATGAAAATCATGACAAATAAATCCTTTTGTTATCTTTGAACATTATTGTAATCTTGAGAAGTCACTTCCATTTTACTAGGCACAGTTGTTACGTGTATATATGAGGTCTTGTTTTAGTGTCCCGACTAGGCCAAATTAGACTGACAATACATTGTTAGAAATCAGCCTAGTTGGCTTATGTGGCATGGATAGAGATAATAGAAAAGTGGAATCCAGCCCCTATTTTGATTGAAGTAAACTGTTATTATCATTAATAATCGGTCAAAAAGAAAAACTTTTCAGGCCCACTATTGGCATTTATTCATTTCTGTTCAAACACATACAGATTGGTTTCTATCATACTGTATTTTTGAGTCAATTTACATATCCTATGTTATTATAACATCTAGTGGAAAAAGTTAGAAATTACACCAGAAAAAAATCATTTTCAATTCATAGAATATCCTATTTTACAAACATATAAAAATTTAGCTCCCAGCCTAACTATGGAAAGTATTTAAAATAATAATGAGAATCAGGACTGTTCTAAACAGTGTAATGGTAATCTTGTTAATATTATCTCTGACGATGGCAACTTTTCCTATAAGGAAGTTTCACTAGAAAATATGAAACAAACATTGGGTAACATATATTTAAATTATTCTGGCCTATAATACAAGTGGAACACTTGCTCGCAATAACCAATATTGTGAACAGGTTAATTTGCTCACGTTTCACAAATTGAAAGTAAACATGTTCGCTCAAGCTCAAACTAAATCAGTGTGTGCGGCAGGTTTGTGTGAGTGAAAAATTAAAAAAAAAATGTGCACGAAATGCAATATAAATATATTAAAGTAAAGTACACGCAATATAAATATATTAAAGTAAAGTACTATCTGTTAAAAATATTCCTATAACTATTAATATATATTTTTTGAAGGGTTAAAAGTTATATGGTGTGGTGTGTGTGGTGTGTATATATGTGTTTATACCTGATGTCTGCTGACGCTCTTGCTGTAAAGCTTGTTAATTGATTGCAGATAAATAACATTGTAATCTTTTAATAACATTATATAATTACTCTTAATTGGGCTGTAAAATTAGATGTTTTCTTTGTTACAAACACAACAACTTTTTGGTCAATGGACCGTGGAAGTGAAACTAACAATAAGAATACTGTTAGTGAAACTCTATACTGCTGGCACGTTTAAGTAGCGAGTGCATAGGGTACCCTATACGTTAAGAATGTGTCCTATTTTGAAATCAGAGGACAAGGACTGTAAGATTTGGGGTAAATTAACTCTCTGAATCAAAGAAATAAATTAATATATATTAAGTACCACTGCATCCTTAAGAATCTTATGATCTATGGATATACTTTTGATCGTACAGAACATAAGACAGTGAGTGGAATCTGTTAGTATTTTTGTATTAGCTGATTAAGAAGCCTCAAAAGTTGGAGAATTTTAAATGTGTAGATTAAATAATATCACCAAATAGATTGAAGTGTATTTACACTGTGAAATAGAACTAGCTATTATTGTGCATTTGAAGTGCTATTTAGAGAGAAACATATTACCGATGTATTGCAATACTATAGCAAGTTCTTATTTTTTGGAGAGTATAATTTTATTGCTATGTATTAGGCAGTTAGGGATACCAGTAAATTGTTTATTAAATTTGTGACCACTAAGTGTTAAATGTTTTGACATGTAGTATTATACTTAAGGGCTTACACCTGTATCTATACCTATTTAAGGATAGTCAGACCCCATGACGGTAACTATAACTATGGGTAACACCTGAAACGTGTCAGTGACGTCATCGGGCCGAGGTTGTAGCCTTTTTCACTTTTAACACTTAGTAGCTGTTTGGTATGTATGTTTTCTGGTGTGTCTCAATATTTTAATTCATCAAATAAAGTTGCTCCTTTTATTACTGTCGATACGGTGCCGGCCTGGGTTTTTTTGAGTTTGGATATATGTGTTTAGTTATGTAGGCAAAATGAGTCAGTTGCACTCTCACAAACAGTTCTCCAAGGGCCAGGGTGCTAGAGTAGGTGATATGTAGTAGAATAGAAAACAGCACTCTCTGGACTTAAATTCAAACAGATAGTTTAATAGGTAACGTTTCGGGGAATGCTCCCCTTCATCAGACCAACAACATACAAGTGAAGCCAACATTTAAACATACATAGACCCCTCCCCCTTGTGAAAAATCACCAAAAATGGTTGTCATAGCAACCAGACATACAGTGTATAATAAATAAATACAAAAAGTCAAACACTAGATACATCACTGAACCCCAAACAAATAAATAATCCTTATAGCTGGGCAGTTAAAAACAGAGTTATAATAAAGCTAAATACATCCCTCCTCACAGCCAATATTACTATAAGGAACATAAGGTAAAACATGGAGCATGCCTCAGAAACAGGCTGTGTGGGCCTATTTAGTACAGCACAATTAGCAAATATTCATAAAGAATTGGCAGCATTACACAGAGTCATAGCGTGATCAAGAAATGTATTACAGATCAGTGCATCCAGCCCCATATCACTAGTATCAACAATAATTCAGGCTCAATAAGCATAATTGGTTATACAGCATTTGAAGGCCAGTGAACAAAAAGTTAAAAGAAGATCATTGCAGTGTTCTCTGTCTAAAGTACCTTCAGGGATCCTATACAACACGTACTACAGATGTCATAGCAATCAAAATAAAAGTATACATAATCCTAACAGCTACACATCTTCATATGTACAAATACTAGGTAGCGATAGTGCAGGTAGCCATACCTAATCGCAACAGTAGCAGAGCTGAGACATCGCGTGAGGCAAAATTGTATGCAGGCCACTACAGAGTGTTACAGTCAGCACCGTATCCCTCACAGTTAAAGAAGTGCGCATGCGTATCTCATCTGGGCGATCCGCCCCTAAGGCACCAATTGGCTATAGAGGACAAGCCCCTCTATGTGTAAAAATGTGACTCACGAGTACTGGCTTTAACTGTGAACCGGACCCAGCGTTAGTTATGTATATATATATATATACATACTTCCGCCTAGATTTAGAGTTCTGCGTCAGCCGTCAAAAGCAGCGTTAAGGGGTCCTAACGCTGCTTTTTACCACCCGCTGGTATTTAGAGTCAGTCAGGAAAGGGTCTAACGCTCACTTCCAAGCCGCAACTTTTCCATACCGCAGATCCCCTTACGCCAATTGCGTATCCTATCTTTTCAATGGGATCTTCCTAACGCTGGTATTTAGAGTCTTGGCTGAAGTGAGCGGTAGACCCTCTACTGACAAGACTCCAGCCGCAGAAAAAAGTCAGTAGTTAAGAGCTTTCTGGGCTAACGCCGGCTTATAAAGCTCTTAACTACTGTGCTCTAAAGTACACTAACACCCATAAACTACCTATGTACCCCTAAACCGAGGTCCCCCCACATCGCCGCCACTATAATACATTTTTTTAACCCCTAATCTGACGACCGCACACCGCCGCCACCTACATTATACCTATAAACCCCTAATCTGCTGCCCCTAACATCGCCGACACCTACATAATATTTATTAACCCCTAATCTGCCCCCCCCCCAATGTCGCCGCTACCTAACTACACTTATTAACCCCTAATCTGCCGACCGGAACTCGCCGCTACTCTAATAAATGTATTAACCCATAAAGCTAAGTCTAACCTTAACCCTAACATCTCCCTAAGTTAAATATAATTTTATTCAAACAAAATAAATGAACTCTTATTAAATAAAGTATTCCTATTTAAAGATAAATACTTACCTGTAAAATAAACCCTAAACTAGCTACAATATAACGAATAATTATATTGTAGCTATTTTAGAATTTATTTTTATTTTACAGGCAACTTTGTATTTATTTTAACTAGGTACAATAGCTATTAAATAGTTATTTACTATTTAATAGCTACCTAGTTAAAATAATTATAAAATTACCTGTAAAATAAATCCTAACCTAAGTTACAATTAAACCTAACACTACACTATCAATAAATAAATTAAATCAATTAACTACAAGTACCTACAATTAAATAAACTAAACTAAATTACAAAAAAAAAAAACACTAAATTACAAAAAATGAAAAAAGTTTACAAGAATTTTAACCTAATTACACCTACTCTAAGCCCCCTAATAAAATAACAAAGCCCCCCAAAATAAAAAAATTCCCTACCCTAATCTAAATTAAAAAAAGTTAACAGCTCTATTACCTTACAAGCCCTTAAAAGGGCTTTTTGCGGGGCATGCCCCAAAGAAATCAGCTCTTTTGCCTGTAAAAAAAACACAATACCACCCCCCAACATTACAACCCACCACCCACATACCCCTACTCTAACTCAACCCCCCCTTAAATAAACCTAACACTACCCCCCTGAAGATCTCCCTACCTTGAGTCGTCTTCACCCAGCCGAGCACCGATGGACCAAAAGAAGACATCCGGAGCAGCAGAAGTCTTCATCCTATCCGGGCAGAAGAGGACATCCGGACCGGCAGACATCTTCATCCAAGCGGCATCTTCTATCTTCATCCATCCGGATCAATCAGCCAATCAGATAGAGCTCGCATTCTATTGGCTGATCGGAACAGACAATAGAATGCAAGCTCAATCTGATTGGCTGATTGGATCAGCCAATCCGATTGAACTTGAATCTGATTGGCTGATTCAATCAGCCAATCAGATTTTTCCTACCTTAATTCCGATTGGCTGATAGAATCCTATCAGCCAATCGGAATTCAAGGGACGCCATCTTAGATGACGTCATTTAAAGGAACCTTCATTCGGCGAGTAGGCATCGGTAGAAGAGGATGGATCCGCGTCGGCTGGAAGAAGATGGCTCCGCTCCGCTCCGGATGGATGAAGATAGAAGATGCCGGTTGGATGAAGATGTCTACCGGTCCGGATGTCCTCTTCTGCCCAGATAGGATGAAGACTTCGGCAGCTCCGGATGTCTTCTTTTGGTCCATTGGTGCTCGGCTGGGTGAAGACGACTTAAGGTAGGGAGATCTTCAGGGAGGTAGTGTTAGGTTTATTTAAGGGGGGTTTGGGTTAGAGTAGGGGTATGTGGGTGGTGGGTTGTAATGTTGGGGGGTGGTATTGTGTTTTTTTTACAGGCAAAAGAGCTGATTTCTTTGGGGCATGCCCTGCAAAAAGCCCTTTTAAGGGCTGGTAAGGTAATAGAGCTGGTAACTTTTTTAATTTAGATTAGGGTAGGGAATTTTTTTATTTTGGGGGGCTTTGTTATTTTATTAGGGGCTTAGAGTAGGTGTAATTAGCTTAAAATTCTTGTAAACTTTTTTTAATTTTTTTGTAATTTACTGGGGTTTTTTTGTAATTTTGTTTAGTTTATTTAATTGTAGGTACTTGTAGTTAATTGATTTAATTTATTTATTGATAGTGTAGTGTTAGGTTTAATTGTAACTTAGGTTAGGATTTATTTTACAGGTAATTTTGCAATTATTTTAACTAGGTAGCTATTAAATAGTTATTTACTATTTAATAGCTACCTAGTTAAAATAAATACAAAGTTGCCTGTAAAATAAATATAAATTCTAAAATAGCTACAATATAATTATTTGTTATATTGTAGCTAGTTTAGGGTTTATTTTACAGGTAAGTATTTAGCTTTAAATAGGAATACTTTATTTAATAAGAGTTAATTTATTTTGTTAGAATAAAATTATATTTAACTTAGGGGGTGTTAGGGTTAGGGTTAGACTTAGCTTTAGGGGTTAATACATTTATTAGAGTAGCGGCGAGCTCCGGTCAGCAGATTAGGGGTTAATAAGTGTAGGTTGGTGGTGGCGACGTTGGGGGGGCAGATTAGGGATGAATAAATATAATATAGGGGTCGGCGGTGTTAGGGGCAGCAGATTAGGGGTACATAACGATAATGTAGGTTGCGGCGGTGTACGGAGTGGCAGATTAGTGGTTAATTGTGTAATGCAGGTGTCAACGATAGTGGAGGCGGCAGATTAGGGGTTAATAAGTGTAAGATTAGGGGTGTTTAGACTCGGGGTTCATGTTAGGGTGTTAGGTGCAGACTTAGAAACTGTTTCCCCATAGGAAACAATGGGGCTGTGTTAGGAGCTTAACGCTGCTTTTTTGCAGGTGTTAGGTTTTTTTGCAGCTCAAACTGCCCCATTGTTTCCTATGGGGGAATCGTGCATGAGCACGTTTTTCCAGCTAGCCGCTACAGTAAGCAACGCTGGTATTGAGAGTTGAAGTGGCAGTAAATTATGCTCTACGCTCCCTTTTTGGAGCCTAACACAGCCCCTCAGACAACTCTAAATACCAGTGTTGTTTAAAAGGTGCGGGGGGGGGGGAAAGAAGCTCTAGCTACGTGGGTCTTTACCGACAAAACTCTAAATCTAGCCTATAGATACTTATAAACACATCAATACACATGCATATACATATATACACACTTTGAGCCCTTTCCACTCAAATACCTTAAAACCTGAAAAAACTAAATTTATAAACCCTGCATACAAAAATATAAGTGATTGCAAATGCTATACGCAGAAAGCTGCGTTTTGTGATTTATATTGGCTGCAGGATTTACTTTTTAAAGTCCCCCCTGCTCATTGCTAACTACGCTCTGTGGAGTGGTTTCCCTTTCCAGGAAGCTCCAGTACTTTCAATAGGGGCCATCTCATCACACACAGGGACTGACCCTTTTTACAATAATTCCATCTGAATTTGCAAAGTTTAGATCATCGGGCCCTAAGTGTGTAGGGAAGTATCATTCCTTATTATTGAAGTAATGTTCTAATTGCTTGTTAACATTTTGGGTAATAGAGAGGCTGCAGCATGACTGATAGTTGGTCTTGTCACTATAAAACTACTTAATCACATCATTTAACCCTTATTGACAAGTTTTGCTAACTTTATGATTATTACTATCTCATTATTTAATCTTTAAGTAATGCTTAAGTAAATTTCTGAATGATTAAGAGACAATGATACAACAAAACTACTAATAGCAGAACTACTAATGTGTATCTGTATTGTTGTTTCTGTTATTAGACTCGAAATGTCTTATGTAAGCAAGTCAATCAGCTCTTATTAGTAGGTTATTGCTTCATGCATATTTTTCAGTTGTTTCAGTCATAATACTCCCAATTAAATCTTTTGTACTCCTTACTCTACTTACAATGAAAAGGCACCCCACTAACTGACTGTAATAATTGAGGTTATTCATTCAGCTACAAGGATGAACCATTAAAAATTAATTACTACTGTCCGGCCCTTTTTACGTGACTATGTAATCTATGCATTCTGTATATAGCTGAGTGTAATAGTGTCTTTCCTCAGAAACGCTGTAAGCATTTCTCCCTTATTGATCCTTAGGCGCATTGATTAATAAACAAAACCTCTTCAAACAAACTAGTGTGATCCTTGACTGTGAGTGATTGGGTCATGAAATATTCCATATAGTAACTAATTTCCTATTTAGCTAGTTAAATTAAAATAAAATCACTCTAAATTTGTTTTCATGAGAAAATAAATTTAGAATATATATATATATATATATATATATATATATATATTTTTTTTTTTTTTTTCATGTGACACTATGGAGTATACAAATAGAGCTTTTGAGTTAATACTTGGTTCTACTACTTATAAGTACATTAAAAATGTAAAAAGAAAAATAAAGGAAGGTTTGTAAGTGCACAATTGCTTTTTTAAGATAATAAAAAGAAGGGAAATAACTTTTATTCTACACTATTAAAAAGAAAACAAAAAAAAAACTACAATCACATGAAAAAAGAAAAAAGAACAATAACTAATACCAGAGAGATTGCCCACATTGCAGCACCCTCAGTATTCTTGGCTGATAACCAGATACCTCTTCATCAGTTGGGGGTACTGCTGGTGAACACTCTTTCTCCAGTATAAAAACAGAACAAAAGGGAAAAAAAACTACGCATTTTGTCCTGCATACAGGCCTTTATCAAGCTTGTAATGATAAAAATATGATTATAATGTAACATTAGACAAAACCAATTGCAACATTAGTGTTTGGCCCTCCATACAATAAACCTTGAACACCCCTCCTAAAAAGGACATTAAAGGGACAGTCTACAATAGAATTGTTATTGTTTTAAAAGATAGATAATCCCTTTATTACCCATTCCCCAGTCTTGCATAACCAACACAGTTATATTAATATACTTTTTACCTCTATGATTACCTTGTATCTAAGAACCTTCTTCCAGCCCCCTGATCACATGACTGTGACTGTTTATTATCTATTGTTTTGCATTTAGCATTGTGTTAGGTTAAATCTTAAATAACTCCCTGTGCCTGAACACAGTGTTATCTATATGGCCCACGTGTACTTTCAGTCTCTTTGTGTTGAAAAGGAATTTAAAAAGCATGTGATAAGAGGAAGCCCTCAAGTGCTTAGAAATTAGCATATGAGTCTGCCTAGGTTTAATTTAAACTAAGAATACCAAGAGAAAAAAAAGAAAATTTGATAATAAAAGTAAATTGGAAAGTTGATTAAAATTATAAGCCCAATCTGAATAATAAAAGATTAATTTTGACTAGACTGTCCCTTTAAAGTCATTTTTAATAATGTACTAGAATGTATTAAAAGAGGTATTTATTCAAGGGAGGAAAGCATAATTCTGTCCCTATTTTAATCCCTGGTAAGACCTCACCTTGAATATGGAGTTTAGTTCTGGGGACCGATCGCAAAAAAAGATATTGCAGAACTAGAAAAAATTCAGAGAAGAGCCACAAAGCTAATAAGTTGATTGGATAATTTAAGCTATGAAGAGACGTTAGCCAAACTGGGTCTGTTTTCTTTAGAAAAAAGGTGCTTGAGAGGTGACATGATTACTTTATATAAATATATTCAAGGCCCATATACAGAGATGGCAGAAGCTCTATTCATTCACTGCGAGAGCAATAAAATTGTGGAACTCATTAACAAAGGAGGTAGTGAATGCCAATACCCTAGATACATTTAAAAAAAATTTGGATATGTTTCTGGCTAGAAACAAAATTCATGGATATTATTGCTTGTATTAAATGGGTCACCTTTTAGTGAGATTAATTTAAGCTCAACTGGAGCTTTTTTGTAGATTAGATTAGTATAGGTTGAACTCGATGGACATCGGTCTTTTTTCGACCTCATCTACTATGTTACTGCATCTAAATGAGGATATTTGAATACAAAGGTTCCCAAGCCGAAATAAACATGCCTTTGCTTCTACATCTCAGAGATACATCACTGTCTTCCAAGAAAGCTCTGGGATTTGTTCTTAAAAGGCATTGAGCAATATTTCCCATTAATTAGTTGTGTATAAAAGTGTGCGTCAAAGTCAAAAGAAGTAATTATAAGCATAGAAAAGTCAAATAAAATTTTTATGGTTTAAATAGAGCATGCAATTTTAAGCAACTTTTCAATTCATGTAAATTATCACATTTACTTTGTTCTCTTTGTATCCATTGTTCAAGAGTAAACCTAGGTAACCTCATAAAATGTCAGGAGTTTGTCTACGCATCTTTGGCACTCTATGGCCGCAGAGTTTGCAACAGTCTATAACATTGCTACAAACATTGTTGCTAACACTGCTGCTATAGAGTGCTAAAGACACATGCACACTCATGAGATCTTATGAGCCTACCTAGGTTTACTCTTCAACAAGAGAACAAAGCAAATTTTATAATTAAATTAAATTGGAAATTTTGTAAAAATTGCATGCTCTATGTGTCAGTATATACTTATTATATATAATATAATACAATTATAATACAATCTATTTGTTATTATTCTTTAAAACAACCTCCAAATAAAATGTATATACAAAACAATTGAAATTAATATTTATTCCTAAATGTTTGAGATTAGTTAAATTTATAAACACATTGAAATAGTAGAGACCAGAATAGATTATGAATCAACTATGCACGCTTACCGTGCGTACCGTTACCATATTCTATACAACAGATCATAAAAAAAATACCTTTAAAATTAACTTTCCTCACAATGAATTGCATTAAAATACCACAATAAAATACCACAATAAAATACCAGTATGGACCGTTAGCTTAACAGTGTTTAGTTAAACAGTATAACAAAATACTTTAACATCCAATTGATATGCCAATTTATCTGAGCTGAAATAACCTCTTATTTAGCCACCATAAAATAAGTTTTAAAATATATCACAATAGCTACAAATAACTTAATACACCAGAGAAATGTAACTGCAATAATAAGCCTGACTTAAAGATATAAAATACAAAAAACCCTTTATCTAGCAAACAAGATTATCTAGCATTGAATATGACTGGTTCTAATTTACACACAGGACTATGGATATAACTTAAAATACAAAGTACCCTCTTAAATCACCAGCATTAATTAAACTACAGCTATAGAATATTTTTGATTTAAAATAAAAGTATGAAACAACCCTTTATACGTTATCAGATACCATTTTGAAGTTTCAGGTTTTTTTAGATAAGTTCGGTTCACCTCATAAATTAAGAGAGGTATTTTGAAAAGAAAAGGTAGCCCAATTTTGCTTATAGGGACTGTGTCCCAAAAAGGCAGCACGGTTATCAGTCAAAATTTTAGCAAGCAAGGACCCCTTCTATCCCTTTGCATGAGGTTATATCACGTGATACACCCCACCCCTTTTTATTCTAATCATTGGTGAACCTTATTGGATATGTGCTACGGAGCTTGTCTGATAGGCCTTTAATGGAGCTTGTCCCTGATTGGCTCTGGGAATATAAACATCTCATAGGCTATTTGATACTATGATTCCCTTTGGTTGTAATTCTTGCATAAACCACTAGATGGCAGCAGACAACCAGAAATGCAGTCTCATCATCAACATTGCTAACAGTAAATATAGCTATTTATATATCTTCAAATGTATATTTAATACACTCACTATTTCTTGATATTAATAAACCTATCTGGTCAATACATATGTGTCCCATATAATACAATTTAGCATGTATTTAAAGAGACCAAACATGAGTATATTACTTATATTTTAGAAGATGCCTTTAAAGTTGCATTTGATTATTTTCCCATATTAATACAAGTACAGCACATTTCACATTCAATACATCTCTTGATACTGTTATTTTGAGTGTATGAAAAACACAATTTATATATAATTTCTGGGACAATTTACTGTTTTCTCCTCGGTCTGCAATGAAAGAAACAATGTTGTTATTCTAAATTAAGTTGATTAAACACTTAAAATGGGCAGTTATATATTCACTTTAGATTTTAAGGTATCTTATGCATTAAACACATCTCCCAGGTTCATATATATATATATATATATATATATATGTGTATATATATATATATATATATATATATGTGTGTGTGTGTGTGTGTGTGTGTGTTATTTGAGTATTTTAAATAGATTTGAAAATTAGAGACAAATCATTTATATGACTTTTTAAGTATACATTCTGCTATTTAAAATCTAAGTTGTCACCAAGTCTGGTAAACAGGAGATCCTGTGTATCCACTCAGCAGGGGATAATCAACTCTTGTATGTAAAGTGGTTCCCCCTCATGAAAACCTGTTTTTTTATTCATATACTTAAGCTTCAAAGAGGTTCAGTCCCAGACCCAGTGACTGTTTATCCACAGGGGTTAGTTATCTGATAACTTTTATTACATAGAGAAAATAACCTCTGTTAAGATGTCATCTTGAGTTTTACAAGAGTCTGTTAACTTACAAACATCCTGGGATTCGGAGCATATCTTCCACCAAAACACATAATATTGTCTCCATCACCCCAGGGGTTTTTGCTGAACTAATGAGACAAATGG
The DNA here is from genome assembly GCF_027579735.1 of Bombina bombina. NCBI lineage: Eukaryota > Metazoa > Chordata > Amphibia > Anura > Bombinatoridae > Bombina > Bombina bombina. The sequence continues at coordinate 450,912,960 of NC_069504.1, read as the reverse complement.
TCTCTTTTGAACCCTATAGATGTATTGAGCAGCTATGATAATATGTTGGTGATCTTTGAAAACAATTCCTTTGTTCTCAACTTGTCTTAAGCAGTGAGGGGGCAGGGGCTATAGTGAGACCAATTCATATCAATTTAGATATTAGCCAAAAATGAAATAATAGATTATGTGATACATCTGTAGTTTATTTAATATTATTTCACAGGTACCCTGACATATCTGTATCGTGAAAGTTTAATTATGACATCAACTAAAATGTTTCATGCAAATATTGCTCTTTTGTTTATATGATAAATAAAAATATTACTTTAGCGTCCCTTTAAAGGGACATGGAAATAACAAATAAATATGTTGATTCAGATATAACAAACAATTAAAAATATTATTCATATTTCTAATCACATTTGTATTAAATTCTAATAATAGTATGGTCATTAAGTCTCAATCTATTGTGTTCGAATGATAGTATATCCCATGAGAAATATATTTTGCTCACAATTAAAATAGCTAGTAGCTATTGCTAAAAAAAATATAATGCACTTTCTAAAATGATAGTCAATATATCATAGTATATCATTGCATATTATTATTATTTTTTATTTATAAACGCCGACAGATTCCGCAGCGCTGCCCATGGGTACAAGGATAACAGTACAGTGGAGAAACAATACGATAAGACAAATACAGGGGGAATTGAGGGCCCTATTCCCGTGGGAATTTACAATCTAGATGGCATATCATAGTAATAGCTATTTATACCTAAACCATACCCCATAGTAATACTAATGACTTAGTTATTATAGCTCAATTGAACACTGATCTATCAATTTTAATTATCATAATATATATTTTTTACACTAGGCACATATTTTCATATGCCCAACATATACCAAAGGTAATAGTGATCAAACACAATGCTCACTATTATGTGCAATCAACCACTTAATTAAATAGTTAGAAATGTATGTCTCCCCTATAATCACAATGTATTGCTAAACGAAATGTTAAATAATTCATGAAATCAGTTGCACTACTTGCAGGACTAAGATTGTTTCCTAAATGGCATTCTATTTTCTCCTAAAAGGCAAAGATTTATTGTTGTACTTATCAGTTGTGTATAACCTATATGAGGATAGGACATGCATGGATAGCCTTAAGGTGTTGCTTGACTCACTGCAGTTATTTTTTAATAGTATTCAATACTTAAACAATATCCATAAAAAGGATCATTAGAATATGATTTATGATATGTTTTTAAAGGGACATGAAACACAAAAAATGTAATTTATGATTCAGATGGAGCATAGAATGTTAAACAACTTTCCTATTTGCTTCTATTATGAAATTAGCTTCTTTCTTTTGGTATCTTTTTTTGAAAGAGCAGCAATGCAGTGCAGGCTAAACACAATGGTGAGCCAATAACAAGAGGCATTTATGTGCAGCCACCAATCAGCAGACCCTCCACCCCTCCCCTGCATATGAAAAGATCCAATAGGAGAATGCTGGAATATGTAGACATCAGTATACATCTAAAACTTTGGGGCTTGTTTAGGAGCCTGAAAATCAGCACGTTATTTAAAAAAAAGCAAAACTTCTCTCTTTCTAGATAAGCTATATAAATGGATCATCTACAAAACATTTATGCAAAGAAAAAAATAGTTCAAGGTAGGGAGATCTTCAGGGGGGGTAGTGTTAGATTTATTTAAGGGGGGTTTGGGTTAGAGTAGGGGTATGTGGGTGGTGGGTTGTAATGTTGGGGGTGGTATTGTGTTTTGTTTACAGGCAAAAGAGCTTATTTCTTTGGGGCATGCCCCGCAAATAGCCCTTTTAAGGGCTGGTAAGGTAATAGAGCTGTTAACTATTTTAATTTAGAATAGGGTAGGGAATTTTTTTTATTTTGGGGGGCTTTGTTATTTTATTAGGGGGCTTAGAGTAGGTGTAATTAGCTTAAAATTCTTGTAATCTTTTTTTTATTTTTTGTAATTTAGTGTTTGTTTGTTTTTTGTAATTTAGTATAGTTTATTTAATTGTAGGTAATTGTATGTAATTGTAGGTAATTGATTTAATTTATTTATTGATAGTGTAGTGTTAGGTTTACTTGTAACTTAGGTTAGGATTTATTTTACAGGTAATTTTGTAATTATTTTAACTAGGTAGCTATTAAATAGTAAATAACTATTTAATAGCTATTGTACCTAGTTAAAATAAATACAAAGTTGCCTGCAAAATAAATATAAATCCTAAAATAGCTACAATATAATTATTTGTTTTTTTTACAGGTAAGTATTTAGTTTTAAATAGGAATACTTTAGTTAATAATATTTAATTTATTTCGTTAGATTAAAATTATATTTAACTTAAGGGGGGTGTTAGGGTTAGGGTTAGACTTAGCTTTAGGGGTTAATACATTTATTAGAGTAGTGGCGAAGTCCGGTCGGCAGATTAGGGGTTAATACTTGAAGTTAGGTGTCGGCGATGTTAGGTAGGGCAGATTAGGGGTTAATACTATTTATTATAGGGTTTGCGAGGTGGGAGTGAGGCGGTTTAGGGGTTAATACATTTATTAGAGTAGCGGCGAGGTCCGGTCGGCAGATTAGGGGTTAATAAGTGTAGGTAGGTGGCGGCAATGTTGGGGGGGCAGATTAGGGGTTAATAAATATAATGTAGGTGTCGGCGATGTTAGGGGCAGCAGATTAGGGGTACATAGGGATAATGTAGGTGGCGGCGGTGTCCGGTCGGCAGATTAGGGGTTAAAAAATGTATTATAGTGGCGGCGATGTGGGGGGACCTCGGTTTAGGGGTACATAGGTAGTTTATGAGTGTTAGTGTACTTTAGAGCACAGTAGTTAAGAGCTTTATGAACCGGCGTTAGCCCAGACAGCTCTTAACTACTGACTTTTTTCTGCGGCTGGAGTCTTGTCGGTAGATGGTCTAATGCTCACTTCAGCCAAGACTCTAAATACCGGCGTTAGGAAGATCCCATTGAAAAGATAGGATACGCAATTGACGTAAGGGGATCTGCGGTATGGAAAAGTCGCGGCTGGAAAGTGAGCGTTGGACCCTTTCCTGACTGACTCTAAATACCAGCGGACGGTAAAAAGCAGCGTTAGGACCCCTTAACGCTGCTTTTGACGGCTAACGCAGAACTCTAAATCTAGGAGCAAGCTTTTTAATGGATCGAAATTGCTTAAAATTCTTTGCAAAAACCCATGCAAAGAACATGCTCCTTTGTGAGGCTTAAACATACCCACAGATTGTTATAAAATGAATGATATTACTTAGTTTAATAATATAAAAATCCATTCAGCAGGATTGAATTGTAAAGCTTCTGTTTATAATTTAATGATTTCTTTGCACAAACAAATTCATTTAAAATTTGAAAAATTTCTAGTGATTTGTCTAGTGAAAAAGTGTAACCTAGGAATGACAAAGCTAATACTACAAAACATTATTTTTCTATTTTAGAATAATGTTTCACCATGCAACTAAAACATACTGGTCTAGATTACAAGTGGCGTGCTAGCTATTGCGTGAGAGCAATAAGGGGTTTATAACTGCTCTTTGCGCACTTCGCAAGTAGCACACGTATTACATGTTTAAAGTAAATGTGCTTGCTTGAGCACAATTTAATTTTATGTGCGTCAGGATAGTGCGACTTCAGAGCTCTGGTTCAATGTTGCGCGAGTTGTACAAATCACATAAAAAAATCATGTAATAGTACAGATACACTCATAATAACATCATCTAACAAAAATTATATTTAAAAAATTGCATAAAAATGTTATAAGGGCTCAAACATATGAGGTCTCAGGTGTTAGGGAAAAAAAGACTGTTAACATAGAGATACATATATATACATGTCCAAATATGTATATGCATGTATATATGTGTGTACATATGTATTTATGTATTTATTTGTGTATATATGTATTTTTTAGATATATATATATATATATATATATATATATATACAGATGTAAACACATAAAAACATATGTACACACATATAGACATATATATAAGTGCATTGGAGCCCTTTGCAGTAAAGTAGATAAAAACATGAAAAAAAACATGTTTATGCAATATATTTATATTTAAAGGGACACTGAACCCAAATTTTTTTTATTTCGTGATTCAGATAGAGCATGCAATTTTAAGAAATTTTCTAATTTACTCCTATTATCATTTTTTCTTCGTTCTCTTGCTATCTTTAGTTGAAAAAGAAGGCATCTAAGCTTTTTTCTTGGTTCAGAACTCTGGACAGCACTTTTTTATTGGTGGATTTATCCACCAATCAGCAAGGACAACTCAGGTTGTTCACCAAAAATGGGCCGGCATATAAACTTACATTCTTGCATTTCAAATAAAGATACCAAGAGAATAAATAAAATTTGATACAAGGAGTAAATTAGAAAGTTTCTTAAAATTTCATGCTCTATCTGAATCTCGAAAGAAAATAGTGTCCCTTTAATAAAGTGCTATGTATTTACTGTAATTTTTTCACATTCCATAACATAGGGGAATATGTTCTAAGTATTTTTAAATAGAAATATATATATATCTATACCTATGTATAATTATATATATATATATATATATATATATATATATATATATGTGTGTGTATTTAAGAATAGATAGCACATATTCTTCTATGTGAAGGACATTGGATTGTTTGTGAAATATTAATAATTCATGTCGGGTTAGTGCACTTGAGTAAACTCAATAAGGTTTGCGAGCGAGAAAGGGTATTTGTTTCCACTTTTCGTGCTCCATTGACGTCTATGGGGGAATACGTGATGGACGGCAGGCCCCCCCGTCACAGACCTCCCAGACAATGCCCGGTTGTGACTGTGGATGGTCCAGTGTGTGTGTGTCAGTCTGATTATGCTGCACACTGCTAGCCTGCTATTCTGACCCTTTGTCTGGTTTTCTACAAAAATATTACCGGACAGAAAAGTAAAATACCGGACTATCCAGTCTAATACCGGACACCTGGCAACCCTACATATATGTGCAGCCACCAATCAGCAGACCCTCCACCCCTCACCTGCATATGAAAAGACCTATTATCCAATAGGAGAATGCTGGAATCTGTAGACATCAGTATACATCTAAAACTTGGGGGCTTGTTTAGGAGCGTGAAAATCAGAAAATCAGCACGTTATTTTAAAAAAAGCAAAACTATACATTTTTACACAAGCACTTCTAGATAAGCTATATAAATGGATCACCTGTCCACTGAGAAAATAAAGACATGTAAAGCAAGTTTGTTTTTCACTTTAATAAATAGTTCCTATTTTAAACATGTCAAAATCTGATTATTATGGGAATTAACTGGAACCACTTTTTATATAACAGACACATATAATAGCAAATAAAATAAAATGTATGAATGTTCTAAATGCTAAAGAGGGAAAAGTGTTTAACCATAGCTTACTTTTCTTGCATATGCATTGGGAATATGGAAAGCACTACAACTAATTATTGTGCTTCAACTGTCTAATAACTGTAGAGAAGTAACTGCTATCATATTCTTCATGCAGACTCTCCCTCCTTTCCCTAGAGCGTCTGTCTCATAATAGAGCAGTTCCTGGCAAGTGTGCTCTCCTGTCAAGCCTCATTTGATCAGCACTCCTGCTTCCTAGTGCACACATGGCTGGCTGTTGACCAATTCAAGGAAAATGCTCTCTCTTCATGTCACGCTGCTCTAGCCAAATAATGCCAGAGGCAAAATAGTGGAATGATGTCTTTGTTTATTCAATATAAAATTAACCAGTGAGGGATTACTGAAAGAAAAATATCAAAGCTTTTTAATATATGCATAATTATAGAGCTTAAAAAGCTACAATGAAACAAAACATTCATAAAATATGGATCAGGCTGAGAAGATGTGTTTTACATTTATTAAGAGATAAGTACTATAAGTGTAGAATTTATAATTGGTCAACAACTGAAGCCTAAGTATCAGAAATCTTGTGGGAGAAATAAACAACAAAACACCAACAAGAATAAACTGTTAACCATTTTTCTGAACCCTGAAAAAGATAATAAACATGTATCTTGCTCTTCCATTGATTTGTTGGACAAGAAGTATTTGTCCCTTTAAAGGGGCAGTCTAGTCAAATTTAAGCTTTCATGATTCAGATAGGGCATGTCATTTTAAACAACTTTCCAATTTACTTTTATCATCAAATTTGTTCTCTTGGTATTGTCTTTTGAAAGCTTAACCTAGGTGTGCTCATATGCTAATTTTTAAGCCCTTGAATGCAGCCTCTTATCTCAGAGTTTTTCGACATTTTTACAGCTATACACTGATAGTTCATGTGTGCCATATAGATAACATTGTGCTTACTCACGTGGCATTACCTAGGAGTCAGCACTGATTGGCTGAAATGCATGTCTGTCAAAGAACTGAAATAAGGAGGCAGTCTGCAAAGGCTTAGATACAAAATAACCACATAGGTAAAAACTATCGGCAAGATTACGAGTTTGGCGTTAGAGGCGGTGCTAACGAGCAGTTTATGCTCACCGCTCACTTACAGACAGAGCTGGTATTACGGGTTTTTGCAAACCCGGCGTTAAAGGGACATTCTAGGCCAAAATAAACTTTTATGATTTAGATAGAGCATGTAATTTTAAACAATTTTCCAATTTACTTTTATCACCAATTTTGCTTTGTTCTCTTGGTATTCTTAGTTGAAAGCTTAACCTGGGAGGTTCATATGCTAATTTCTAAGACCTTGAAGGCCACCTCTTTTCAGAATGCATTGTAACAGTTTTTCACCACTAGAGGGTGTTAGTTCATGTATTTCATATAGATAACACTGTGCTCATACACGTGAAGTTATCTGGGAGCTGGCTAAACTGCAAGTCTGTCAAAAGAACTGAAATAAAGGGGCAGTTTGCAGAGGCTTAGATACAAGATAATCACAGAGGTTAAGCGTATATTAATATAACTGTGTTGGTTATGCAAAACTGGGGAATGGGTAATAAAGGGATTATCTATCTTTTAAAACAATAAAAATTCTGGTGTAGACTGTCCCTTTAACTGCAAAAAAGTGATCGGAGAGCAAAATTTTGCTCCACATCTCACCTCAATACCAGCGCTGCTTACGTTAGCAGTGAGCTGGCTGAACATGCTCGTGCACGATTTCCCCATAGGAATCAGGAAGAGCCGGCTGAAAAAAACTAACACCTGCAAAAAAGCAGCGTTTAGCTCCTAACGCAGCCCCATTGATTCCTATGCGGAAAATACATTTATGTCTACACCTAACACCCTAACATGAACCTCGAGTCTAAACACCCCTAATCTTACACTTATTAACCTCTAATCTGACGCCCCCGACATCGCCGACACCTACATTATATTGATTTTAACCCCTAATCTGCCGCTCCGGACACCGCCGCCACCTACATTATACTTATAAACCCCTAATCTGCTGCCCCCAACATCGCCAACACCTACATTATATTTATTAACCCCTAATGTTCCGCCCCCAATGTCGTCGCCACCTACCTACACTTATTAAGATTTTTAAACTAATTACACCTAATCTAATCCCTGTAACAAAATACCGGGAGAAGTCTTCACCCAACCGGGCCGAAGTCCTCAACGAAGCCGGGAGAAGTCTTCATCCATGCCTAGTGAAGTGGTCCTCCAGACGGGCAGAAGTCTTCATCCAGACGGCATCTTCTATCTTTATCCATCCGCCGCGGAGCGGGTCCATCTTCACGACATCCAACACGGAGCATCCTCTTCCATCGAAATCTTCTTACTAAATGACGATTCCTTTAATTGACGTCATCTAAGATGGCGTCCCTTCAATTCCAATTGGCTGATAGAATTCTATCAGCCAATTGGAATTAAGGTCGAAAAAATCCTATTGGCTGATGCAATCAGCCAATAGGATTGAGCTGGCATTCTATTGGCTGATTGGAACAGCCAATAGAATACCAGCTCAATCCTATTGGCTGATTGGATTCAGCCAATCAGAATTGAAGGGATGCCATCTTGGATGATGTCACTTAAAGGAACCGTCATTTAGTAAGAAGACTTCGATGGAAGAGGATGCTCCGCGCCGAAAGTCTTGAAGATGGACCCGTTCCGCGCCGGATAGATGAAGATAGAAGATGCCATCTGGATGAAGACTTCTGCCCATCTGGAGGACCACTTCACCCGGCTTGGATGAAGACTTCTCCTGGCTTCGTTGAAGACTTCGACCCAGTTGGGTGAAGACGTCTCCCGGTAAGGTGATCTTCAAGGGGTTAGTGTTAGGTTTTTTTAAGGGGTATTGGGTGGGTTTTAGAGTAGGGTTGGTTGTGTGGGTGGTGGGTTTTAATGTTGGGGGGGTTTGTTCTTTTTTTTAAAGGTAAAAGAGCTGATTACTTTGGGGCAATGCCCCGCAAAAGGCCCTTTTAAGGGCTATTAGTAATTTAGTGTAGGGTAGGACTTTTTTTATTTTGGGGGGGCTTTTTTTATTTGTTAGGGGGATTAGATTAGGTGTAATTAGTTTAAAAATCTTGTAATTTGTTTATTATTTTCTGTAATTTAGTGGGGGGTTTTGTACTTTAGATAATTTTATTTAATTGTATTTAATTGTATTTAATTTAGGGAATTAATTTAATTATAGTGTAGTGTTAGGTGTAATTGTAACAGGTTAGGTTTTATTTTACAAGTAAATTTGTCTTTATTTTAACTAGGTAGTTATTAAATAGTTAATAACTTTTTAATAACTATTGTACCTAGTTAAAATAAATACAAACTTGCCTGTAAAATAAAAATAAACCCTAAGATAGCTACAATGTAACTATTAGTTATATTGTAGCTAGCTTAGGGTTTATTTTATAGGTATTTAGTTTTAAATAGGAATAATTTAGTTAATGATAGTTATTTTTATTTAGATTTATTTAAATTATATTTAAGTTAGGTGGTGTTAGGGTTAGGGTTAGACTTAGATTTAGGGGTTAATAACTTTAATATAGTGGTGGCGACGTTGGGGGCGGCAGATTTGGGGTTAATAAATGTAGGTAGGTTGCGGCGATGTTAGGAACGGCAGATTAGAGGTTAATAAAATTCAACTAGTGTTTGCGAGGCAGGAGTGCGGTGGTTTAGGGGTTAATATATATATTATAGTGGCTGAGATGTCCAGTTCGGCAGATTAGGGGTTAAAATTTTTATTATAGTGTTTGCGATGTGGGAGGGCCTCAGTTTAGGGGTTAATAGGTAGTTTATGGGTGTTAGTGTACTTTTTAGCACTTTAGTTAAGAGTTTTATGCTACAGTGTGGTAGTGTAAAACTCTTAACTACAGACTTTTAAATGCGGTACCAATCTTGACAGGAGAGGGTCTACCGCTCACTTTTTGTCAGACTCGTATTACCGGCACAATGCAAGTCCCATTGAAAAAATAGGATACGCAATTGACGTAAGTGGATTTGCGGTATTTCCAAGTCTGGCCAAAAAAGTGTGCGGTACACCTGTACCTTCAAGGCTCGTAATACAAGCGGGCGTTAAAAAGCAGCATTGGGACTGGCCAACGCTGCTTTTTAAACCTAACACCAAACTCGTAATCTAGCCGTATATTAATATAACCATGCTGATTATACTTATGCAAAACTGGGGAATGGGTAATAAATGGATTATCTAACTTTCTAAACAATAACAATTCTGGAGTAGACTGTCCCTTTAAGAGGAAATCAATCAGATAAAGTTGAAGGAATAAGCATAAGGACTTGAGTTGGAATAGAGACTGCCAAATGACAATAGTAGATGCTATTCATTTGTCTTACTTGACTGATGATTCATTTTCTGTCTTTTTTCAAGGAAAAGGTTTTGCACCTCTTAATACATTTTCTTCATTAAATCGTATTAGCTATGACTACATTTGTTAGAAATCTGTCTTTAAAATACTCTTTTACAATGTATAATAATGTAATTCCTAAATGGAACATTAAACTACTTGCTACGTGCTTTTGTTAACAGCTTAAATGTTCAAGATTGCTGTACAGTTGAAGTGCTGAAATTCAAAGACTATCGGCTAGATTATGAGTTTTTGACGGTAATGGTGTGCGGTGCTAACGAGCCTTTTATTCTCCCCGCTCACTTAAGACAATGCTGGTATTATGAGTTTTCTGCAAGCCGGCGTTAGCCTCAGAAAAGTGAGCGTTGAGCAAAAATTAGCTCCAAATCTCACCTCAATACCAGCGTTGCTTAAGTCAGCGGTGAGCTGGCTGAACGTGCTCGTGCACGATTTCCCCATAGGAAACAATAGGGCTGAGCTGGCTGAAAAAAACCTAACATCTGCAAAAAAGCAGCGTTCAGCTCCTAACGCAGCCCCATTGTTTCCTATGGGGAAATAAAAGTTATAACACAAACCTGCTCAACGGAGCACTCCTAGGATTAGGAAAAGTTATGTCTACACGTAAAACCCTAACATGAACCCCGAGTCTAAACACCCCTAATCTTACACTTATTAACCCCTAATCTGCCATCCCCAACATCGCCGACACCTACATTATATTATTAACCCCTAATCTGCCGCTCCGGATACCGCTGCCACCTATATTTTACGTATGAACCCCTAATCTGAAGCCCCCAACATCGCCGAACCCTACATTATATTTATTAACCCATAATCTGCCCCCCCCAATGTCGCCGCAACTATATTAAATGTATTAACCCCTAATCTGCCGCCGCCAACGCCGCCGCCACTATAATACATTTATTAACCCCTAAACCTAAGTCTAACCCTAACACTCCCTAACTTAAATATAATTTAAATACATCTAAATAAATTTACTATAATTAACTAAATTATTCCTATTTAAAACTAAATACTTACCTATAAAATAAACCCTAAGCTAGCTACAATATAACTAATAGTTACATTGTAGCCATCTTAGGGTTTATTTTTATTTTACAGGCAACTTTGTATTTATTTTAACTAGGTACAATAGTTATTAAATAGTTATTAACTATTTAATAACTTCCTAGTTAAAATAAGTACAAATTTACCTGTAAAATAAACCCTAACCTAAGTTACAATTACACCTAACACTACACTATCATTAAATAAATTACCTAAACTACCTACAAATAATTACAATTAAATTAAATAAACTACATTACGGAAAAAAAAAAACCACTAAATTACAGAAAATAAAAAAGAAATGACACATTTTTAAACTAATTACACCTAATCAAATCCCCTAATAAAATAAAAAGCCCCCCAAAATAAAAAAATTCCCTACCCTATATTAAATTACAAATAGCCCTTAAAAGGGCCTTTGTGGGGCATTGCCCCAAAGTAATCAGCTCTTTTACCTGTAAAAAAAATACAATACCCCCCAACTGTAAAACCCACCACCCACACACCCAGCCCTACACTAAAACCCACCCAATCCCCCCTTTAAAAAACCTAACACTACTCCCTTGAAGATCACCCTACCTTGAGCCGTCTTCACCCAGCTGGGCACAAGAGGACATCCAGACCGGCAGAAGTCTTCATCCAGACGGCATCTTCTATCTTCTTCCATCCAGAGCGGAGCGGGTCCATCTTGAAGACATCTGACGCGGAGCATCCTCTTCCATCCGACGGTGACTGAAGAATGAAGGTTCCTTTAAGTGACGTCATCCAAGATGGCGTCCTTTCAATTCCGATTGGCTGATAGAATTCTATCAGCCAATCGGAATTAATGTAGGAAAAATCCTATTGGAACAGCCAATAGAATGCAAGCTCAGTTCTATTGGCTGATTGGATCAGCAAATAGGATTGAACTTCAATTCTATTGACTGATCCAATCAGCCAATCGGATTGAACTTCAATCCGATTGGCTGATTAAATCAACCAATCGGATTTTTCCTACCTTAATTCTGATTGGCTGATAGAATCCTATCAGCCAATCGGAATTTGAGGGACGCCATCTTGGATGACGTCATTTAAAGGAGCAGCCATTCGTCGGGTAGTCGTCGGCCTAGAAGGATGTTCCGCGCCGGAGGTCTTCAAGATGGAGCCGTTCCTCGTCGGATGGATGAAGATAGAAGATGCCGCTTGGATGAAGATGTCTGCCAGTCCGGATGTCCTCTTTTACCGAGATAGGATGAAGACTTCTGCCGGTCCGGATGTCCTCTTCTGCCCCATCGGATGACCACTGGTGCCCAGCTGGATGAAGACGGCTCAAGGTAGGGTGATCTTCAATGAGGTAGTGTTAGGTTTTTTAAGGGGGGATCGGGTGGGTTTTATAGTAGGGGTGTGTGGGTGGTGGTTTGTAATGTTGGGGGGTATTGTATTTCTTTTTTTTACAGGTAAAAGAGCTGATTACTTAATAAGTGTAAAGTTAGGGGTGTTTAGACTCAGGGTTCATGTTAGGGTGTTAGGTGTAGACTTAGAAAGTATTTTCCCATAGGAAACAATGGGGCTGCGTTAGGAACTGAACGCTGCTTTTTTGCAGGTGTTACGCCTAGATTTAGAGTTCTTCGTTAGCCGTCAAAACCAGCGTTAAGGGCTCCTAACGCTGCTTTTTACCGCCCGCTGGTATTTAGAGTCAGTCAGGAAAGGGTCTAATGCTCACTTTCCACACGTGACTTTTCCATACCACAGATCCCCTTACGCCAATTGCGTATCCTATCTTTTTCAATGGGATCTTCCTAACGCCGGTATTTAGAGTCTTGGCTGAAGTGAGCGTTAGAACTCTAATGACAAAACTCCAGCCGCAGAAAAAAGTCAGGAGTTAAGAGCTTTCTGGGGTAACGCCGGTTTATAAAACTCTTAACTACTGTGCTATAAAGTACACTAACACCCATAAACTACCTATGTACCCCTAAACCGAGGTCCCCCCACATTGTCGCCACTCTAATAAAAAAAATTTAACCCCTAATCTTCCGACCGCACACCGCAGCCACCTACATTATCCCTATGTACCCCTAATCTGCTGCCCCTAACATCGCCGACACCTACATAATATTTATTAACCCCTAATCTGCCCCCCCCAACGTTGCCGCTACCTTACCTACACTTATTAACCCCTAATCTGCCGACCGGACCTCGCGCCACTATAATAAATGTATTAACCCCTAAACCGCCTCACTCCCGCCTCGCAAACCCTATAATAAATTTTATTAACCCCTAATCTGCCCTCCCTAACATCGCCGCCACCTAACTTCAAGTATTAACCCCTAATCTGCCGACCGGACCTCACCGCTACTATAATAAATATATTAACCCCTAAAGCTAAGTCTAACCCTAACCCTAACACCCACCTAAATTAAATATAATTTAAATCTAACGAAATAAATTATTTCTTATTAATTAAATTAATCCTATTTAAAGCTATATACTTACCTGTAAAATAAACCCTAATATAGCTACAAAATAATGAATAATTATATTGTAGCTATTTTAGCATTTATATTTATTTTACAGGCAACTTTGTATTAATTTTAACTAGGTACAATAGTTATTAAATTAAATCAACTAAACTAAATTACAAAAAAAAACACTAAATTACAAAAAATAAAAAAAGATTACAAGAATTTTAAACTAATTACACCTACTCTAAGTCCCCTAAAAAAATAACAAAGCCCCACAAAATAAAAAAATGCCCTACCCTAATCTAAAATAAAAAGTTAACAGCTCTATTACCTTACCAGCCCTTAAAAGGGCTTTTTGCGGGGCATGCCCCAAAGAAATCAGCTCTTTTGCCTGTAAAAAAAAGCATACAATACCCACCCAACATTACAACCCACCACCCACATACCCCTAATCTAACCCACCCAAATCCCCCTTAAAAAACCTAACACTAAGCCCCTGAAGATCTCCCTACCTTGTATTCACCCAGCCGGGTATCACCGATCCGTCCAGAAGAGGGTCCGAAGTCTTTATCCTATCCGGCAAGAAGAGGTCCTCCAGAGGGTCCAAAGTCGTCATCCTATCCGGCAAGAAGAGGTCCTCCAGAGGGTCCAAAGTCTTCATCCAGGTGGCATCTTCTATCTTCTTCCATCCGTAGCAGAGCGGGTCCATCTTGAAGCAATCAGATTGAGCTCGCATTCTATTGGCTGATCGGAACAGCCAATAGAAAGCAAGCTCAATCTGATTGGCTGATCCAATCAGCCAATCGGACTGAACTTGAATCTGATTGGCTGATTCAATCAGCCAATCAGATTTTTCCTATCTTAATTCCGATTGGCTAATGGAATCCTATCAGCCAATCGGAATTCAGGGGACGCCATCTTGAATGACGTCATTTAAAGGAACCTTCATTTGTCGTTAGTCCGTCGGTGAGGAAGGATGGCTCCGCGTCGGCTGCTTCAAGATGGACCCGCTCCGCTACGGATGGAAGAAGATAGAAGAGGCCGTCTGGATGAAGACTTTGGACCCTCTGGAGGACCTCTTTTTGCCGGATAGGATGAAGACTTCGGACCCTCTGGAGGACCTCTTCTTGCCGGATAGAATGAAGACTTCGGACTCTCTTCTGGATGGATCGGTGATACCCGGCTGGGTGAATACAAGGTAGGGAGATCTTCAGGGGCTTAGTGTTTGGTTTTTTAAGGGGGGTTTGGGTGGGTTAGATTAGGGGTATGTGGGTGGTGGGTTGTAATGTTGGGGGGGTATTGTATGCTTTTTTTTACAGGCAAAAGAGCTGATTTATTTGGGGCATGCCCCGCAAAAACTCCTTTTAAGGGCTGGTAAGGTAATAGAGCTGTTAACTTTTTATTTTAGAATAGGGTAGGGCATTACTTTATTTTGGGGGGCTTTGTTATTTTTTTAGGGGGCTTAGAGTAGGTGTAATTAGTTTAAAATTCTTGTAATTTTTTTTATTTTTTGTAATTTAGTGTTTGTTTTTTTTTGTAATTTAGTTTAGTTGATTTAATTGTAGGTAATTGTAGGTAGTTTAGTTAATTTATTTATTGATAGTGTAGTGTTAGGTTTAATTGTAACTTAGGTTAGGATTTATTTTACAGGTAATTTTGTAATTATTTTAACTAAGTAGCTATTAAATAGTAAATAACTATTTAATAACTATTGTACCTAGTTAAAATAAATACAAAGTTGCCTGTAAAATAAATATAAATGCTAAAATAGCTACAATATAATTATTCGTTATATTGTAGCTATATTAGGGTTTATTTTACAGGTAAGTATTTAGCTTTAAATAGGATTAATTTATTTAATAAGAAATAATTTATTTTGTTAGTTTTAAATTATATTTAATTTAGGGGGGTGTTAGGGTTAGACTTAGCTTTAGGGGTTAATACATTTATTATAGTAGCGGTGAGGTCCGGTCGGCAGATTAGGGGTTAATACTTGAAGTTAGGTGGCGGCGATGTTAGGGAAGGCAGATTAGGGGTTAATAAAATTTATTATAGGGTTTGCGAGGCGGGAGTGAGGCGGTTTAGGGGTTAATACATTTATTATAGTGGCGGCGAGGTCCGGTCGGCAGATTAGGGGTTAATAAGTGTAGGTAAGGTAGCAGCGATGTTGGGGGGCAGATTAGGGGTTAATAAATATAATGTAGGTGTCGGCGACGTTGGGGGCAGCAGATTAGGGGTTCATAGGGATAATGTAGGTTGTGGCGGTGTCCGGAGCGGCATATTAGGGGTTAATAATAAAATGCAGGGGTCAGCGATAGCGGGGGCGGCAGATTAGGGGTTAATAAGTGTAAGGTTAGGGGTGTTTAGACTAGGGGTACATGTTAGGGTGTTAGGTGCAGACTTAGAAACTGTTTCCCCATAGGAAAAAATGGGGCTGCGTTAGGAACTGAACGCTGCTTTTTTGCAGGTTTTTTTTCAGCTCAAACTGCCCATTGTTTCCTATGGGGAAATCGTGCACGAGCACGTTTTTCAAGCTAGCAGCTACCGTAAGCAACGCCGGTATTGAGAGTTGAAGTGGCGGTAAATTATGCTCTACGCTCCCTTTTTGGAGCCTAACGCAGAGAACTCTAAATACCAGTGTTATTTAAAAGGTGCGGGGGAAAAAAAACACGCGTAGCTAATGCACCCCCTTTGGCTGCAAAACTCTAAATCTAGTTTTTTTTTCAGCCGTCTCAGCCCCACTGTTTCCTATGGGGAAATCGTGCACGAGCACGTTTTGCCAGCTTACCGCTACCGTAAGCAACGCTGGTATTACAGTAAGAAGTGGCGCTAAATTTGCTCAATGCTCACTTTTCTGAGGCTAACGCAGCCATTCAGAAAACTTGTAATACCAGCATTGTTTAAAGTGAGCGCTGGAATACAAAGGCTCGTTAGCAACGCAAGTTTTTACAGACAAAACATGTAATCTAGCCGATATTTATTAAAGTTGCGGCGATGTCCGGTCGGCAGATTAGGGGTTAAGCATTTTATTTAAGTGTTTTGGATGTGGGGGGAGGCCTCGGTTTAGGGGTTAATAGGTAGTTTATGGGTGTTAGTGTACTTTTAGCACTTTAGTTAAGAGTTTTATGTTAGGGCGTTAACCCATAAAACTCTTAACTACTGACTTTTAAATGCGGTAGGAGTCTGCACAGGAGAGTGTCTACCACTCACTTTTTTCAGCAATCGTAATACCAGCGTTAGGCAAATCCCATTAAAAAGATAGGATATGCAATTGACGTAAGGGGATTTGCGGTATGCGAAAATCGCGGGGAAAAAAGTGAGCAGTACACCTGTACCTGCCTGACTCGTAATACCAGTGGGCGTTAAAAAGCAGCATTGGGACCCCTCAACGCTGCTTTTTAAGGCTAATGCAGGACTCGTAATCTAGGTGATAGTGAATCTGAACTGATAAAGATCTTGGTGATTTTTTAAATAACAGTAATCCAGGTGTAATATCAAAGGTCATATTTCAAAAAGAAGTATTTGTTGTACAGACAACTTTACTTATTTATTATCTTTGCAGAACAATATTGCTTCATGGAAGCAACCTACATTAGTCAAGTTATGTTATTTTATCCCCATTTAAAATATGCTAGGAAATGTATTTGTAATGTATAACCCTAAAGACTCGTAGAAAGAGAATCACTGTACCGGTTGCAATCTGTGCTACACAGAGATTGGTTCAACCTGTCGTGCCCTGGGTGAGATCTGTGTCTTGCAGTGGCGTTGCTACAGGGGGGCTAGGGGGCATTTGCCCCCCCACGAAAAGGCTTGCCCCCCCCTCAACTACAAGCCCAGGCACTTTTATAATTCTTCTGGAGGACCAGGAGGGACTGGGATGAGAGTCAGGAGTAGTATCAATGTGATATTATTTATTTTTAAATTGTGTTAATTTGTGTATATTATTTACTTTTATTAATGTGTTCTATCCTAATTTTGAGTCATTGCGCGTCTCTCAGTGAAGTCCCTGACCGACCGGCGACTGGCAATTTCAATTCAAATTTGGAGGAAGTCTTCAAGTCCCGCTTCATGTCACAGCAGAGCACGTGCCTCATGCCGGCTCACCACGCTGCAGCTAATATTACCCTAACCCCAGCCATCAGGTGTAATGGCATCATCATGCTGTGCTGTGCTGGCCTGGCATTTTTTGATCCGTCCTCCTCTCCTCCAGATCAGTTGTCAGTTCCAGTGGTCACGACGTTCCCTGCTTGAATTCACAGCTGAGCAGAAACATCATGACCGGAGACTCTGGAGAGGAAGAGGGTGGGAGGAGCAAACCAGCAGCAGGTGATGTAACTTGTCACTGTCTGTGTGTGGCTGGCGGCGTGTGCAGATTCTGGCAGAAGCGCGGGGGAAGGAGGCGAGCTGGGCTGACAGTGTGGCACAGTCTGTGCTGCTGTCTCTCTGTCCTCGCTCTAACTGTCTATGTGGTGGTGGAGCATTGGTTGCATTGAAGACCGGCGGTCTGTGCCATCGTCCCCGGTAAGAGACTCAAGCTCAGCTGATTCTGGTAGGGTAGGAATCGGATAAAAAGATGATCGGATTCAGTCATGATATAGATGATAATATATGATATATATATATATATATATATATATATATATATATATATATATATATATATATATATATAACGTTTTAACACAGTCAACAGAACATTCATGGATAGGATCAATGTTACATCCATCCATGAATGTTCTGTTGAGTGTGAAAGCATTAAAAAAAAAATATCCCCAAATTTGTTATTTACAAACGTTAAAAAAAGTTGGTATCATCATGGTATATTATCTTGGATGGATGTTACATACATCCATGATCATGAATGTTCTGTTGAGTGTTAAAACGTTAAAAAAAAAAAAATGCCCCCAATTTGTTATTTACAAACTTAAAAAAAGTTGGTATCATGGTATAGTAAGTTCATCTACTTCCTGCTTGGTAATTGGGTCTGCAAGTTGACTTCAGGAGCAGCAGGACAGTCAACCATTATTAAAAAATCATTAAAAAAATAATTAAAAAAAAAACAAAACAGAAGAGAATACTATGATGGCATGGCTCTGGTCAGCACCCTTAAAAGTTATAATCTAGTCAAAATTAAAATTCATCATTTAGATAGAGCAGCAATTTTTCTAATTTACTACTTTGATCATTTTTTCTATATTCTCTTGGTATTTTTTTTTTTTTAAAGCAAATATGTAAGCTTAGGAGCTGGCCCATTTTTGGTTCAGAACCAAGGTAGCACTTGCTGATTGGTGGCTACATTTAGACACCAATCAGAAATCCCTACCCAGGTTCTGAACCAAAAATAGGCTAGCTCCTAAGCTTACATTCTTGCTTTTTCCAATAAAGATACCAAGATAATGAAGAAAAAAATATAATAGGAGTAAATTATAAAGTTGCTTAACATTGCTGCTCTATCTGAATCATGAAAGTTTAATTTTGAATAGACTGTAACTTTAATATCCTGATTGTGAATTACCAGACACAAAAGGTAGAAAAATAGGTAGAACAGCAAAAAGTAAATTTTTATAGTTAATATATAGTGGTGTTTATTTGTTATAAATGTTAATTAGTCAATGCTAGTTATGATGTGTGTTTTAAGTTTTGACTAGAATATTCCTTTACCTTTAAAAAATTTTTTATCATTAACAATCATGAACCTTTAATATGGCTGCCAATGTAAAATTGGTACATGGAGTATTAGATAGTTACACAAACACTCCACACCAACAAACACTCAGGGTCTGTTCATTGGTCTTCATTAGTGAAATATTTAAAATAGGAGATTAATTACAGAGCCCTGGTGTTTGCTGAAATTGATTTAAACTACAGGTATACCTCACTTTACAGCGCTTCACTTTACAGCGATTCGCTAATACAGCGCTTTGTGGAGCTGAAGTTCAACCTCCAAGGATTTTGAAACAGTGCTGTAATCACCGTGAGATTGCGAGAAAAGTGAATGTCACTATTTTGTTATGCTTAGTTCACTTGGCTTACTGCTTTACAGTGCAATCTTTGTCTCAGTGCTATAGTCTGGCAAATTTTACTACAGTAATTGTCACTATTTTACAGGTACAGTATTTATTGAATACTAATTGAATACTTGCTGTGCTAGTGTCAATCTAAACGTAGCACTGTTGCACCCCTAATATATGTTAGTTCAGACATGTTTTCAAGATTTTAAACACTGAAAAGAAAGCTAAAACTCCCTTGTTTCACTTTAAGGCGGTTTTCACTTTACAGCGGGGCTCCGGTCCCTAACCCGCTGTATGAGCGGGGTATACCTGTATAAAGAAAAGCTTTAGAGAGTTTTCCTTTCTTTCTCAGGTCTGAAGCAATACCTGAGGAAGAAAGGAAAACTGTTTAAAGCTTCTCTTTTAAGTATTAGGTTAGTACAATAAAAAGACATCATTGCATACCGCATTACTCTGGTATTTTGAATCTTATTTATGTATTATTTAGTTTATTTTCAGTGGTATGACTTAGTGGTGAAAATTATTAGTGCCCCCCCCCCCAGTTTGACTGTGGTATCTTATGTGCCCCCCCCTATATATTTTTCCTAGAGTCGCCACTGGTGTCTTGCCCATCTTTGTGCAGTCTACCCAGGGTGCCAGTATCCGACTCTGAAGTTCCTATTCTCTCAACCTCTCTATCATCTGCTGTTTCTCTGCCTGTGTTTCCACTAATTCAATCCCTAGGCTTTAGGCCTAAAACAAAGCAATGTTTCTAAAGGAAAAGGGAACGTGAGCTCGCTCCACTAACCTATGTGGTGAAAGGCAGGTATTGCAAGCCAGTAAAGCCAGTATTTATTTATTTATATCTTTTATAAAGATATTATGTACGTACAATTTATTTGCTAAAGTGTATAATGTTGTTGTCAAATAACTTTTGTTACCTTTTGTATCTGTGCAAATTGAATTAATTATACATCACCTGTGATAGGGGGTGTTCCTCTATTTCTTTGTCATCCATTGGTTTGAAGTTGTTTAAAAGGAGTCTCCTACTTGACATCAGTATTACTAGCCTGAGGAAACAGCGTGGTTAATGCTGAGAAACGCGTAGCGTGTATTTATTGTTATAAATTGCTATTGCTTTTAGCATTACATAAAGTTCTCCATTTTATTGAACATTTGGAGTCTCCTGTTCTTTTTATGCTGCTCGTATTTGTTACCAGATGAACCCTTTGTCTATCCATATGTGCACTGGGACACTGAAATATACCTAGTAAGCGTATCTTGCACTATCGTGTGCGCTACACATTGTGAGTACCCATTTCTTGGGGATTTGCTTATGGGGTCCATACGTCTAACTGTATTGCACTAGGAGTCACCCTCTTTTTCCTTTTTCAATTTTCAAGCCAGTAAAGATACAAGTGATTTACTTTGCATTGAATCTCTGCTGAACCACTCTCAAAGGAGGAGTCATTACCTATAAAACACAGTAACTTACTTTAATCAGTGCTTGGACATTGCTGCACTTAGTGTCTGTGTTTCTTGGCAATCTTTGTTTCCTTTTACCCTGTTTTGTTTCTGGATTCCTGACCACTTGCTTGGCTATCTGGACTGTTCTATTACCTTGCCCTTACTTGCTTTCTTTGCTGATCTGACTGATTACTGGTATTGACCACTGGCTTTGACAGTATTGAACTCCAAGGTAAGACATAATAGTACTGCCTGAGAACTTATGACACAGATTTAATAATATAATGAGCTGTCCGCAATAGGGAGTCTGCCTTAGTATATAAGTAACCAGTTTATCAAATCAACTATCTGAGGCTAAGCTCCTTCTATAGTGGGAGCCAGGGCCGCCATCAGGGGGTAACAGGGGTGACTCCTGTCAGGGGCCCAAAGGGCCAGGGGGCCCCATGAGGTAAGAACAACTATTATTTAAAAAAAAATATATATATATATATATATATATATATATTTACATTTTGGCAGCCACCAGAGGGTACTACAGCAGAGTGTTATTGAGAGTGGGAAATGTTATTACAAGGAGTAAAGCATTAGCATTTGAGAGGATTTCTGAGTGTGCTCTAAACCACTATGCACAGTGTGAGACAGACTTGGCACTTCAATTTGTACAGTGTGTGTCTGAGTCAGGTGGCAGATCACTTTCATTTGAGAGGAGGTAGAACTTACTTAGTAAATGTTTTTTATTTATTTGTGCAATTTCGGATTGTATCTTCAGTCTGGTAGTTGTATGGTGGGGCCAGGGGTCCATAAAAACACATTTCTTTAGCAATATGCAGCAGTATATTTATGATTATTTGACAATGCTGTAGAAATTCTATATTTAAAGCCATGCAGAAATGTTTCCTCCTCAATACACAAATGGTAGGTGCCCTTTTGGCAGATATGAGGTTTTTTTTATTATTATTATTATTATTATATATAGGACTTTCCAGATGCAAAGAAGCATTTATCTAAGATTTTTACATCTGCATAAAATGTTATACTCTCAGACTAAGATTGCTCAGTGTTTGAAATGAGACAGGTTAACTTAACACTGTTCAGTTTACACTACAGCTGACTTAATTGTGAAATACATACCAACAAGCCTAAATCCTGCATTTAACCAGATCTAATGGTATGAGACTGAGAACCACAGCTTATGGTTCCACCAATACCATATAGAGTACAGCATTTTCAAAATCCATAAGTACAGTTGACAGATGGGAACACTATCCTATACTATAAAAGGCCAAGTGTGTTTGTCCGAAGCTGTCATGCGCAGTAGAGACAGCATGAGGACAAACACACCTGGCCTAAGTCTCTAACTGTTCTGCCAACTGCGCCGAGCAGAAGTGGGCGTGACCGAGCGTGAAGGGGGCGGAGCCTAACGCGAAGGCCCGTGAAGGGGGCGGAGCCTAGCGTGAAGGCCCGTGAAGGGCCGTGGAGAGAGCTCAAACAGCTCAAGAGAGGGTGGAGAGATGTGGGGAGAGGGGGGGGGAGATGTGGAGTGAGGGGGAAGATGTGGAGAGATGTGGGGAGAGGGGGGAGATGTGGAGAGAGGGGGGAGATGTGGAGAGAGGGGGGAGATGTGGAGAGAGGGGGGAGATGTGGAGTGAGGGGGGAGATGTGGAGAGATGTGGGGAGATGTGGAGAGAGGGGGGAGATGTGGAGAGAGGGGAGAGATGTGGAGAGAGGGGGGAGATGTGGAGAGAGGGGGGGGAGAGAGAATGAGAGAGAGAATGAGAGAGAGAGGGGAGAGAGAGAGAGGGGGGGAGAGAGAGAGAGGGGGGAGAGAGAGAGGGGGGGGGAGAGAGAGAGGAGGGGGGAGAGGGAGAGAGAGACAGAGGGAGAGAGATAGAGAGAGAGGGGAGAGAGAAAGAGGGGAGATGTGGACAGAAAAAGAGAGAGGGGGGAGATAGAGAGAGAGGGGAGTGAGAGAGACAGAGGGGAGAGAGAGAGAGAGAGAGAGAGAGAGAGGGGAGTGAGAGAGACAGAGGGGTGAGAGAGAGAGAGACAGAGGGGGGAGAGAGAGAGGGGAGAGAGAGGGGGGGGGGAGAGAGAGAGGGGGGGAGAGAGAGAGGGGCAAGAGAGAGAGAGAGGAGAGACAGAGGGGGAGAGAGAGAGGGGGAGAAAGAGGAGAGAGAGAGAGAGAGGGGAGAGAGAGAGGGGAGAGAGAGAGAGGGGGGAGAGAGAGAGATAGAGGGGAGAGAGAGAGAGGAGAGAGACAGAGAGAGAGAGAGGGGAGAGAGAGAGAGGGGGGAGAGAGAGGGGGGAGAGAGAGAGAGGGGGGGATAGAGAGAGAGATAGAGGGGAGAGAGAGAGAGGAGAGAGAGGAGAGAGAAAGAGAGAGGCGAGAGAGGGGGGGAGAGAGAGAGAGATAGAGGGGAGAGAGAGAGAGAGGAGAGAGACAGAGAGAGGAGGCGAGAGAGGGGGAGAGAGAGAGATAGAGGGGGGAGAGAGAGAGAGAGAGGGGTGAGATAGAGAGAGAGAGAGAGAGAGGGGTGAGATAGAGAGAGGGGAGAGAGAGAGAGAGGGGAGAGAGAGAGAGGGGAGAGAGAGAGAGGGGAGCGAGAGAGAGATAGGGGGAGAGAGTGCAAAAGAGAGGGAGGAGAGAGAGAAAGCAAAAGAGAGTGGGAGGGAGAGAACGCCAGGGGTGGGACCACTGTACTGCAAAAAATGGCCCGTGTGAACGGGCTTTAGGACTAGTACACCATATTTGAAGTGGTGCTCTTGGTTGGTGAAAATAGGGAAAAAAAACAAACATATTTCAACCTTTAGCCAAGTAGCCATCTAAACAGGTTGTTTAAGCAAATCCTAAAATGCAGCTATTGTACTGTATGCTAACCCTCTGCACGCTGGATTTTAGGATTTGCTTAAACAACCTGTTGCATTCAAGAAGCATATAAATCCTTTATTCATCTCAGCTGTTTGCTCCCAAAAAGGATATCAACAACTCGGATCTACTTGGTTTTATTTTGAATAGTGTAACTATAGCAACATTATTATGGTGGGAGGAGGTTTTGAATCAAAGTCTCAGCAGATTACATATTTGCTCTTCCTAACAAACCCCCTAGCTATTTAGCAAGATTGAAGGTTTAAATTTAAAATCACTATATCAAAAGCAGCAGCAATACATATAGGTGACTTACTGTACACTGTAAATTCTGCTGAATATTATTTTAAAGGGACATGAAACACAAAGATTTTCTTTCATGATTTAGATAAAGTATACATTTGCAAACATTTTTCTAATTTACTTTTATTATCAATTTTGCTTTATTCTCTTGGTATCCTTTCTTGAAGGAGCAGCAATGCACTACAGGGAGCTAGCTGAACACATCGGTAAGCCAATCACAAGAGGCATATATTTGCAGACACCAATCAGCAGCTAGCTCCCAGCTCCTGAGTCTATCTAGATATGCTTTCCAACAAAGGACACCAAGAGAATGAAGCAAATTATATTATTTCAGTAAATTGAAAAATTGTTTAATAATGAAAGCTGTATTTAAATAATGAAAGGAAAATGTTGGGTTTCATGTCCCTTTAATCCTGTAGTCTGAGACGGGCAAACATGAACTACTACTAAATTAAACATACTCTAGCAATGCGTGGGGGTTAAATATCACTTATACAGTTAAATAGAACTTATACACGACAGACACAGTTTATTAAAAATAAAATGCTTCTTGAATGCAACAGTTTGTTTAAGCAAATCCTAAAATCCAGCATGTAGAGGGTTAGCATACAATGCAAACAATAGGCGCATTGCGCATGCGCAAAAGCCGGTTACGAGTAGGATAGAAAAGTTAAACAAATCACAAAAACATGCTGATGTCACTGATGACAAAAAAGGGGACGGGCTTAACGGACATTTTGAAACGGCTGCAGCGCGAACAGTAAGTGATTTTACTGACAAACACTATATTAGAAAACTGGGCTACATTGGTAAATGATCATCCATGGAAAGTTTATATGTTTAACTGAAAACGTTGACTGTCCCTTTAATTCAGGGGTCCCAAAATTTCTAGTGGCGGCCCTGGTGGGAGCTGTAATTATCTTTATACTAGCTAAGATTCTTTCAGGACCTTATTTATAGAAGCAAGGAGTAAGCAGAGTTAAAAAAAATTAGGAGATGATGCTCCTGACATGTATGCCCCTGACGCGCGTTTCACATCACGCTTCTCCGGAAAGAATCTTAGCCAGTATAAAGATAATTACAGCTCCCGCTATAGAAGGAGCTTAGTCTCAGATACTTGATTTTTTTTTTTTTTTTTTTTTTTTTTTTTTTAATTTTCAAAGAGCTTTATTAAAATAACTTGAGGTTTTACAGCAGATATCAAAAATACATGGAATTCTGCAGAGGTGTTACAAAAAGGTATTTCACATTGTTAAAACCATGCAACAGCTGTCGCTATGTAATACTCACATTTTACTGCATTATTATAGTGCAAGTGTTATCTATTATGCATTAAAAATAAAAATAAATTATAAGAGAAGAAACAGATAAAATAAGGCAATGAGCATTAGTTATTAAACCTCTATTTTGCCCTCTGCAATCGAAATGGGCCTCTCTTGGACCCTATATGTATATAGGCAATGTGGGGGTTATATATGTGAATAAAACATATAAACAACAAACGAAACAATTAACAAAATAAAAGATCATAATTGAATTAAAGACCAAAACTGAGCAGACAGTTGTTCTTAGAGTGAATATTGAAACATGACACTTCTCATCTCTACTGGTCTTATCTTGATGTAATACCACCTTACCCCAATCTTATTTATTTATTTTTTAAATATTTGTGAATACGTGTAAGAGAGGAGGGAGATTGTGTCTTATTGTTTGTATAAATGCTGCTGGCCAAATGGCCGCCTATTTATAACATCAACTTTTCTCTAGTGATCAAAATCTTCCCCTTGGGCAGTGGTATATTGTCATCCCTCATCCCGTGGCCCCGGCCGCGAGCCGCGAAAAAAAGGTCTACAGAAATAAGGGGAATACCTTATCGTGCTTTTCAGTGTATGTCTTATTACCACTACAGACGAGCTATCACTAAAAGGAGATCGCCATGAGCATTGCATAAACTTTATAACATTGGGGATTAACGTGTAAACTGAACGATAATAGAAAAAAAAGATAAAAACACTATATGACCATCACACAACAATACAGGTCAACACCTTAACTTTATATGGTTACCGGAGTTTTCATCATAGGTATTTGACGGCCCCAAAGATAAATTAAGTCAATGTCAGTCCCCTGCAATAGACTGGTTGTAAAGTCCAGAGTCTGGAGTAATCAGTGTTACTTTTTTGGGAATGTCTAGGCAGGGGTCTTGCTAACCTGTCTTCGCGGTGCGGTTCCCTAGACAGCATAAGCCGTGTGAGGCCGCACAGACTGTCCGGTTCCATTTGCCCACCTCTGTGGTCTTTCTGTTCCCCAGCCGCCTGAGAAATATACTGCAAAAGGGACTGATGACTGAGCCCTCTTATTTGCTTAGGGAGATCCCCTTGTCCCTCTTTATGTCCGTTCAACACCAGCCTCTGGTCTGTGGGAGAGGACCGAGGCGGACCCCCAGTGCGATCCAGTTGAATTAGTGTTGCGATAGACACATGGTGATCTCCTGCCCGTGGGAGCCCATCCGCATGCCCGCCTCCGCTGCCAGGTAAGTCAAAGTGTTCCGACATCATTTCCCCAACAAGGGATGGTTCTTCTGGCCAGAAAACACTGAGATTATTCAAAGAGGGCTTCTGTTGAGGGTACATTGCGTCTGCTGTGTGTGCAGCCTGCACAGCGCCATTTTGACCGGCAAGTATTCGATCATCCTCAGTAACTTTTGTTTGTATATTAGTGGCACATAATTTGCTCATAAGATTATCAAATGGAGCTCTCTCTATCAGTGATATCATGAGTCTCTCGAAGTTTGCTAGACATAAGTCAATCTGTGTCAGTGCCTCCATTTCTTCCTTTGTCTCCGCTTTCTTTCAGAGCTGTTTGAGTCTTTTTTATAAAGGTGTCTGCTCCGTTAGGCGGGAAGCTCTTAATTGTCTGCTTGGTGCACAGCTAGAATGATAGTGTCAGTTCAAACTTGGTGTTCTGCCCAGTTAAGGTTGAATCGATGTTAGGAGGTGAAGAGATTCAGTAAGCCAGGATCCCCAGCAGCACTGATAACCCGGCTCTTCCCGGGGGGGAGGAGAATGCCTATTAGTGGGCCGCCACTCTAGGCCTTTAAGTTCCAATCTGTAGTCCCAGCGTCATACATACAACGAGAAGGATATATTTAGGGTCACAAGTGACTGTGCTGTAATACCTTTGGGTTATATATTTGCAATCTTGCTGTTATATATCGATAATCGGCGGATTATCTGAACTTCTGCTCAGAGCTCTCAGAGTGTGCGTCCTATTCAGAACGCTGCTTGGACACGCCCCCAGATACTTGATTTTATATACTGGTTACTTATATACTAAGGCAGACTCCCTATTGCGGAAAGCTCATTATATTATTGAATATGTGGCATAAGTTCTCAGGCAGTACTATTATGTCTTACCTTGGAGTTCAAGTATTTTTAATTCAGCATATATGTGTTGTGCTTGTTTGTTAAACAATTTCAATAAAGTAATTGTGTGAATGAAATGTGCATGATTTTCATGTTTAATCTGTTTTGTGCACATTTCTCTTTCTGAGCTTTTTTAAGTAAAAGTATACAGTACATTGTATCTGCTAGCCACCTTATAACAAACTAGTTTTTGACACAATACAAATGATTTAATTACTGTTTGTTATTAGTAATTATACATAGTGCATAGACCCCCACAACCAGATTAAAGTATTGTTATATTGTTATTGTAGCACTTTAACAGCATATGGTTTGTATTCTTATGTTTGCCTTTCTTTCATGTATATGAGTAATCATTAAGTGAATGGTACTCATCTACTCAGTGGGCTTGATTTCCCATATACAATTGTTGAACTGAGAGGAGAAACTCTATCAGAACACAATGTCCTGATCTCCTATTTATAACGGAGCCTCATGACTCTATCAATGTCATAAGAAAATATAACTGCTTCTCACCACTGCTTATCTCCCAGGGCAGGGGAATCAGGAGTCACATATATATTATTGAATTTTATATGCAGATTGGCCGAATAGATATGGGAACTAAACTTTCTTGCTTTTAATAATCTTTATATTTAACAATTTTATGCAGAAAATTATAAATTTTATTTGTTACATTGATTAAAGGGACAGTGTATTGTAAAATGTTGTGCTTATTGTGTTTACAATGACTTGCAATACCAGCTGCAGAGTTTAAAATGTAAGGGAAATTGCAGCTTTAGATATCATTTTGCATATGCAATTATTATTACTGCTAATTGAAACCACAACCCAATGAAGGGCTAGATTGCGAGTGGCACACTAACAGTTGCGCACAAGCGATAAGCGGTATATCAATGGCTCTTTGCACGTGTTGGAAGTAGCGTGTGTATTATAAGTTGAAACTAAATGCGTTTGCTTGAGCTCATTTGAATTTAATGTGCGTTGGGTTTGTGCAACTTCAGACTGTTATGAGAAAACGTAAACGTACAGTTACACTCATTAACACTGTCAGATAAAAAATTACCTTTAAAAAATTGCATTAAAAAGTTATAAGGAATCAAAGCTATAAGGCCTCAGTTGTTAGAAACGTTGACCTAACCTATGAACCAATAAAACCTTTATGCTTATTAAG
This sequence comes from Bombina bombina, assembly GCF_027579735.1. Classification (NCBI taxonomy): domain Eukaryota; kingdom Metazoa; phylum Chordata; class Amphibia; order Anura; family Bombinatoridae; genus Bombina; species Bombina bombina. The sequence goes on along the minus strand of NC_069504.1, from coordinate 450,884,425 downwards.
ACCTGTGAGTGCCTCTTCTTTACTTGAGAAGTTTATATATATATATATATATATATATATATATACAAATATATATCTGTGTATATGTGTGTGTATATATACCGTATTGTCCCGAGTATAGGCCGCACTTTTTTCCACTAATTTAATGCTTTACATTAGGGGTGCGGCCTATAATCGGCTGCGGCCTATAATCGGGTATTTTATCATTTTTTTTGGCTTCCTATTGGGGCAGCTCAGCCGGGAAAGGTCTTCACACATTGGCTCCTAAATCCTGACTGCACGTGTGATCAACACATGTAGTCAGCGACAGTGAGGTAATTCGCAGCGCGTCAGTCAGTCACAGAGAGTGGCGCCGGCTAGTGCTTATTCCCACTGTTAAGGGAATGCAGTGCCACATGGAGCTGCAGAGAGTACAAGCGGTGATGCTGGTGAAAATACTGTAGTTGCTGGGTGACCCTACTCCCTGAAGTGCAACGTAACGGTAATGTACCAGTATAATGTATCATGTAGCATCTAGCACATAAGTGTGGGCAGTAACCAGCGGACATCCACTTGTGATTAAAACGCCTTATTGGTAAAGCAGTGACTTAGCTATATCATATTTATTTACTCCACTGCTGTTAACACTAGCACTGTCCCAGCCTCTTTACTGCTATTAACCCAACCTATTCCAGATGCAAAAAAAATATCTGACCCATTCCACCTTTACTCCTTTAACCTCAGTTGCAAGCTCTCCTTCTTGCTTAACTCCCGAAATCTAAACACCCATAAGACCTACCACCAACTGTAAAACCTCTTTCTAAACAAATCCCCATTGCTTAACCTCTACAGATTCCCCATAATAAAAACCACAAAATAAAGCAAGCTCCCCCTCCCCTAAGCTTTCCTCATCTGTATCCCAGCTTTTCTGCAATGTCCTCAGACAATTACTAAAAATTGCCTTGTTCACTTAGTATTCTTTGTTGAAAAAAGCTAAACCTAGGTAGGCTCATATGCTAGTTTAATGACGCAAAAAATACATTTTCTTTAAAATAGCACCAAATTTTAAGGGTGCGGCTTATAACCGGGTGCGGCCTATACTCGGAACAATACAGTATATATATATATATATATATTCTTATAGATATATAGGCATAGATATTTATTTTACATGAACAGTATCAGATATATCTAGAAATTTATATTTAATAATTAAAATGTATATTATTTTCAATGTAAAGAACATAGGAATGTAAAATATGTGTTTTGCTCATCTGGGTTTTGGGATTAAGATCTTAATGTGGTTGTGTTAGCACACATGAAAACTTATTGAAATATCACATATAAAATATTTTACAAATGAATAAACATACTGCAAATCTAAATCCATTTAATATATCTCTATATTTTACAGTATGTTTAATAATTTTTTTATATTACACACCTTAAAAATATGTGATTTAGTACATTAAAAAAATGAACACCAATATATTTGCAGTTAGCATAGATAAATTAATAAATAAATGGATAAAAATATATGATAAATGGTAAAAGAAAACCACTCAATAAATAAAAAACAATTGCAGACTCAGTCCTGCATAAGTCCGTTCCAGAAAAGAGGCTGAGCAGCGTGAATAAAATAGAATATGTATAACAAGTGGCTTAGATTGCATTCACAAACAAATATAAAATGCCTACTTACTGGAAAGACCCTCAATCATATGAGGTAAGTGTCGCACATGGATTCAGATGTCCTGTATTCGTCAGTAAGTCTGCTTCAGTGTAGCCTGGATATGGAAGATTTATTTTCTCTCTTTCCCACTCTCCACAGCACAGGAAACCAGGTATACCTTCTGGTTTTTCTTTTCAATTTAGGATAAGCAGATGTGAGTTAGCGAAGTAAATATTTGCAATACAAACACACAAAGAATTGCACTATGTCCAACAAATGTTCTGCAGTTTTCACAGGGAAGGTAAAATGTTACATGGTGCTAACTCACATCTGCTTATCCTAAATTGAGTGTACCCAGGCTACACTGAAGCAGACCTACTGACTGACGGATACAGGACACCTGAATCCATGTGCGACACTTACCTCATATGATTGAGGTTCTTTCTAGTAAGTAGGCATTTTGTATTTGTTTGTGAATACAATCTACGCCACTTGTTATACATATTCTATCTTATTCACGCTGCTCTTTTCTGGAATGGACTTATGCAGGACAGAGTCTGCAGTTGTTTTTTATTTATTGAGTTTTTTTTTTTAAACCATTTATCATATATTTTTATCCATTTATTTATTTATTTATTTATTCATTTATCTATGCTAACTGCAAATATTTTGGTGTTCGATTTTTTATGTAATAAATCACATATTTGTATTATTATTCTATGTGTGTTTTGAGCTTTGCTGGACCACACTTTTCTATCTATGAATTGATTGATGATGATTTTATCTACTTATACTATTTATTTCAATCAGATTAATTGAGGTACACACTTCATTAGTCTTTATAGTGTTTGATGATATTTGTAGTGCACTCTTCTTTGGCATATCACCACACATATACAATCCTCTCTTTGGAGCTTTTACGCTTGATATTCTCTCGTCATCCTTCTGTGCACCTTTTTCCATTCTTTACACATTAATTCTATTAATATAGATTTACTACAAAATTCTAAATAAAGGTAGAAAACCCTTTTCCAAACTGCTTGGGACCAGAGAAGGTTTGGATTTTGTAATAGTTTGTATTTTAAAATATTTGCATCTGTAAAATGGGACAGTTTGGAGAGGAGATAGACCCAAGTGTAAACCACAATATCGTATGCTATTTAGGCAATAATTAAACTTCATATTACAGCTTATACATGCAACCTAAAGGTAGATTTATTTAAATTTTTAATAAACAGTACAATCATAAAGATAGTAAAGTACTGTAATCAGAAAGGCAATATTTGTTGTTTTAAATTAATACAGACTATTATTTGCATTTTCGAACACAAAAATCAAACCAAGACACTTTCTGAATAACTCAACACACAGCCATTAATGTCTAAACTGTTGGCAACAAAAGTGAGTACACCCCTAAGTGGAAATATCCAAATTGGGCCCAAAGTGTCAATATGTTGTGTGGCCACCATTATTTTCTAGAACTGCCTTAACCCTCTTGGGCATGGAGTTCACCAGAGCTTCACAGGTTGCCACTGGAGTCCTCTTCCACACCTCTATGATGACATCACAGAGCAGGTGGATGTTAGAGACCTTGCTCTCCCCCACCTTTCATTTGAGGATGCCCCACAGATGCTCAATAGGGTTTAGGTCTGGAGACATGCTTGGCCAGTCAATCACCTTTACCCTCTGCTTCTTTAGAAAGGCAGTGGTCATCTTGGAGGTGTGTTTGGGGTCGTTATCATGTTGGAATACTGCCCTGCAGCCCAGTCTCTGAAGGGAGGGGATCATACTCTTCTTCAGTATGTCACAGTACATGTTGGCATTCATGGTTCCCTCAATGAACTGTAGCTCCCCAGTGCTGGCAGCACTCATGCATTCCTAGACCATGACACTCCCACCACCATGCTTGACTTTAGGCAAGACACACTTGTCTTTGTACTCCTCACCTGGTTGCTACCACATACGCTTGACACCATCTGAACCAAATAAGTTTATCTCATCGGACCACAGGACATGGTTCCAGTTATCCATGTCCTTAGTCTGCTTGTCTTCAGAAAACTGTTTGCAGGCTTTCTTGTTCATCATCTTTAGAAGAGGCTTCCTTCTGGGATGACAGCAATGCAGACCAATTTGATGCAGTGTGTGGCGTATGGTATGAGCACTGACAGGCTGCCCCCCCCCCCCTTCAAACTCTGCAGCAATGCTGGCAGCACTCATATGTATATTTCCCAAAGACAACCTCTGGATATGATGCTGAGCACCTGCACTCAAATTCTTTGGTCGACCATGTGAGTCCTGTTCTGAGTGGAACCTGTCCTGTGAAACCGCTGTATGGTATTGCCCACCGTGCTGCAGCTCAGTTTCAGGGTCTTGGCAATCTTCTTATAGCCTAAGCCATCTTTATGTAGAGCAACAATTCCTTTTTTTCAGATCCTCAGAGAGGTCTTTGCCATGAGGTGCCATATTGAACTTCCAGTGACCAGTATGAGAGAGTATGAGAGTGATAACACCAAATTTAAAACACCTGCTCTCCATTCACACCTGAGACCTTGTAACACTAATGAGTCACATGACACCGGGGAGGGAAAATGGCTAATTGGGCCCAATTTGGACATTTTCACTTAGAGGTGTTCTCACTTTTGTTGCAAACGGTTTAAACATTAATGGCTGTGTGTTGAGTTATTTTGAGGGGACAGCAACTTTACACTGTTATACAGGCTGTACACTCACTAGTTAACATTGTTCAAAGTGTAATTTCTTCAGTGTTGTCACATGAAAAGATATAATAAAACATATACAAAAATGTGAGGGGTATACTCACTTTTGTGAGATACTATATATATATTTATATATATTTATTTACAATATATGTGAAGAACAATGGGATGTGAAATATTAATAACGCCTATCAGGTTAGTGTGCAAGCTATGTGTGTTTATTTTATATGATCTTCTATGGCGTGAATGCGTTAGTGTGGTCATGATATTTGAAGTCCTGAAGTTGCGTGCATTGGGTTTTGCTTGTGCGCAAAAGATTACTTCTAGCAATGTTTACGCTTCAGCAAGAGTGCTAAATAGCATGTCACTTGTAATCTTGCCCTTAGAGGGTACAATGGAAAATTAATATTTTAGTACTTCTCTGTCACAGACACCAACTGTGATCTAAATCTTGTTGTTTACATATGGCTAGATTTAGAGTTTTGCGGCCAAAGGGGTGCGTTAGCTACGCATGTTTTTTTCCCCCCGCACCTTTTAAATAATGCTGGTATTTAGAGTTCTCTGAAGGGCTGCGTTGGGCTCCAAAAAGGGAGCGTACAGGCATATTTACCGCCACTTCAACTCTCAATACCAGCGTTGCTTACGGTAGCGGCTAGCTTGAAAAACGTGCTCGTGCACAATTCCCCCATAGGAAACAAATGGGCAGTTTGGGCTGCAAAAAAGCAGCGTTCAGCTCAAAACGCAGCCCCATTGTTTCCTATGAGGAAACAGTTTCTAAGTCTGCACCTAACACTCTAACATGTACCCCGAGTCTAAACACCCCTAACCTTACACTTACTAACCCCTAATCTGCCGCCCCCGCTATCACTGACTCCTGCATATTATTATTAACCCCTAATCTGCCGCTCCGGACACCGCCGCAACCTACATTATCCCTATGTACCCATAATCTGCTGCCCACAACACCTATATAATATTTATTAACCCCTAATCTGCCCCCCCCAATGTCGCCGCTACCTTACCTACACTTATTAACCCCTAATCTGCCGACCGGACCTCGTCGCCACTATAATAAATGTATTAACCCCTTAACCGCCTCACTCCCGCCTCAAAAACCCTATAATAAATATTATTAACCCCTAATCTGCCCTCACTAACATCGCCGACACCTAACTTCAAGTATTAACCCCTAATCTGCCGACCGGACCTTGCCGCTACTCTAATAAATGTATTAACAACTAAAGCTAAGTCTAACCCTAACACCCCCCTAAGTTAAATATAATTTTAATCTAACAAAATAAATTAAATCTTATTAAAAAAATTAATCCTATTTAAAGCTAAATACTTACCTGTAAAATAAACCCTAATATAGGTACAATATAACTAATAGTTATATTGTAGCTATTTTAGGATTTATTTATTTTACAGGCAACTTTGTATTTATTTTAACCAGGTACAATAGCTATTAAATAGTTATTTACTATTTAATAGCTACCTAGTTAAAATAATTACAAAATTACCTGTAAAATAAATCCTAACCTAAGTTACAATTAAACCTAACACTACACTATCAATAAATAAATTAACTAAACTACCTACAATTACCTACAATTAAATCAACTAAACTAAATTACCAAAAAACAAACACTAAATTACAAAAAATAAAAAAGATTACAAGAATTTTAAACTTATTACACCTACTCTAAGCCCCCTAAAAAAATAACAAAGCCCCCAAAATAAAAAAATGCCCTACCCAAATCTAAAATAAAAAGTTAACAGCTCTATTACCTTACCAGCCCTTAAAAGGGCTTTTTGCGGGGCATGCCCCAAAGAAATCAGCTCTTTTGCCTGTAAAAAAAACATACAATACCCCCCCCAACATTACAACCCACCACCCACATACCCCTAATCTAACCCACCCAAACCCCCCTTAAAAAACCTAACATTAAGCCCCTGAAGATCTTCCTACCTTGTCTTCACCCAGCCGGGTACCATCCAATCCGTCCAGAAGAGGGTCCGAAGTCTTCATCCTATCCGGCCAGAAGAGGTCCCCCAGAGGGTCAGAAGTCTTCATCCAGACGGCATCTTCTATCTTCTTCCATCCGGAGCAGAGCGGGTCCATCTTGAAGCAGCCGGCGTGGATCCATCCTCTTCTAGCAACGTCAGATCAGCCAATCAGCCAATCAGATTGAGCTCACATTCTATTGGCTGTGCCGATCAGCCAATAGAATGTGAGCTTAATCTGATTGGCTGATTGGATCAGCCAATCCGATTGAACTTGAATCTGATTGGCTGATTCAATCAGCCAATCAGATTTTTTCTACCTTAATTCTATCAGCCAATCGGAATTCGAGGGACGCCATCTTGGATGACGTCATTTAAAGGAACCTTCATTCGGTGTTAGGACGTCGTTAGAAGAGGATGGATCCACGCCAGCTGCTTCAAGATGGACCCGCTCCGGATGGAAGAAGATAAAAGATGCCGCCTGGATGAAGACTTCAGACCCTCTGGAGGACCTCTTCTGGCCGGATAGGATGAAGACTTCGGACCCTCTGGAGGACCTCTTCTGGCCAGATAGGATGAAGACTTCGGACCCTCTTCTGGACAGATCGGATGGTACCCGGCTGGGTGAAGACAAGGTAGGAAGATCTGGGGCTTAGTGTTAGGTTTTTTAAGGGGGGTTTGGGTGGGTTAGATTAGGGGTATGTGGGTGGTGGGTTGTAATGTTGGGGGGGTATTGTATGGGTTTTTTTACAGGCAAAAGAGCTGATTTCTTTGGGGCATGCCCCGCAAAAAGTCCTTTTAAGGGCTGGTAATTTAATAGAGCTGTTAACTTTTTATTTTAGATTAGGGTAGGGCATTTTTTTATTTTGGGGGGCTTTGTTATTTTTTTAGGGGGCTTAGAGTAGGTGTAATTAGTTTAAAATTCTTGTAATCTTTTTTTATTTTTTGTAATTTAGTGGGGTTTTTTTTGTAATTTAGTTTAGTTTATTTAATCGTAGGTAGTTTAGTTAATTTATTTATTGATAGTGTAGTGTTAGGTTTAATTGTAACTTAGGTTAGGATTTATTTTACAGGTAATTTTGTAATTATTTTAACTAGGTAGCTATTAAATAGTAAATAAATATTTAATAGCTATTGTACCTGGTTAAAATAAATACAAAGTTGCCTGTAAAATAAATATAAATCCTAAAATAGCTACAATATAATTATTAGTTATATTGTACCTATATTAGGGTTTATTTTACAGGTAAGTATTTAGCTTTAAATAGGATTAATTTTTTTTTAATAAGATTTAATTTATTTTGTTAGATTAAAATTATATTTATTTTAGGGGGGTGTTAGGGATAGGGTTAGACTTAGCTTTAGGGGTTAATACGTTTATTAGAGTAGCGGCGAGGTCCGGTCGGCAGATTAGGGGTTAATACTTGAAGCTAAATGTCGGTGACGTTAGTGAGGGCAGATTAGGGGTTAATAATATTTTTTATAGGGTTTTTGAGGCGGGAGTGAGACGGTTTAGGGGTTAATACATTTATTATAGTGGCGGCGAGGTCCGGTCAGCAGATTAGGGGTTAATAAGTGTAGGTAAGGTAGTGGCGACGTTGGGGGGGGGCAGATTAGGGGTTAATAAATATTATGTAGGTGTCGGCGATGTTAGGGGCAGCAGATTAGGGGTACATAGGGATAATGTAGGTGGCGGCGGTATCCGGTTGGCAGATTAGAGGTTACATTTTTTTATTATAGTGGGGGCGATGTGGGGGGCCTCGGTTTAGGGGTACATAGGTAGTTTATGGGTGTTAGTGTACTTTAGAGCACAGTAGTTAAGAGCTTTATAAACTGGCGTTAGCCCATAAAGCTCTTAACTCCTGACTTTTTTCTGCGGCTGGAGTCTTGTCGGTAGAGGGTCTACCGCTCACTTCAGCCAAGACTCTAAATACCGGCATTAGGAAGATCCCATTGAAAAGATAGGATACGCAATTGGCGTATGGGGATCTGCGGTATGGAAAAGTCACGGCTGGAAAGTGAGCGTTAGACCCTTTCCTGGCTGACTCTAAATACCAGCGGGCGGTAAAAAGCAGCGTTAGGACCCCTTAACGCTGGTTTTGACGGCTAACGCAGAACTCTAAATCTAGGCGATAGTTTTTGTGTAACCAGAACTTAAGTTCAGAAATGTTCAGTGTAGGTGGGGAAATAATAGACAAAATTAGCTATTTTAAAGAAGAAAATTAAGGTGAACAAACTATTTGTAAACAATTTAATACACTCCACTAGGTAAAATTAATAATTGGGAACACATTATAGGGGCGATATTAGTGTACTGTCCCTTTAAGTTGTAGTAATTTGGAATGAAGATCTGGATAAGGTAAAATAAACTAATCTAATATGCATATTCAAATAATGTGGCACTAAAGGGATAGACTAGTAAAAATGAAACTGTCATGATTCAGATAGAACAGTCAATTTTAAGCAACTTTCTAATTTACTCCTATTATCAATTTTTCTTAGTTCTTATGGTATCTTTATTTGAAAAAGCAGGAATGTAAGCTTAGTAGCCGTCCCATTTTTGGTTCAGTACCTGGGTAGTGCTTGCTAATTGGTGTCACTGTCTAAATGGAGCCACCAATCCGGAGAAAATTAGAAAGTTGCTTAAAATGTAATGCTTTATCTGAATTATGAAAGTTTATTTTTGACTAGACTATTCATTTAACCCCTTAACGACCAAGGACGTACAGGGCACACCCTACAAAAAATATCAGTTAACAACCAAGGGCATACCCTGTATGTCTTCAGGGGTTTCAAGTGGTGGAAGCGATCCTGATCGCTTCCAGCCACTTTCAAGGTATTGCCGTGATGCCTCAATATTGAGGCATCACTGCAATACCATTTTTTTTACACATTGATGCAAAGAGAGCCACTCTGTGGCACTCTCTGCATCAGCCAGCGATTGTGCCAATCGTTGGCGGGTGGGAGCCATTGCAGGGCGGTGGGTGGGAGGCCTATCGGTGGCGAACTTCCAGCCAGCTTTGTGTGCACAAATGAAGTGGTGGGAGAGGGAGGGGGACATAATGTTGGGAAAGGGATCTGAGAGGGGTAGGGGGGAGGGTATTGAGGGGGTTAGCTACACTACAGAAAAAGTGGGAACAAAAAAAGCACAAATTGGGTACTGGCAGACAGCTGCCGATACCCAAAATGTTGGCAAATATTTAGGTACAAGCTACCTAATTAACCCCTTCACTGCTGGGCATAATACAAGTGTGGTGCACAGTGGCATTTAGCTGCCTTCTAATTACCAAAAAGCAGTGCCAAAGCCATATATGTCTGCTATATCTGAATAAAGGGGATCACAGAAAAGCATTTACAACCACTTGTGCCATAATTGCACAAGCTGTTTGTAAATAATTTCTGTGAGAAACCTTAAGTTAGTGAACTTTTTTTTATTTTATCGCATTTGGCGGTGAAATGGTGGCATGAAATATACCAAAATGGGCCTAGATCAATACTTTGGGTTGTCTGCTAAAAAAAAATATATACATGTCAAGGGTTATTCAGGGATTCCTGACAGATATCAGTGTTCCAATGTAACTATTGCTAAAAAAAATGTACCTCACCTTATGCAATATACAGTATGTCCATATTCAAGGATAGGTTGGAACTAAAGAGAATATATAATAAAGGCTCAAAAGCCCTGAAAAAAAGCCTTCATCTACCAAACACCTTTTGAAAAGCCCATTAAAAAAGCCAGAAAATTGAATAGTCATATTTTGTTAAAGACTGAGCAATGAAAATGTAACATAATGAAAATCTTAGCTTAGCTTAAGAAAATGATAATAATTTAAAAATTATGACAAAGGTTTTTTTTGGGGGGGGGGTTTATGCAACATAGCTTATTCAATTTCTTGTGGATTGACATAAATACAACATAACACAAAAAAGCTTAAATAGTATAAAAGTCTTTGAAATTGAAATCATGGAAACATTGCGGACCAGGGCTGTGATGTAAAATATAATATGGGATGCTTATTTAAAAAAAAAAAAAAAAAAAAGTGTTACTTATTGCACAATGTCTTTATAGGTTTGCTGAATACCACAGTAAATATCATAGTTTGTCAATGTAAAAATGAATGAACAAGTAAAGAACAAACCGAGGTGATAGAATGATTATATCATGAAAAAGAGCCACACTTAAATGGAAAAATCAGATAACTATTTTGTTTTTCTAAATAAAGCTCTTTCTTTTTCATTTTCTATTTATTATAATTATATTCTCATTTTTGTGCAATTCTGGAACAGTGTTTTTCTAGTCACATGTTAAGTGCATTGGTTAAACTCCTAAGGTCACTAGCATCAGCAGATTTTTCCTAGTGTCTCAAGGTCAGTAATAGGATGATGATCCTATTGTTATTTAGTAACAGCACACTTAATGCATGTCACTAAATAATAGTGGGTTCTTACGGCTGTTTGCAATGACTACCCTCCAAGATGCCAGTATAATAACTCATTTATTAACACGCAATTAACCTTATCTGTGACCCTATGCCACTGTAATTAACCCTAACCCAACAGTAATATATCCTAATGGCTGACCCGTGTGCTGGATTTAATGAATTTTGCTCCACCCACAAACATGTATGTTACTAGAATGTCACTAACAAATCTGTGAGAAAAATAAGTAAAGCAAGGTTTAATGAATTTCAAATATAAGCTCTATTTACAGCAAGGCCCCTCGACTTCAATAGTGTCTATGAATCTAAGCCTTTATGTCTTTATGCAGCACAACCTGGACATTTAAAATACACCTTTGTTTGATTTTGAAACCAATTGTACTGTGGCACAGAAACATATCTACTGATTGTTTGCTTAAAAAAAATCTACCCCTTATCTAATGTATTTCCATCTAACCTCAACCCCAAATCACAGGGTAATGCTAGTTAAGGACAAATGATTTAAAACTTATGTTTTTATTCAGTGTCAGTTTAGCTTCATTATCTCTTAAGTATGTCATGCAGGAAACAGATTGAAAAGTTTTTAAAGGGACATAAACCCAAATTTTCTTCTTTCATGATTCAGAAAGAGCACACAATTTTAACCCTTTAACGATGCATGTCGTACAGGGTACGTCGCACACAACCTGGTCTTTAAAGACCAGCGACGTACCCTGTACGACATTGGGGTCTAAAGCGGCTGGAAGTGATCAAGTAATTAAGATGGCGGGGACAATTGTGGGGTGGGGGAGGGAAGAGAGCTGTTTGGGATGGATCAGGGGGTGTGATGTGTCAGGTGGGAGGCTGATCTCTACATTAAAGCTAAAATTAACCCTGCAAGCTCCCTACAATCTACCTAATTAACCCCTTCACTGCTGGGCATAATACACGTGTGGTGCGCAGCTGCATTTAGCGGCCTTCTAATTACCAAGAAGCAACGCCAAAGCCATATATGTCTGCTATTTCTGAACAAAGGGGATCACAGAGAAGCTTTTACAACCATTTGTGCCATAACTGCACAAGCTGTTTGTAAATAATTTCAGTGAGAAACCTAAAATTGTTAAAAATGTAACGTTTTTTTTTTTTCATTTGATCGCATTTGGCGGTGAAATGGTGGCATGAAATATACCAAGATCGGTCTAGATCAATACTTGGGGTTGTCTACTACACTACACTAAGGCTAAAATTAACCCTAGAAGCTCCCTACATGCTCCCTAATTAACCCCTTCACTGCTAGGCATAATATACGTGTGGTGTGCAGTGGCATTTAGCGGTCTTCGAATTACCAAAAAGCAATGCCAAAGTCATATATGTCTGCTATTTCTGAACAAAGGGGATCCCAGAGAAGTGTTTACAACCATTTATGCCATAATTGCACAAGTTGTTTGCAAATAATTTCAGTGAGAAACCTAAAGTTTGTGAAAAAAATTGTGAAAAAGTGAACAATTTTCTTTATTTGATCTCATTTGGCGGTGAAATGGTGGCATGAAATATACCAAAATGGGCCTAGATGAATACTTTGGGATGTCTTCTAAAAAAAATATATACATGTCAATAGATATTCAGGGATTCCTGAAAGATATTAGTGTCCCAATGTAACTAGCGCTAATTTTGAAAAAAAGTGGTTTGGAAATAGCAAAGTGCTACTTGTATTTATGGCCCTATAACTTGCAAAAAAAGCAAAGAACATGTAAACATTGGGTATTTCTAAACTCAGGACAAAATTTAGAAACTATTTAGCATGGGAGTTTTTTGTGGTTGTAGATGTGTAACAGATTTTGGGGGTCAAAGTTAGAAAAAGTGTGTTTTTTTCCATTTTTTCCTCATATTTTATAATTTTTTTTATAGTAAATTATAAGATATGATGAAAATAATGGTATCTTTAGAAAGTCCATTTAATGTGTGGGTACAGTAAATGAGTAAGAGGAAAATTACAGCTAAACACAAACACCGCAGAAATTTAAAAATAGCTCTGGTCCCAAAGGGAAAGAAATTGAAAAATGGCCTTGTCCTTAAGGGGTTAAACAACTTTCCAATTTACTTATGTTATCAAATGTTCTTAGTTTTCTTGTTATCCTTTGTTTAAAAGCAGGGATATAAGCTCAGAAGTGTGCACGTGTCTGCAGAACTATATGGCAGCAGTTTTGCAACAATGTTATACATTAGCAGGAGCACTAGATGGCAGCACTGTTTCCTGTCATGTTGTGCCCCAGACGTGCATGCTACCTACCTAGGTATCTCTTCAACAAAGAATACAATAAGAATGAAGCAAATAGAAGTAAATTGGAAACTTTTTTAAAATTTGTATTCTCTATCTGAATAATGAAATAAATATTTTGGGTTTAATGTCCCTTTAAGAATCTCTGCCCAAAAAGGGGATAGTCTAAAAAAAATAAAAAAAAATTTGCCACTGAATTTGACTTTAGCATGTTTGATTATGATTTAGAACTATATTATTTGTGTTTTCAATACTAGACTTTTTAAACAAACTATTTCATAACAAAATAGTAAAACTTTAAATCAGCATTTTTAACTTTCTACTCATCTTTTAGATAAATTGTGACAAAGAATTAGAAATGCTGCATTCTGCTGGGTTTTGTATTTTAGCTTATAAAAAAACTATTGAAGATATTCAGTCTTTTGTAAATTAAAGAAAAATGCAAAACTAAGCATATTTTGCAGACAAAAATAAATATATTCTTTGCCTGCTAAAATTCAAGATTGTAAATTAAATTTGCATGTTTCTTATTGGAGCCTAATGTTTCTATGTTACAAAACAAATGTTCACATTTTATTTATAAGGATTCTTCTTTTTTTTATGCATTGAAACTGCATATGGGCTATTTTACAACTGGAAAAAAAAAACAATAATCATGTGTTTGATAATTACAAAATGAAAGAACATTTTGGGATATTTGTTCTTGGCATAAATTCTGAAACTTTTTTGCTAGTTCCTTTTCAACAAGAATCATCAAGTTGTTAAACTGCATTTGTAAAATCTATTAAGAAATAAATTAAAGTTATTATTTATTATCAGAAGTAAAATTTCCATTCTACTTGTAATATCAAATTTGACATGGTTTATTAATATTTCCCTGATGCAAATTTAGAAACAAGAAAACAAATACAGTGAAAGCTGAACAGGGAAAACAAATGTCAGTGATAACCACAGATTTAGTTTAGACATTTATATTGCATTTGAAACATCCTGTAACTGAATCTTCATGGATTCATTGCCAACTGTGATACATTGCAAGGGACCAACAATTAGATTAATAGATGGAATTACAGTTTACAAAGCACAAAGAAATAAACCCTATTTAACCATTCTGCTTCTGAGGTTTTATTGTTTTGTTTTCTTCACTGACCTGAGCTTTCCTATACTGTATATATATATATATATATATATATATATATATATATATATATATATATATATATACTTTAATTATTTTTGTAACCCATCAACACAAGTCACTGCTGGTCTTGATCGCAATTAAGTTATTATCTATATACAGTTACTATGTATAATATATGTAGTTACCATATAAGGGCAATCAGGTTGATACAAGGTTGCTGTTTACTCCTTTCGGCGATGTTTTGTCTGTACAACGCGTAAGATTAGAGTCTCACTAGCTTCTCCCTTGCTTAAGGGTTTAATAGCATGCTTCGGTCTTTATTAATTGCCCATGTATTAACTATTCTCTTGCCTCACAATTTGTTAATGCTGCCACCCAACTGGTTATTTGGAACTTTGGTCTGTCCCCGACTATCCCTCTGTCTGAAGATTCTCACTTGTTTCGCCTGATTCTTGCTGTCCCAGCCTGTCAACTTCACTACGGTAACTTGTATTACTTTTCCTGCTAGACATGAGTTTCCCTCAGTTTGTCTTAAGAATGCTAAGTGGTTTATGACTATGTTTCAGACAGTATTTGATAAACCTGAACTTTTGGAGGATGTTGAGACTTCTCTTTTAGATCTCTAACAATGCAATTAATCTTTAGCACTGTATGCTATTGATTTTTGAACCCTTGCAGCAGAGACAGATTGGAATACTGGTGCCCTGAAGGCTGCTTCCGCCAATGTCTTAGAGAGAGAATCAAGGGGTCGATCCGATAAAAATCGTCGCCCGCAAAAGCCGGCGACGCCAATAATTGCGCGGATTTGGTATCCTATATACGGCGTAAGCTAGAAGTTACGCGCGTATATTTCTGCCGTCGCCCGCAGTTTTTTGGGCCATAGGCAGGTATACCAAACCCGCGCAGTTTGGTATCCAATATGCAGCGTAAGGACTTACGTGGCGAAAATGGAGAAAACTTACTCCATTTTCACCTCGCCACAAAAAGCAGCCGTAAGAAGCCTTACGCTGACTATTGGAGCCCCGTAACTCCCTAAACTAACTAGAAAATAAACCTAACACCTAACGCATGCGCAATGTCTATCTCCCTGTCAACCGCGATCTGCTAAAATAAACCTAACACCTAACGCATGCGCAATGTCTATCTCCCTGTCAACCGCGATCCCCCCCCCCCGAAATCCCTAATAAAGTTATTACCCCCTAAACCGCCGCTCCCGGACCCCGCCGCCATCTACATAAACTAACCCCCTACTGTGAGCCTCTAAAACCGCCGCCATCTACCTTATCTATCCCCTAATCTGACCCCTTACACCGCCGCCACCTATATAAAAATTATTAACCCCTAATCTAATCCCCCTATACCGCCGCCAGCTATATTAATATTATTAACCCCTAATGTAAGCCCCTTACACCGCCGCCATCTCTATTAAAATGATTAACCCCTAATTTAATCTACCTACCCCGCCGCCAGCTATATTATCTATATTAACCCTAAGTATATTATAGTTAATATAGTTATTACATTATATATATTAACTATATTAACCCTAATTATATTAGGGTTAATATAGTTACTATAGTATTTATATTAACTATATTAACTCTATCTAACCCTAACACCCCTAACTAAATTTATATTAAATTAATCTAATTAATTTATAAACTAAAATATTCCTATTTAAATCTAAATACTTACCTATAAAATAAACCCTAAGATAGCTACAATATAATTAATAATTACATTGTAGCTATGTTAGGGTTAATATTTATTTTACAGGTAAATTGTTAATTATTTTAACTAGGTATAATAGATATTAAATAGTTATTAACTATTTAATATCTACCTAGTTAAAATAATTACCCAATTACCTGTAAAATAAATCCTAACCTAAGTTATAAATACACCTACACTATCAATAAATTAAATAAAGTACAAACATCTATCTAAAAATACAATTAAATTAACTAAACTAAATTACAAAAAAAAACAAACACTAAATTACAAAAAATAAAAAAAAGATTACAAGATTTTTAAGCTAATTACACCTATTCTAAGCCCCCTAATAAAATAATAAACCCCCAAAATAAAAAAAATTCCCTGCCCTATTCTAAATTAAACATATTTCAAAGCTCTTTACCTTACCAGCCCTTAAAAGGGCCTTTTGTGGGGCATGCCCCAAAGAATTCAGCTCTTTTGCATTCAACAAATACAATCCCCCCCCCCATTACAACCCACCACCCACATACCCCTATTCTAAACCCACCCAAACCCCCCTTAAAAAAGCCTAACACTACCCCCCTGAAGATCTCCCTACCTTGTCTTCACCACACCGGGCCGAACTCCTGATCCGATCCGGGCGATGTCGTCCTCCAAGCGGCAAAGAAGAATTCTTCCTCCGGCGACGTCTTCCTCCAAGCGGCAGCAAAGTCTTCATTCTTCCGGCGGCATCTTCAATCTTCTTTCTTCGCTCCGCCGCGGAGCATCCATCCCGGCCGACTGCTAAACTTGGAATGAGGTACCTTTAAATGACGTCATCCAAGATGGCGTCCGCCGAATTCCGATTGGCTGATAGGATTCTATCAGCCAATCGGAATTAAGTTAAAAAAATCTGATTGGCTGATTGAATCAGCCAATCAGATTCAAGTTCAATCCGATTGGCTGATCCAATCAGCCAATCAGATTGAGCTCGCATTCTATTGGCTGTTCCGATCAGCCAATAGAATGCGAGCTCAATCTGATTGGCTGATTGGATCAGCCAATCGGATTGAACTTGAATCTGATTGGCTGATTCAATCAGCCAATCAGATTTTTTTAACTTAATTCCGATTGGCTGATAGAATCCTATCAGCCAATCGGAATTCGGCGGACGCCATCTTGGATGACGTCATTTAAAGGTACCTCATTCCAAGTTTAGCAGTCGGCCGGGATGGATGCTCCGCGGCGGCGGAGCGAAGAAAGAAGATTGAAGATGCCGCCGGAAGAATGAAGACTTTGCTGCCGCTTGGAGGAAGACGTCGCCGGAGGAAGAATTCTTCTTTGCCGCTTGGAGGATGACATCGCCGGAGGAAGATTTCTTCTTTGCCGCTTGGAGGACGACATCGCCCGGATCGGATCAGGAGTTCGGCCCGGTGTGGTGAAGACAAGGTAGGGAGATCTTCAGGGGGGTAGTGTTAGGATTTTTTAAGGGGGGTTTGGGTGGGTTTAGAATAGGGGTATGTGGGTGGTGGGTTGTAATGGGGGGGGGATTGTATTTGTTGAATGCAAAAGAGCTGAATTCTTTGGGGCATGCCCCACAAAAGGCCCTTTTAAGGGCTGGTAAGGTAAAGAGCTTTGAAATTTGTTTAATTTAGAATAGGGCAGGGAATTTTTGTTATTTTGGGGGTTTATTATTTTATTAGGGGGCTTAGAATAGGTGTAATTAGCTTAAAAATCTTGTAATCTTTTTTTTATTTTTTGTAATTTAGTGTTTGTTTTTTTTTGTAATTTAGTTTAGTTAATTTAATTGTATTTTTAGATAGATGTTTGTAGTTTTTTAAATTTATTGATAGTGTAGGTGTATTTGTAACTTAGGTTAGGATTTATTTTACAGGTAATTGGGTAATTATTTTAACTAGGTAGATATTAAATAGTTAATAACTATTTAATATCTATTATACCTAGTTAAAATAATTAACTATTTACCTGTAAAATAAATATTAACCCTAACATAGCTACAATGTAATTATTAATTATATTGTAGCTATCTTAGGGTTTATTTTATAGGTAAGTATTTAGATTTAAATAGGAATATTTTAGTTTATAAATTAATTAGATTAATTTAATATAAATTTAGTTAGGGGTGTTAGGGTTAGATAGAGTTAATATAGTTAATATAAATACTATAGTAACTATATTAACTATATTAACCCTAATATAATTAGGGTTAATATAGTTAATATATATAATGTAATAACTATATTAACTATAATATACTTAGGGTTAATATAGATAATATAGCTGGCGGCGGGGTAGGTAGATTAAATTAGGGGTTAATCATTTTAATAGAGATGGCGGCGGTGTAAGGGGCTTACATTAGGGGTTAATAATTTTAATATAGATGGCGGCGGTGTTAGGGGCTCACTTTAGGGGGTTATAGATATAATATAGCTGGCGGCGGGGTACGGGAGCGGCGGTTTAGGGGTTAATAACTTTATTAGGTTGCGGCGGGGTACGGGAGCGGCGGTTTAGGGGTTAATAGCATTTTTATTGTTAGGCTAGTGAGGGGGGATAGCGGATAGAGGGTTAGACAGTGCGGGCTATGTTAGGGAGGCGTGTTAGACAGTGCGGGCTATGTTAGGGAGGCGTGTTAGACAGTGCGGGCTATGTTAGGGAGGCGTGTTAGACAGTGCGGGTGTTTTAAACTTTAGTCAGGTTTTATAGGCGCCGGCAGATTCTAACGTGGCGCAAGTCACTGGCGACGCCAGAAATTTGTACTTACGCAGATTTCTGGACATCGCTGGTTTGTCAGACTTACGGCACGTTAGCATCTGACGGCGACCTATATGGGATGGCTCGAGTTGCGAGCTGAAACTGCGGGCGACGCCGGTTCCCTCGCTTGCGCCGCAAACTGCGATCGATATCGGATCGCGCCCCAAGGGTGAAATTATCTATTGAGGCATTCTTGAATCACTTGATGGATTCATTAAACTGTGTATTTGACTTGATTCTCTTTATCATTAGACATGTGCAACGCTAAAAAAAAATGTTTATTTTTTTATTTTCATTAGTTAAATAAATAATTTAGTTTCGGCAAATTAGCTTAGTTAAGTTTAAAAAAAAAAATTGTTTCAGCAAATTAGTTATGTTAAGTTAAATCGTTTTTTCAGATCCGTTCGTTTTTTCGGATCCATTCTTTATTCATATGCATTATTCTATTCTGAAGTTTAGAATAGAATAATGCATATGAATAAAGAATGGAACCCGAAAAAGTGAAAGGATCCGAAAAAATGATTTAACTAAACATAACTAATATGCCGGTGATTGGCGAAACAAAATTATTTAAAATCGCTTCCACCACCCGCATTGCTGACACTAAATAAAGCTTTTAACCCCTAAACTGCCATCCCCCCACATAGTCAATACTAACTAAACCTATTAGCCCCTAAACCACAGACCCCCCCACATCACCAACACTACCTAAACTTATTAACCCCTAAACCGCAGTTCCCCAACATCGCCGACACTAACTAAATCACTAAATAAAGCTATTAACCCCTAAACGATAGTTACCTGACATCGCTGACACTAACTAAACCTATTAACCCCTAAACCGCAGTTCCCCGAGATCGCCTACACTAACTAAACCTATTATCCCCTAAACCGCAGTTCCCCGAGATTGCCTACACTAACTAAACCTATTATCCCATAAACCGCAGTTCCCCGAGATCGCCTACACTAACTAAACCTATTATCCCCTAAACTGCAGTTCCCTGACATTGCCGACACTAACTGAAACACTAATTTAAACTGGAATAAAGTTTTGATTTTTATGCTCAGGCTCTGGGACTTTCTCCTCTTTTTTGCTATGACTAACTAAACCTATTAACCCCTAAACCGCCGTACACCCACAAGGCCAACAATAACTAAACCTATTAACCACTAAACCGACCTAAATTAAACTATATTAACCCCTTAACCTAATACCCCCTAACTTTAACATAATTAAAATAGACCTAAATTAAAGTTACAATTATTAACTAACTACCTATTTAAAAATAAATCCAAACTTAACTGTGAAATAAAAATAAAACCTAAGCTAGCTACAATATAACTATTTACTAACTACCTATTTAAAAATAAATACAAACTTAACTGTGAAATGAAAATAAAACCTAAGTTTACACTAATAAAACTACAATTACAAAAAATAATGAAAAATAAAATTACAAAAAATAAAAAAACTACCATTACAAAAAATAACAAACAAAATTATCCAAAAAATAAAAAAGATATCTATTCTAATACCCCGTTTTAAAAAAAAAACACCCCAAAATATAAAAACTCAAATCTATAATAAACTACCAAGGGCCCTTAAAAGGGCCATTTGTAGGGCATTGCCCTAAAGTTAACAGTTCTTTTGCAAAAATAAAAACAAACACCCCATAACATTACAAACCCTCAAACCCACAAAATAAAAATAAACCTAATCTACCCATTTCCCCGAAAGGGCATTTGTATGGGCATTGCCCTTAAAAGGGCATTCAGCTCTTTTCCAGCCCATTAAAAAATGCCTCATCTAAAAAAAATAAAAATCAGCCAATAGGAATGAGAGCTGCTTAAATCCTATTGGCTGTTTAAATCAGCCAATAGGATTTAAACAGCTCTCATTCCTATTGGATGATTTAAATTTTTCAGCCAATAGGAATGCAACAGTACCCCAATATAAAAGGGGTACCTTGCATTGAATCCTCAGTGTGCGGCAGACGATCACATGAAGAGGACCTCCACATCAGACCAATCGACTTCCGCCTCCGTGCATCCACCGACCGCTCCGCCTCCGATGGGATGAGAATAGGAGATGCCGGTCCTACTAGCTAAATGCCCTTTTAAGGGCAATGCCCATACAAATGCCCTTTTCAGGGCAATGGGTAGATTAGGTTTTTTTTTAGTTAGTTTTTTTTTTTATTTTGTGGATTTTGGGGGGGTGGGGGTTTGTAATGTTAGGAGGTGTTTGCTTTTATTTGTTTGCAAAAGAGCTGTTAACTTTAGGGCAATACCCTACAAAAGGCCCTTTTAAGGGCCCTTGGTAGTTTATTATAGATTAGGTTTTTATTTTATTTTTTTTAAACGGGGTATTAGAATAGGAATCATTTTTATTATTTTTTGTAATTTCGTTTGTTATTTTTTGTAATGGTATTTTTTTTTATTTTTTTGTAATTTTCGTATTTATTATTTTTTGTAATTGTAGTTTTAATTTTTTAGTAATCTTGTTTTTTTTATTTTTAGTAATGTTAGGTTTTTTATTTTTATTAATGTTAGGTTTTATTAGTGTAAGCTTAGCTTTTATTTTTATTTCACAGGTAAGTTTGTATTTATTTTAACTAGGTAGTTAGTAAATAGTTATATCGTAGCTATCTTAGGTTTTATTTTTATTTCACAGGTAAGTTTGAATTTATTTTTAAATAGGTAGTTAGTTAATAATTGTAACTTTAATTTAGGTCTATTTTAATTATGTTAAAGTTAGGTGGTGTTATTTTTAGGGGTTAATAGTTTAATTTAGGCTGTTGCGATGTGGGGGCCGGCGGTTTAGGAGTTAATAGGTTTAGTTAGTGTTGGCGATGTTTGGGAATGGCGGTTTAGGGATTATTAGGTTTAGTTAGTGTTTCAGTTAGTGTCGGCGATGTCGGGGAACTGCAGTTTAGGGGTTAATAAGTTTAGTTAGTGTCTGCGATGTCGGGTCACTCTGGTTTAGGGGTTAACAGGTTTAGTTAGTGTCGGCGATGTCAGGGAACTGTGGTTTAGGGGTTAATAGGTTTAGTTAGTGCCGGCGATGTCGGGGAATGGCGGTTTAGGGGCTAATAGCTTTATTTGGTGATTTAGTTGATGTTGGCGATGGCAGGGAACGGTGGTTTAGGGGTTAATAGCTTTATTTAGTGAATTTAGTTAGTGTCTCAGCTATATCAGGGAACTGCGGTTTAGGGGTTAATAGCTTTATTTAGTGATTTAGTTAGTGTCGGCGATGTCTGGGAACTGCAGTTTAGATTAGAACAATGAAAAATTCTGAATATGAATAATGGATCTGAAAATTCGGAAAATGATTTATTCATTTTCGGAATTTTTCGGGATTTTAGATATGGTGCCGATTCGAAAATTCGGATGCATTCAAATCTCCGAATCGACCAACATGCGGCCAAAAACTAAATTCGTCCGAAACAAAATGCACATGTCTATTTATCATGAAAGGCTATCAGAAGGAGAAAGAACTCGAAGATTTCTCAGACCCAGAATAAAGCTATCTCCTCAATTCCCTCCTCCTCCTTCTCCTTCAGAACAATCAAATCCAGGGTAAGAACCAATGGAAATCTGTGCCATTTATATTTCAGAGGCTGAATGATTGAAACTTTGTACACAATGAGGCCTATTTATCAAGCCATCAACCACAAATACGCTGGAATTCCGCAGCGTAATTGTGACGAGCCTGATTCGCCTCATTTATCAAAGCCTCCAGACCAGCAAAAGTTGAAATTTGGGACGTAACATACGATCCGCCGGTCTCAATCCAACACAGATCGATGCTTATGTCATAACAGATGTTCCAAAAACAAATTCGGCACTATCTGACAACTTTTGCTAGTTATCAAACTTCTAACAGGTACACTCACCACTACTCTGGCCCAGCGTACCTGGTTTTCAATCCGCCACACTGGAGGCCACGGATGCCATAGGAATCAATGGGAGTCTGAAAGCAGCGAAAGCTTATGTTCGATGCTGCCAGATTTCCCATTGATTTCTATGCTCAAATAAAAGTTACGTTTACACCTAACACCCTAACATGTTCCCCGAGTCTAAAGACCCCTAATCTGCCGCTCCTACACCACCGCAACTATTATACTAAAATTACATTTAACTATATTAAACTATTAATTAACCTACCCTAACTATTATACTACAATTACATTAAACTACAAATTAAATTAACTATATTATATATTTAAAAACCTAACCCTACTCAAGTTATTTAAATCTACTATTAAAAATTACTAAGTTACAAAAATAAAAAAACACTAAATTACACAAAATAAAAAATAAATTATCAAATATTTAAAAAAAATTACACCTAATCTAATAGCCCTATGAAAATAAAAAAGCCCCCTCAAAATAAAAAAAACCCTAGCCTACAGTAAACTACCAATGGCCCTTAAAAGGACCTTTTCAGGGCATTGCCCCAAAGAAATCAGCTCTTTTACCTGTAAAAAAATACAAATACCCCCAACAGTAAAACCCACCACCCACACAACTAACCCCCCAAATAAAAACCTATCTAAAAAACCTAAGCTCCCCATTGCCCTGAAAAGGGCATTTGTATGGGCATTGCCCTTAAAAGGGCTTTTAGTTTTTTTTTCAGCCCAAACCCCTAATCTAAAATTAAAACCCACCCAATAAACCCTTAAAAAATGTAACACTAACCCCCGAAGATCCACTTACAGTTTTTGAAGACCCGACATCAATCCTCAATGAAGCAGCAGAAGTCCTCAGCAAAGCCGGCAGAAGTCTTCATCCAAGCCGGCAGAAGTCTTCATCCAGACAGCATCTTCTACCTTCATCCATCCGGCGCGGAGCGGCTCCATCTTCAAGACATCCGACGTGGAGCATACTCTTCTTCCGACGTCTTTTGAACAATGAAGTTTCCCTTTAAATGACGTCATCCAAGATGTCATCCCTTACATTCCGATTGGCTGATAGAATTCTATCAGCCAATGGGAATTAAGGTGGAAAAAAATCCTATTGGCTGTTGCAATCAGCCAATAGGATTGAGCTTCAATCCTATTGGCTGATACAAGTCTCTATTGTGGACAGAAAGATCACCTACTCCGCAATTTCCCTTCTCGGCCAGTGACAGATTGGGCTTAATTTTGGTGAGAGGTACAACGTTAACCAATATTTCAGATCTAACCTCTTATAAGTAAAAACTATATATTCCCATGTGGTTATCCCTCTTGGGAAAACATTTGACCTTTTCGCTCTTAAAGACTGGTGCTGCAGGAATTTTTTTTTATTTTTTTTTATAATATTTTTATTGAGGTTTGAAAATTAAAGTACATACAAGGAATAAAATGCAATACAGAAAGCTCTGATCATATATACTTATGCACCAAGGTACAAGTAATTACATTTACTACATATACAACGCAAATTGCTATGATACAGAAAGTTTCAGAAAAAAAAAAAACAGTGTATATTAAAGTACCATATTGCGCAAGAAACCTCTTTTTCTTTTACTCTTAGGTTTGTTTGAAAGGGGGTTCACAGCAAAAGTATAAGCATGTAAATCTAAAGTACCCCTATGCACAAATAACACTTGATATAAGTGAAATTATATAACATGGAACTCATGGATATGATATAAAGATTATATTTTAAATAGATGAATATAATTTGAAGTTTGCTTATTGGTTAAAATGAAAAGGGAATGAAGACCTGCAGCAATGCCTGAATTTGTTAAGATACATAAAATTGAGGCAAAAGAACCAGGAAAGAAAACATTAACTAGGGAATAGGACTATCAATAAATTAGCAAGAGGTAGGCTTACAAGAAGCTAGGGGCCATATTCTATAAAATAATGCTCAGGATCCGGCACCACCCAGGGCCCTTGGGTTGGCGCCAGACACCCATGAAAACAGAATGGGGTCCCATACTTAAAAACAAAAACAAACTAGAATCTCTTTGTGAGAACTGAAATGATTTGAGATAGTATATGTCTCAGTCCCCGGGTGTCTTCCCAGCTCTACCCTAGTATTAGTATAGCCTCTATCGGCACTGCAACTGGTCCCTAAAAATAAAAAGGTCATATTGAATGCGGTACTTATCAAGGGAAACCGCACAGTAAACTTTGGGATTTAAGTAAACACCCAAAGCTCTAGATAAAGTGGGGGGGGGGGGGGGAGTGATAAAAGTAGAAATAAAAACATATAGATAGATATGGAGCCAGCCGCTCAGCTATTAAAGAACCGTGGAATAAAATATTGAGAATTCAGTGGCCTCTTAACACTAACTGTATAAACGCAACTTGGAGCTCAAATACTATCTGTAGAAGCCAACGCATAGATAATCAAATAGAACAGTGTGGAGGAGCACAATAACAGCATCAAGTAAGCAGCTTCATCTCCACTAATATATTTATGAATAGCACTTGGCCACTATATAGACTCATTGAGATATCTGTATATCCTATAAATCTGGACTATAGGAACTGGTACATATCTATACCTGTAGAGAAGGGCTAAACTGTAGGTGTGAGAGCTGCTAGTGATGACTCAATACAGATTTAATACAGATTTGACCCCTCAAATAGTAATAAACATTGCTAAACAATATGTTCTGTCTGGCTATCACCACTAGGATAATATTTAACCCTAAACTAACCAGGCAGTAATATATTCTATAAGCAGGAGCTATACCATGAATGATAATTATATATATAAAAAAAAAAGGAAAGAAAAAAAAACACACATACAAGAAGGGGTGACTTAATATCTGCAATAAAGTTAGATGGGGTGCTACAATTGTGTATCATTATAAATCAAGTCAGGGACTATCATATAAGGCATGTAACTCGCTAACGGTCCCCAACTCCTTACCGGCATCTTGAGTATTACAGTGCATTGTTTAAAATATAACCCCCCATGGTAGAATAGATGCATATATGGAGTATCCCACAACTGAATAACATTTTAACATGCGTAGCTGTATTAAAGACTAGAACCAACCTTACCAGTGCACTTATGAAAAATAAAACTATGTAACAAACACCAACACTGTCAGACCAAGGTTATCTCAGTATTCTCTATAAACTATTATTGACATTATAGTAACCTTTAGTTAAAGTCACTGTAGGATAAAGCTCTCAAATAGAACAGTATAGGAGGTATGAAATTGCTCCGTAAAGCACTCCAACGCTTGAATGTCTTTCCGACTTTCCTTTCCTTTTTTTCAAGAGGCTAGATGCCTGAAGCGTGTTCTGAGGGCGTGAAGCATGTCCTAAAATAATATAGCATAGTCACTCAGCCTGACTATCGGAGCAAATTCAGGACAGTAGGCAATCAACCTATTCCCACTTTAAAGTACGTGTCTTTATCAGGAACGCTCTGTATTGCATGTACTCCAACCGCTCGTACAGGCCAGGTGATATTGACAGAAACGCTGCATTCTCCACACAGTACGTCTTCAGCCCCTGCACATAACTTGACTGCGTCAGGCCTAGCCTCGCCACCACAAAGTAGAGGGGCGACTCTCCAGACATGGCCGCCGCCTGCAGAAGCCACACCCATCATGGTTAACGGCAGGTCCGGTAGCAAAATTGGATTCTTCATAGCGCAGAGTAGGTTTATATTCAGACTAGAGTTACAAGTTGTATCAGGGTAACCCCCAGTTCCAGCGACCCTGGTTAGCCAGTCGCTGCCACAAGAGAAAGCAGCATCCTTCCGCCCCTGGGGAACAAAGTGGTTGCTGAAGATCGCAGAGGTCGGCCCAGCAACATAGTCACACTGAGAAGTGTTAGAATCTTTAGGGATCAGAGTCAGGGCAGCATGGTGATCGGCGGACAATGTAGAGTTGTCTTCTCTCTCTGCTATGTTATCACACCATTCTCTTAGAGCCAGTTCTAGGCTAACAAAGTGTTCCTGCAAGAGCTGCGTTACAGCCAGTCTCCAGTTATCTAAGGCCTCCATCACTTCAGAGCTTCTTAGTTTCTTATAGAGCTTACATAAACGTCCATCAAAGGGCTCCCAATAAGTCCAGCAATGTTAAGTATAAAAGGGTCCCCTTTTGATATTTCAACAACTATTTTGGATAACAATAATCATAAATTATAGCATATGAGAGTCAGGAGCTCTTTACACACGCGACTGGATCCTTTGCTAGTTGGCTCCGCCCCCCCTGCAGGAATTTTTCTGGATTCTATTCTTGCTACTAATCTTGCTGTACCTAGAGTGAAGAAGAATCGCTTCCTCTTTGTAACAACTATCAGTGGTCAGCCACTAGGTTCTGGCCTGATTAAATAACCAAAAACATGTATATGTAGCCACTAATGCCTCCTATATATATCTATAATTTATTTGAGCATTAAAAATGTCACAGGTGCAGCACTTTAGTGCTATTACTGCAGTGTATATTATTAAGCTGTAGCTTTATGAACTCCAAGCTGGGCTGGGAGTTAAAAGTAAGTTTATTTCATGCCATGCTTGGAGTTTGCGCTTTCCTCCTTTTGAAACTGATTGAATACTAGACCAATACTTTACTTTATACTACAGGGATTCTGCATAAATAACAGTTAATATTTGACTTAGTCTGATCTCCAACCATACCTGTAATCTTTGGCCTACCTAACATTCTCCTTGTCTCAAGGTGAACTCATGGCTTGGGGGACGAGATGTTACAGTTCCTGTTTGAAATCACCCACTGTAACCAAGATTTCATGCATAGCCACACTATCCAAATACCCAGCTTTGCACTCCAAATACTTTGACTTCTCAGACATCTTTTCCAAAAATAGTGTTGAAAACTAGCCACCTCACCGACCATATGATTGTGATACAGAATTACTACCTGGTGCACCCATTCCAAAAGGATGGACTTTTCCTCTTTTTCAATGTGAATCTTGAGCTTTGAGGAATGCATCCAAGATAATATAAAACAAGGTTTTATCAGGCTGTCTTCTGCTCCTACATGAGCAGGGTTCTTTTTTTGGGGAAAAGGACGGAGTTCTCAGACCTTGTATTGACTATTGGGAGCTGAATCACATCACTATAAAAGTGTTTTTATATTCCTCTAATCTTAGAGTTGTTTGATGCACTCCAGGGAACAAATTATTTCACAAAACTTAATCTTAGAAGGGCCTACAATCTCATTCTGATTAAGGAAGGACATGAGTGGAAGGCCGTATTTAATACCCGGCCACTATTAGTATTTAGTCATGCCCTTTGGCCTGTCTAATTCCCTAACAGTATTTAAATGCTTTGTGAATTCCATTTTTCATGAACAACTTAATAAATTTATAATTGTTTACCTTAACAACATTCTGATTTACTCAAACTTTCAAAGAATATGTAGCCCGTGTGAAGACCATACTCAGTTATAAAGAAAATGTAAAATTTACACCAAACTGGAGAAGTGCCTCTTTCATAAAACCAAAATTCAATTTCTAGGATGTATCATCACGCGCCAAGGTTTTGAGATGGATCCTGCGATGGCCCTATCCAGATTTCATTCAACTTTTCTTGGGGTATGCCAGTTACTACCAAAATGTATTAGAGGTTTGTTAACTTTGGTAACTAACGTCCCTTACTGCTAAAAACTAGGAATGGGTGAAAGTTTTGCAACATTCGAAAAATTAAACAAATTTATTCATTTTGAATGTTTCTACAACATTCTCTCATTCATTTAAAGTAATGGTAATTATTGTATTGTAGTAATGTCTTCAAATATAATATTTGATTTAAATTTTTCGAATTTGAATATTGCATAATTCGAATCAAAATTTTGAATCAATATATTTGTAAAAGTATTTATAATGCTCTCTTTAAATGTAATATTCAAATTATGCAATATTTGAAATAGAAAAATTCAAATCAATATATTAGGATCTATTATGTATCAATTTAACAAATTCCTTATAACATGAACAATTGAACTTCTGAATAGTATTTGTTAAATTGAATGTTACATTTGAAATTTCAAATGTGGATATTTGATCTAATTATGAACATTTGAAAACTAAAGTAACATTTGAAAACTAGAAATAACATTCAATTACCGAATTTTATTGGATTTTCATTCTTATCAAAGTTCGATTGTCAATACTTTAACACATTTGTTCATTTGTTTTGAATGTTTGTACAACATTCTCTCATTCATTTAAAGTAATGGTAATTAATGTATTGTAGTAATGTCTTTAAATATATTTGATTTAAATTTTTCGAATTTGAATATTGCATAATTCGAATCAAAATTTTGAATCAATATATTTGTAAAAGTATTTATAATGCTCTCTTTAAATGTAATATTCAAATTATGCAATATTTGAAATAGAAAAATTCAAATCAATATATTAGTATCTATTATGTATCAATTTACTAAATTCCTTATTACATGAACAATTGAACTTCTGAATAGTATTTGTTAAATTGAATGTTACATTTGAAATTTCAAATGTGGATATTTGATCTAATTATGAACATTTGAAAACTAAAGTAACATTTGAAAACTAGAAATAACATTCAATTACCGAATTGTATTGGATTTTAATTCTTATCAACGTTCGATTGTCCAAAACGAATGTCCACAGGACTATTCGTTCTACCAAGCGAATCACCACATTCACCCATCCCTACTAAAAATGCAACTATAAGATCTTGGGATGAGAAAGCTGAAAAAGCCTTTGAGACTAAAACAGGCGTTTACCATGGCATCAGTTCTGCATCATCCAAATTCCGCTTTCCAATACAATTAGAAGTCGATACCTTCAATGTGGGAGCCAGAGCTAGCCTCTCACAAAGTGATCCAGTCACATTGTTCTCCAAAATTGTTCTGCTACCGAATATAATTACAATGTAGGTAATAAGGAACTAGTAAGTAGAAGAAACATCCAAACCTGTCATCCTCTTTTATTAAATTGGATTTGTGAAACTCAACTGGTAAGATGTATTCATATATTTGAAATAAACAATGCATAAATGAAAGTTGTAAGCAGAGATTTAAAAGCAAAAATTATAATTGAAAAACCTCTAAATAGAATATCTGCTGAATTACTATACAACTACTATAAGAATATAAGCAGAAACAAATTAGATTGTATTTGCAATAGATAATATTGAATCTATTCCCAAAAGTAGAATGTGCTATGAATAAGCTGTGTAATGTATTATGCCCCAAGTGGAGATATGAGAGATTGCAGGTTTACACAATGTTGCAGAGTAACATGTGGATACTGATTTAAAATAACTGCAGAGCCGATCATAGGTTGCAAAGTATATACAGCAATAACAAAGTTTAAACAAAAGGTTTACTTACAGTAAGGAGATGAGTGGATAAAGTATAGCTCATATATATAGTTACCACGGGATGTAGCAGTAGTGGACAGCAAGCAGTTACAGAAGTTGAATATAATCCAGAATATAAAGTAATGGTTTTAACTGCAAGTTCCTTTTAACACAATAGTGAACAAGCGGCAACACCAATAAGCGAATTATAAATAGTTCATGAGATCCGTAGGTAAAACAGAAGCAATTTTTAACAACTAAGATGCAGAGGAGATGCGAGAGCACTCTCTGAAAGCTTGTCAATAACCAAGTGCATTAGCAAGGTGCAGCTGATATTTATTGATTGGAGAGGAGGTGTGCAAAAGTATGGAAGAAAGGAATTAAAGGGGCAGAGGAAAATATATGACAGAACCATTCCTTATTTTTACTGGCCATAAAAACCTTTTCGGCTAGATTAGAGTTTTTGTCGGTAAGGCTTGCGGTGCTAACGCTCAGTTCCAGCTTACCGCTCACCTACAAACAACGCTGGTATTACAGGTTTTTTTTCAACCCGGCGTTAGCCTCTAAAAAGTGAGCATTGAGCAAAATTTTGCTCCACATCTCACCTCAATACCAGCGCTACTTACGGTAGCGGTAAGATGGCTAAACGTGCTCGTGCACGATTTCCCCATAGGAAACAATGGGGCAGATTTGGCTGAAAAAAAACCTAACACCTGCAAAAAAGCAGCGTTCAGCTCCTAACGCAGCCCTATTGTTTCCTATGGGGAAATACATTTTATGTCTACACCTAACACCCTAACATGAACCCCGAGTCCAAACACCCCTTATCTAACACTTATTAACCCCCAATCTGCCCCCCTCCGACATCGTCCCCACCTGCATAATCTTATTAACCCCTAATCTGCCACACCGGACACCGCCGCCACCTACATTATACCTATGAACCCCTAATCTGCTGCCTCCAATTTTGCCGACACCTACATTATATTTATTAACCCCTAATCTGCCGCCCCCAACATCGCTGCAACTATATTAAATTTATTAACCCCTAATCTGCCGCTGCCAACGTCGCCGCCACTATAATAAAGTTATTAACCCCTAAACCTAAGTCTAACCATAATCCTAACACCCCCCTAACTTAAATATAATTTAAATACATCTAAATAAATTTACTACAATTAACTAAATTATTCCTATTTAAAACTAAATACTTACCTGTAAAATAAACCCTAAGCTAGCTACAATATAACTAATAGTTACATTGTATCTAGCTTAGGGTTTATTTTTATTTTATAGGCAACTTTGTATTTATTTTAACTAGGTAGAATAGTTATTAAATAGTTATTAATTATTTAATAACTACCTAGCTAAAATAAATACAAATTTACCTGTAAAATAAACCCTAACCTAAGTTACAATTACACCTAACACTACACTATAATTAAATTAATTACCTAAACTAACTACAATTAAATACAATTAAATTAAATAAACTAAATTACGGAAAAAACCCCCCACTAAATTACAGAAAATAAAAAAGAAATTTTTAAACTAATTACACCTAATCTAATCCTACTAATAAAATAAAAAATCCCCCCAAAATAATAAAAATCCCTACCCTATACTAAATTACAAATAGCCCTTAAAAGGGCCTTTTGCAGGGCATTGCCCCAAAGTAATCAGCTCTTTTACCTGTAAAAAAAAATACAATACCCCCCCAACATTAAAACCCACCACCCACACACCCAACCCTATTCTAAAACCCACCCAATACCCCCTTAATAAAACCTAACACTACCCACTTGAAGATCAACCTACCTTGAGACATCTTCAGCCAGCAGGACACAAGTGGTACTCCAGACGGCCAGAAGTCTTCAACCTATCTGGACAGAAGAGGACATCCAGATGGGCAGAAGTCTTCATCCAGGCGGCATCTTCTATCTTCTTCCATCCGGAGTGGAGCGGGTCCATCTTGAAGATATCCGACGCGTAGCATCCTCTTCCATCCGATGGCGACTGAAGAATGAAGGTTCCTTTAAGTGACGTCATCCAAGATGCAATCAGCCAATAGAATTGAGCTCACATTCTATTGGCTGATTGGAACAGCCAATAGGATTTTTCCTACCTTAATTCCGATTGGCTGATAGGATTCTATCAGCCAATCAGAATTGAAGGGACACCATCTTGGATGACGTCACTTAAAGGAACCTTCATTCTTCAGTCACCGTCGGATGGAAGAGGATGCTCCGTGTTGGATGTCTTCAAGATGGACCCGCTCCTCTCCGGATGGAAGAAGATAGAAGATGCCACCTGGATGAAGACTTCTGCCGGTCTGGATGTCCTCTTCTTTCCGGATAGGATGAAGACTTCGGACCATCTGGAGGACCACTTGTGCCCAGCTGGGTGAAGATGTCTCAAGGTAGGGTGATCTTCAAGGGGGTAGGGTTTTATTAAGGGGGTATTGGGTGGGTTTTAAAGTAGGGTTGGGTGTGTGGGTGGTGGGTTTTAATGTTGGGGCGGTATTGTATTTTTTTTTACAGGTAAAATTGCTGATTATTTTGGGGCGATGCTCCGCAAAAGGCACTTTTAAGGACTATTTGTAATTTAGTATAGGGTAGGGATTTTTTTATTTTGGGGGGATTTTTTATTTTATTAGGGGGATTAGATTAGGTGTAATTAGTTGAAAAATTTGTAATTTCTTTTTTATTTTCTGTAATTTAGTGGGTTTTTTTCTCGTAATTTAGTTTCTTTTATTTAATTGTAATTATTTGTAGTTAGTTTAGGTAATTAATTTAATGATAGTGTAGTGTTAAGTGTAATTGTAACTTAGGGTTTATTTTACAGGTAAATTTGTATTTATTTTAGCTAGGTAGTTATTAAATAGTTAATAACTATTTAATAACTACCTAGCTAAAATAAATACAAATTTACCTGTAAAATAAACCCTAACCTAAGTTACAATTACACCTAACACTACACTATAATTAAATTAATTACCTAAACTAACTACAATTAAATACAATTAAATTAAATAAAATAAATTACGGAAAAAAACCCCCCACTAAATTACAGAAAATAAAAAAGAAATTTTTAAACTAATTACACCTAATCTAATCCTACTAATAAAATAAAAAATCCCCCCAAAATAATAAAAATCCCTACCCTATACTAAATTACAAATAGCCCTTAAAAGGGCCTTTTGCAGGGCATTGCCCCAAAGTAATCAGCTCTTTTACCTGTAAAAAAAAATACAATACCCCCCCAACATTAAAACCCACCACCCACACACCCAACCCTATTCTAAAACCCACCCAATACCCCCTTAATAAAACCTAACACTACCCACTTGAAGATCAACCTACCTTGAGACATCTTCAGCCAGCAGGACACAAGTGGTACTCCAGACGGCCAGAAGTCTTCATCCTATCTGGACAGAAGAGGACATCCAGATGGGCAGAAGTCTTCATCCAGGCGGCATCTTCTATCTTCTTCCATCCGGAGTGGAGCGGGTCCATCTTGAAGATATCCGACGCGGAGCATCCTCTTCCATCCGATGGCGACTGAAGAATGAAGGTTCCTTTAAGTGACGTCATCCAAGATGCAATCAGCCAATAGAATTGAGCTCACATTCTATTGGCTGATTGGAACAGCCAATAGGATTTTTCCTACCTTAATTCCGATTGGCTGATAGGATTCTATCAGCCAATCAGAATTGAAGGGACACCATCTTGGATGACGTCACTTAAAGGAACCTTCATTCTTCAGTCGCCGTCGGATGGAAGAGGATGCTCCGTGTCAGATGTCTTCGAGATGGACCGGCTCCTCTCCGGATGGAAGAAGATAGAAGATGCCACCTGGATGAAGACTTCTGCCGGTCTGGGTGTCCTCTTCTTTCCGGATAGGATGAAGACTTCGGACCATCTGGAGGACCACTTGTGCCCGGCTGGGTGAAGATGTCTCAAGGTAGGGTGATCTTCAAGGGGGTAGGGTTTTATTAAGGGGGTATTGGGTGGGTTTTAAAGTAGGGTTGGGTGTGTGAGTGGTGGGTTTTAATGTTGGGGGGTATTGTATTTTTTTTTACAGGTAAAATTGCTGATTATTTTGGGGCGATGCCCCGCAAAAGGCCCTTTTAAGGACTATTGTAATTTAGTATAGGGTAGGGATTTTTTTATTTTGGGGGGATTTTTTATTTTATTAGGGGGATTAAATTAGGTGTAATTAGTTGAAAAATTTGTAATTTCTTTTTTCTTTTCTGTAATTTAGTGTGTTTTTTTCTCGTAATTTAGTTTCTTTTATTTAATTGTAATTAATTGTAGTTAGTTTAGGTAATTAATTTAATGATAGTGTAGTGTTAAGTGTAATTGTAACTTAGGGTTTATTTTACAGGTAAATTTGTATTTATTTTAGCTAGGTAGTTATTAAATAGTTAATAACTATTTAATAACTATTTTACCTAGTTAAAATAAATACAAAGTTACCCGTAAAATAAAAATAAACCCTAAGATGGCTACAATGTAACTATTAGTTATATTGTAGCTAGCTTAGGGTTTATTTTATAGGTAAGTATTTAGTTTTAAATAGGAATAATTTATTTAATTGTAGTAATTTTATTTCGTTTTATTTAAATTATATTTAAGTTAGGGGGGTTAGTTTTAGGGTTAGACTTAGGTTTAGGGGTCAATAAATTTAGTATAGTGGTGGTGAAGATGGGGCGGCAATAGGGGTTAATAAATGTAGGTAGGTGTCGGCAATGTTAGGGATGGCAGATTAGGGTTAATAATATTTAACTAGTGTTTGTGAGGCGGGAGTGCGGCGGTTTAGGGGTAATACATTTATTTAAGTGGCGGCGATGTCCGGTCGGCAGATTAGGGGTTAACATTTTTATTTAAGTGT
Organism: Bombina bombina; assembly: GCF_027579735.1. NCBI lineage: Eukaryota > Metazoa > Chordata > Amphibia > Anura > Bombinatoridae > Bombina > Bombina bombina. The sequence continues at coordinate 450,849,588 of NC_069504.1, read as the reverse complement.
TTGCAATGTGGGGGGGGGGCTCAGTTTAGGGGTTAATAGATAGTTTATGGGTGTTAGTGTACTTTTTAGCACTTTAGTTAATAGTTTTATGTTACGGCGTTAGTCCATAAAACTACTGACTTTTAAATGCGTTAGGAGTCTTGACAGGAGAGGGTGTACCGCTCACTTTCTCCAAGACTCTTAATACCGGCATTAGGAAAATCCCATAGAAAAGATAGGATATGCAATTGACGTAAGGGGATTTGCGGTATGCTCGAGTCGCAGAAAAAAAGTGAGCGTTACACCTGTACCTGCCAGACTCCTAATACCAGCGGGCGTTAAAAAGCAGCATTGGGACCTCTCAACGCTGCTTTTTAAGGCTAAAGCAAGACTTGTAATCTAGGCATTTGTATCTACAAATGGTGAAATGACTGAATCCTCGGCTGGGCCACTGGTAATTATTTTTCTCTCCTTTTAGCTATCAGTTATCTCACATTCCAAGGTCAAAGAAAGATGCAAAATGCCATTGGTCATTATTTTGCTCTTCTTTTTAGCTATCATTTATCCTGCATTCCAGGGTCAAAAAATAAAAAAGTGTACGCTCTTTCTTGACAGTTCTCCTCTGAGAATCCAATAGATACAAAGCCTGTTAATATTATTCCACCAGAACGAATAATTGAAAGATTCAGCTTCTTGATGGATCAACTCAAGTTAGTACAAGGGAGAATACCAAGGCTCACCAAAGTTCCATGAGAGGCCTTCTTTGTCCCAAAGACCCTACAGAAAGAAGTTCTGAAATGGGCTCATGACTCCACTCGGATTATCAAGGGAATATATAACACCCTCTTAAAATTGAAACCAGTGGTATGGTGTGAAGTCACAAGACATCAAGTCCAATGTTGATGCATGTCATTTTTGTGCTATTCACAAAGTTCAATGCTTACTTTCTTAAGGTTTGTTTAAACCTCCACCAAAACAACATTGGACCCACATTACTATGGACTTCATACTTTATTTACCAGTTTATAAGAGCAACACTGTAATTTGGAGGTTGGTGGACAGAGTCTCAAAAATGGTCCATTTTTTTACACTTTTAAAATTACTCTCTGCAAAAGAGCACTTTAAACTTTTGATTGAACACATCATAAGAATTCATGGACTTCCCATACACATAGTATAGGACCGAGGAACTCAATTCACTTCACATTTCTGGAAAGTTGTTTGTCACAAAATTGTCATACCCTTTCACTGTCTTCATCATACCATCCAAAGTCTAATGGGCAAACAGAAAGAACCAATCAATCCTTACGAACACGAACACTCCTTTCCAGTTAGCTTTAGGGTACCAACCATGCTCCTTTCCTCTGGTCTCTTCTGCTTTTAATTTGTTGGCTGCTGACTGTCATCTTGCTTCATTAATTCAGCACTCGCTGCATTTTTGAGGGGATTTGCAAACTTCAGTTGCCTCTTTAAAAGATCTGCTAATTGTCACCGTCGGCAGGTACCTTTGATCCAAGTTGAGAATTGCGTTTGGCTTTCTTATAAAAACTTAAGTTTGAAACAGGCTGATTTCAAATTGGGTCCAAGTTATATTGATGTCACTTACGTGAATTTGGTGGCTTATCAGCTGGCCTTTCCATCATCATTGCAAATCCATCAATTTTTTCATATATCTCTATTAAAACCTTATGTACATAATCGTTTTCCCCCAAACATGTCTATCCGGCTCCCATTGTTATTGACAATACACTAGTATATGATGTTGAGTATATCTTAGATTCTAAACATCGGGGTCAGGGACTCTTCTAGCTCATTCATTGGAAGGGTTATCCCATTACAGAGCATTCTTGGGTATCAGTCAAAGACCTTCACGCACCCTCCCTTGTTGAATCATTTTATTGATTGCTCCTTGATAAACTAGGTGGCCCCTTGAGGGGGGATCTGTCAAGGCATGCTGCATCAGTGCACTTTGGGTTAACATGCATCCGCATTTCTGAATAGCGCAGATCAGTGTCCCTAGCCAAGGTTGCTGTTTACTCCTGTCGGCCATGTTATCTTTGTGCAACACATTGGATTAGCACGTCGCCGGCATCTTTCGCACTTAAGAGTTTAAAAAGTGCACTTCGGTCACAATTCATTGCCTGTGTATCCTGCATTATGTATTGTGTTTTATTCTGCATCCTGGGTGCACTATTTTTCTATCGTTTTTTTTTATTACCCTTTGCTTGCTGCCTGCCCTGACCTTTGGACTGGGTTAACAATTCTCTTGCTTCACGATTTAGTATCACTTTAGCCCAACTGGATATTTGTACATTAGCCTGTCCACGACTATCACTCTGTATAAAGATTCTGCCTTCTTTTGCTTGATTGTTGTTGTCCAAGCCTGTTGACTTTGCCTCTGTAACTTTTGTTACTTTTCCTGTATTACAGCGTCCTGGGTTTCTCTCAGCTTATTTGATCTGGGTTGTCTATAATCACTTCTTAGCTTTTGGTCCTAACGTTACATTTTAAGGCTGCAAAATATTCTACCTGTCATTTCAACTGACACTTGGATAAGAAGACTACTGGCCAGGAAATTGGAGTGACAGGCGAACAAGCTTGATATATTAATACTTAATTGTTGGATGAATTTCTCATTTCCCATTGGCTGCTTGTTTTTTGCTTTTGTGTAGGTCTGCTAAAATATATGAAAACTCCTGTCACATATGTATGTATGCATGTTGACCCTATATAAAAGTAGGAAATAAACACTCTGGGATTATATGAGGATTTTGGTTTTAGCAATTTAGGCAGGCTAACAAACTCAAAAACTCTTCTAATGTGTTGGAATACTGTTGCTATAATTTCTATAACTAAATTTAAAATTTATGGAAATTCTAATTTTTAAACTCTCTGACTGCTGTATTAATTCTGTTAGTGCAAATTATAACTTACCAAGTAAATGTATTTTTGCTGTTATCTTTCAAAAAAATTTTTTTCTATTTTTAGAAAATTTCTTTTAGCCATGTTTAAAAAAACAAATTGGATATAGTTCATTTATCCTCCCAAAGCCATTTTCTTTAAGGCCTTACATTGCTTCCTTTACATGCTGCATAACTATAGGTTACCTCAGTTCCGTACTACAAGAGTGTTTTTTCTGGCATGGTTTCAAGCTCTCTTTTAGCCATTAGAAGAAACCTATTAATCAATCCTATGGCTCTTACCTCTGAAAACCTTCAGAATTTAAAAGCTTTTGACTGAATTATAACATATTAATAGCAGTAATGATTTTAAAGCCCTCTATTGACCTTCCTTACAAAGAAACTGCTTACTTCACTCAATTCATTTGCCAGATATTCATCAGTCAAAATTTAAAGGTGATTTTAAAGGTCATAAACTATCTCGCTACTGAAATATGATTAAGAAATATGAAAATAAATTATAAACCCATAATGTTATTCCTTTTCACGACCCATCAACAGTATTGTGCTTGAAGTATGTAAACTTGATTAACTGTACTCGTCGTTGGAAGTTCACTCTTATATATGAAAAAGATCTATAGTTCATTCAATTACTTTGAAAGACTGTTTAGTACTCATTTAATTGCACAAAATCCCATAAACTAACTTACAATGTACTAAGAAAAGCCATATTAGCTTTTAGTTTTCCTAATATATAGTTTTGTTCTTAAATTAATTGTATCAAACAATGCAGAAAAGCAAATATGCAACATAGATGATTCAATAATAAATGTAAAAAAAAAAATCTTTATCCATAATGTTTTCCTTTACAATACTCAACTGGGAACCAGGATATGTGCCCATATAACTATTCTCAATTATATTACATGGGAGGCAAGACGGTTCTGCTCCATAAAGACTTCAAGGAATAGGAAATAATATGTCAAAGATCCTATATCTTTCAGATAGAAACATACATCAAAGTGTGAAATCACAGAATTGAGATATTTAAACAATGTCTGCTTGCAATACCATTTGGTTTGCATCATGTATTGAAAATTGAAAGTTGTGCTTTAGACAAACTGCTTTAGTATAATTAGAATTTAGGCTTTGATATGGTACCATCGCTAAAATAAATTATTAGGGAACAGTAGCTGGTTGACGCACTCCCAGAAGATTTTGTCTTAATTTTTCTTCTAGATCAAATCTCTTCAGGACTGGTATCTCCAAAATAGTTCTAAGTGAAATAGAATTTTAGAATAATAAATATTTTCTATTGACCCCTCCTTACCATCTATGTCTTGGAGCCAATATTTCAGGCTAAGAAAACTGTTCCAGGATTGAAAAGGACATTGACCTGTACATACTTCCTGGTCTCTGGCAGTGATTGTCAGTGCAAACACCTAGCTCATGTTTTCTAAGGTTTTGGGCAATTTCCAAGTTGTAGTGCCACCGAAGCATATCCTTTTTAATCTACACCAAGAGATGACATCATTTGAAATAGAACTTTTATACATTGGAAGAAAAATTCAATGATATTTGAGACATAGATTGCAGCAGTTTAGTTCTTATTATACTCCAAGAGACAGTCACTTTATAGGAACCACAGTTTTTGAATAGTCCTTTGTACATCACAAATGTATGTGCAGCGTTCCCTGGAAGAATTTATTATTGTCGCTGCGGAATCTGTTGGCGGTCTACAAATACCTTATAATAATAATAATAATAATAATAATTATCATTACTTATATGTCCTGCTTCATTCTGTGATAGCTTTGAGGTAGGAAATCCTTTCAAGGATGATTTTCGAATAAGTGTCAAGATGTCATTCATGTTTCTTATTCATGCGTCTTACCTTGTGTAAGAATGAGTTGCTTTCACAAGGTAAGATACGATTTATTTTGCAGGGTTTTGTAAAATGAAAACAAAATGTAACACTATAATAATAATAATAATAATATATATAAGTTACCAGGTGTGCCAACTTCAGTTTTTGAATTAGGTTTCATTATTAACAGTAAACAAATATTTATTATTAAAGGGACATGAAACCCCAATTTTTTTTCTTTTATGATTCAGATAGAGCATGCAATTTTAAACAACATTCTAACTTATATTATCACATTTTCTTTGTACTCTTGGTATCTTTTGTTAAACAGTATTGATGTAAGCTTAGCAGCATGCAAGTGTCTGTAGCCCTACAGGGCAGCAGTTTTGCAATAATGTTCTCTAGATGACACTAAAAACACTATTTCCTGCCATGTAGTGTTCCAGAAACCTACCTAGGTATCTCTCCAACATAGTATGGGATCAAAGCAAATTTGACAATAGAAGTATATTGGAAGCTTTGTTTTACATTTGTATGCTCTGTCTGAATCACAAAATATTTTTTTGGAGGAAAGAAAAGAAAGGATAGAAAGAAAGAACATCAGATCAATACATGTGACCGTGCAGCCCATCAGTCAGTCATATGCCCACAACAAATCTCAGATCACATGCCCACATCAGATCATCCCCCTGCTCCTGAAGCTGCCCCGTCAGTCACTTAAATATAACAGAGCAAATGACCCTGGCCCTGCAGCTCTTCCCTCAGAGCGGTAACCACATTAGACGTAAAACCACAGATCCCTGGCATTTAGTCAGCTCCTTACCTCAAAGCAATACCGTGATACAAAAGTTAATTTGTTAGAGCATGTTATGTTTGCATTACTGATGGTAATGTCCCATTCTGGAACCACAAGCAAGCTACTTCTAAGTGGAAAATCACTGATTGTTATCTGCAACTGCTGCTCCTGATTAGCTGATCATTTATATCCTGCTCATGAACTGCAATACATACTGCTCCTGAACTGAACTTTACCATTGTGTTAAAACATAGGGCCAAATTACAAGTGGCGTGCTATTTAATGCTTTTGCTCGCCCCTGGAAATTAACTTTTAGTTGGAAGTAAATTGTTTTGCGCGCAAGTGGAACCGACGTGATCTAACCTCAGGACTTCAGATATCTTGTCCCCATAGACTACAATAGAGCGCTTTAAAAACAAATAACAACAACACTTATCTCTCATGCACTAACCCAACAACACATTAGACCCACAGCTCTAAACCCAAAGGTAGTTATGCATATTTTACATTCCAATGTTCTTAACATAGAAGAAAATGTCCCATTTACTTTTACACTTATATTTACAGTTCCTGATAAACATTCATATAAATAGTAATAAAACATTTTAAAAGGGTTAAAAGGTATATGGTATGTGACAAGGTATTTGACATAAACCCGAGTCTAAACACCCCTAATCTGCCGCCCCCGACATCGCCGGCACAAACATAATGTTATTAACCCCTAATCTTCCGCTCCCGATATTGCCACCACCTAAATAAAGCTATTAACAACACAGTAACAACACATTAGACCCACAGCTCTAAACCCAAATGTAGTTATGCATATTTTACATTCCAATGTTCTTAACATAGAAGAAAATGTCCCATTTACTTTTACACTTATATTTACAGTTTCTGATAAACATTCATATAAATAGTAATAAAACATTTTAAAAGGGTTAAAAGGTATATGGTATGTGACAAGGTATTTGACATAAACCCGAGTCTAAACACCCCTAATCTGCCGCCCCTGACATCGCCGGCACAAACATAATGTTATTAACCCCTAATCTTCCGCTTCCGATATCGCCACCACCTAAATAAAGCTATTAACAACACAGTAACAACACATTAGACCCACAGCTCTAAACCCAAAGGTAGTTATGCATATTTTACATTCCAATGTTCTTAACATAGAAGAAAATGTCCCATTTACTTTTACACTTATATTTACAGTTTCTGATAAACATTCATATAAATAGTATTAAAACATTTTAAAAGGGTTGAAAGGTATATGGTATATGACAAGGTATTTGACTGGAAAGGGCTATAATGTGTGTGTGTGTGTGTGTATGTATGTGTGTATAATATAGATAAATATTTCCAATAAAGCTTAACACTCTCTGTCCTTCTTTACTCCCAGCCAGGGTGCTCAACAGCATTTGTATATATCCCTGAAATAGAAGGCACTCTCCAGTCTTTCCAACAAATCTAAACTTTATTAGACTTTGCCCCCCTGTCCTCAACCATTAAAACAACTATCCATTATACTCACAACTGTTTATATACATGTTTGTACACACCAAACACCATCACCATATGTGCATGCCCTACTTCCATTTCTGACCATGCCGCGTCTCCAGAGTATGCGTCTTTACTAGGTACCAATCATCACCTAGCAACCAGCTGGTAAACTAAAAACCATGAGAGAAAATATGTGACATCGTCATCTGACTCTTCACACACAACTCTACTGCCAACGCTAACAACTGCTAACATAACAGCTACTGAACTAGAAATAAATCCTAAACCATGACATTAAAGGGCACTGAACCCAATTTTTTTATTTCATGATTCAGATAGAGCATGAAATTTTAAGCAACTTACTAATGTACTCTTATTATCAATTTTTCTATCTTTATTTGAAAAGCAAGAATGTAAGTTTTGAAGCCGGCACATTTTTGGTTCACAAACTGGGTTGTGCTTGCTGATTGGTGGCTAAATGCACCCACCAATATACAAGTGCTATCCAGGGTACTGAACCAAAAATTGTCTGGCTTCTTAACTTAGATGCCTTGTTTTTCAAATAAACACCTAGATTACGAGTTATGCGCGCTACCGCACACAATCCAAGCGCTGTTTTGACGTCAATGGGGAGAGCGGGTCAGAAAAAAGTCTAACACCTGCGATCACGGACGGAAAAGCTCCGTAACACAGCCCCATTGATGTCTATGGGGAAAAAAAAATAACAACGTCTAAACACCTCTAATCTGTTGCCCTCCGACATCGCCCCCAACATAATGTTATTAACCCCTAATCTTTCGCTCCCGATATCCGCGCCACATAAATAAAGCTATTAACCCCTAATCTGCCGCTCCCAATATCGCTGCCACTATACTAAAGTTATTAACCCCTATTCCCCTAAACCCTAGCATCGCCCACACTATAATAAATCTATTAACCCCTATCCCACCGCTCCCCAACATCACCGCCACTAAATAAAGTTATTAACCCCTAAACCTCTGGCCTCCCACATCACTGCCACTAAATAAACATATTAAACCCTAAATCGCCAGCCCCACCACATCGCAACAACCTAAATTAAACTATATATTAACCCCTAAACCAAACTCTAACCCTAACGTAACCTAACCGTAACCCTAAACCTAGCCCTAACACCCCCTAACATAATTAAATAGAGCTAAATTAAACTTACAATTATTAACTAAATAATTCCTATTTAAAACAAAATACTTACCTGTGAAATAAAACCTAAGCTAGCTACAATATCACTAATAGTTATATTGTAGCTAGCTTGAGTTTTAGTTTTATTTCACAGGTAAGTTTGTATTTATTTTAACAAGGTAGACTAGTTAGTAAATAGTTATTAACTATTTACTAACTACCTAGTTAAAATAAATACAAACTTACCTGTGAAATAAAACCTAACCTGCCTTACACTAAAACCTAGCATTACAAAAAATAAAAAAGCTACCATTACAAAAAATAACAAACACTAAAATCACTAAAAATAAAAAAAACTACTATTACAAAAAATAACAAACGAAATTATTCAAAACAATAAAAATTATTCCTATTCTAATACCCTTTTAAAAAAAAACACCCCAAAATAAAAAGCCTTATCTAGAATAGACTACCAAGGGCCCTTAAAAGGGCCTTTTGAGGGACCTTAAAAGACTTCTCGCCACCTGGATGAAGATAGAAGAGGCCACCTGGATGAAGACTTCTCGCCGCCTGGATGAGAACTTCGCCGCCTGGATGAAGATTGTTCAAGCGGGACTTCCAAAACTGTAGGTGGATCTTCGTAGGTGGGTTTTTTTTTTTAGTTTAGGGTTTAGGCTTCTTGTAAAAAAGAGCTAACTGCCCTTTTCAGGGCAAAGCAAAAGAGCTAAATGCCCATACAAATGCCCTTTTCAGGGCAATGGGTAGATTAGGTTTTTGTTAGAGTTAGGTTTTTTTATTTTTGGTGGGCTTTTTTTATTTTTATAGGCTTATTAATTCTAAGAGCTAATTATAGGTGTAATTCTTTTTTATTTTGGATTATTTCGTTTGTTATTTTTTCTTAATTTAGTGTTTGTTATTTTTTGTAATTTAGTATTTTTTATTTTTTGTAATTAGTTTGTAATTTTGAGTAGTTTTTTTTAATTTGTATTTTATTTTAATTTAATTGGTAGCTAGTTTAATTTTAGTTTAATAATTATATTAGTTTAATTGTTAGTTTAAACTTAGTTTTTTTAATTTGACAGGTAAACTTTAATTTAATTTAAAGGGCCATAATACCCAAATGTTTAAACATTTGAAAGTGATGCAGTATAGCTGTAAAAAGCTGACTAGAAAATATCACCTGAACATCTCTATGTAAAAAAGAAAGATATTTTACTTTAAAAGTTCCTCAGTAGCCACCTCCCATTGTAAAGGATTTCTAAGCAGCATTTTAGTGTGTCTGTCCTAGGACAGTAGAAGGGATGAGCATTGTGCACTCTCATATTATTTCACCAATCAGGTAAAGGAAGTTTACTATGAAATCTCATGAGAGTTAAGTCAAATCTCATGAGATCACAGTAAAAGAGTTCATGACCTCAGCACTGCTGATGCTGATTGGCTGCTGTTCATTTCTTCATTTTTTTTTATTTTTTTACCTGCAGCTGGGAGCAGCTGAGTATAACTTTTTACACAGAACTTACTCTGCTGAGCTGAGGAGATTGTGAGGTAAAATATCTTCCTTTTTTACTTAGAGATGCTCAGGTGATATTTTCCTGTCAGCTTTTTACAGTTATACTGCATCAGTTTCAAGTGATTTAGCATATGAGTATTATGTCCCTTTAAGATAGGGAAATTGTAATCAATCTAAATTTAGGGGGCATTAGGTTTAGGGGTTACTAGTTTAAATTAGTTTATTGCAATGTGGGGGTCTTTCAGTTTAGGGGATAATAGTTTAATTTAGTATATTTCATTGTGGGGGGCTTGCGGTTTAGGGGTAAATAGGTTTATTATAGTTGCGGCAGTGTAGGGCTTAATAACTTTAGTATAGTGGGGCGATGTGGGCGGACAGCAGATTAGGGGTTAATAATATTTAAATAGTGTTTGCAATGCGGGAGGGTGGCGGTTTAGGGGTTAATAACTTTATTATAGTGGTAACGATGTCGGGGAGTGGAGGAATAGGGGTAAATACATTTTATTAGTGGCAGCAATGTCGGGAGCTGCAGATTAGGGGTTAATAACTTTAATATAGTATTTGTGATGCAGGAGGGCCTTGGTTTAGGGGTTAATATGCAGTTTATGGGTGTTTAGTGTACTTTGGGACAGTTTAGTAATGAGTTTTATGTAACAGATTTGTAGTGTAAAACTCATAACTACTGCTTTTAGATTGCGAAACGGATCTTGTCGTTATAGGCTGCAATTCAAGCTTTTTAGCCTCAGCACAAAACTCGTAATGGCAGCGCTATGGAAGTCCCATGATTTTTTTTTTTACGTGTGCGGGTCTGACGTGCATTACAAGATAAAAGGCTTGCGGTGCAGTTATACCGACAAGACGTGTAATGGCTGCAGTGCTGTTTTAACGCTGAAATTACCATTTTTTCAGCGTTAAAACCCGAACGCACGGGGGGCGCAGTTGACTGCCGAACTGAACAGCAGCATTTGCCAGAAGCTCCTGACAAAGTGCCCAAATTTAGCCATGGAAACTACTCTAAAATAGTCAAAAACAATCTGACTTACTACCAAGATTGTGCTTACAAGTGACCCAACCACCTGGCCATAGATTTTGGCAGAATTTGGACTGCACCAGTAAACTAGGAAGTACAACCGCCACTAGCCGATCACCGCCGACTGAACACATACAGCGGGTCTGCCCGGCATCCGTCGACTCACCTCAGATCACCTAACAGGCCACTATCCAACGCGGTGAGAGAAGCCTGTGACCCCGGAGGGTCGGGGCCCCGCTCCGGGACCTTTGCGGCAGACGCCGCGGTAGCAGCAAAAACAAGAGACAGGTCAGCAGTAGCCCCGACCCGGGGCAAGATAAAGAGAGAGGGGGTAAGACCACCTGGAGATACATAAACTTACCATCAAATAACAGGTGAGCTGGATCGGAGGTCTGCAGGGGGTATATTGGTCTGATTGACTGGGTCATACAGGGAGGAGGCTAGTGGCGCGAAAAGACGCCATCTTAGTTGGAGCTAGATAATCCCCATAATGCCACAAAGTGACTGTCACCCAGATAAGAGAAGGGGAATAAGAGGCCAGTGTAAGAGAGACCAACACCGGAGGCCTTCTGGTACATTTTAAAGTGACATATTGTAGGTCAACATCCTTATACACAGCACAACCTGAAATAAGCAGATTCTTTAATAAAACTTCAAACATCGATGTGCCCTGCATGAGTTGCTGACTCTGCTCAGAAAATTAGTTTTTACACAAATTTTTCTTTACAGCACTCAGCGCATATCTTTAAACCTGTGTAGAAAAACCACTTCTAACATTCCTGAAACACACTTGGGAAATATACACATAACCATCTCTGAAAAGAAAAACATCTGGGGCCTAACTATTTACTGGAACGCATCTTAACAATGAATTGAAAGCTGTTGCGGCAACCATTCTATTAGGCTGAAATAAGAACTCTACACAGCTGTGGTACTTGTTTCCCTCTTCACACAACAGAGATATAACTTCTTGTGAAACAAACACAGCCAGACCCTGCAACTCAGCTTAGCACCACCCAGACGGAAGAAACTCTTAGTGTCTTCTCCCCTCCCTTTTCCTGTCACCCCTTAGGGGGGACAGATCATACCCCCTATAACCTTTCCCGTGATCGTCCTGTGAGGACAACTGCCCTGGGGAGAAGGACAATCTCAAACAGCTAAGCCCTTTGGGGGGTGAAAAAAAAGAGGAAAAGAACACCGGTTTAAGAGCCTTAGCTTATTTGTCATACTAACCCTACAAGCGAAAGTAACCACAAGGCAGCCCTTGGATATGTAAGCTATATGGCAGACCCAGGAGGGAGCACCCATCTAGAAGAATAATGCACAGGGAAGGCTGAGCCTTTTCGAATCCATGGAATATTAACATCCATACGTCCTCCATAGTATTGCAACAACGCCACATGTAAAGATCCAGATAATTAAGAAACTAACCACGACCTCTCACAGATAGAACCCTACTATACAACACAATACAACGGTACACACCTCTTAACAACATAATGTCTTCAAGGAGAGTAATGAAAGGTGATAAATCAACTACTAAACCCTCTTCAGTGTCCTCTTTCTTTAAATCTTTGCAATCTACCAAACCCAATAAAGACATGGAGGAGGGTGAGGACTCTGACCTTGACTCCATACAACAACCAGAAAATAATTCCCAACTAACTAAGGCCGACCTACAGACCCTGGTTTCAAAAAAAGACATTGCCGACAACTTTGAGAAACTTTGGGAGAAAATTGACTCCATCCATTCATTGGTTACCAACAGTCTATCAGAGATTAAATCTGACCTAACAGATATGGGAAACAGGATAGATACACTTGAAGACCAAAAGGATGCCATGGTTGAGAATGTGGATGAAATATCTCAGACGGTCTCAACACAACAACAACAACTAATGGAGTTCCAGGACAAATTAGATGACCTGGAAAACAGGAGCAGAAGAAATAATCTTAGGCTGAAAGGAGTCCCAGAGGAAATAACAGGGACAGGACTTCCGGCTTATCTAACACAAATTTTTACCCAGATCACAAACTCACCTCCAGACTACACCTTCCATGTTGAAAGAGCTCACAGAGCATTAAAAGCCAAACCAAAGGTGGGCCTCCCTCTGAGAAATGTCGTGATTAAAATGACTTTCTTCCCAGACAAAGAGAAGATTCTCCAGGCAGCTAGAAAACAACCCACTTTCAAATTTCAAGGCAACGTGATCCAATTCTACCAAGACTTGAGTCTTCCGACTTTGCAGAGGCGAGGTGCCCTACGTCCCCTTACCTCTCTGCTGAGACAAAAGCAGATACAATACAGATGGGGCTTCTCTTTCGCATTAATTATAACAAAGGACACTAAAGTCATAACTATTAAGGAACCTGAAGACACCCCCGAAGTGTGTGAGGCGTTAGGCCTCGATACCCCCTCGCTACCTGAAAGAGAACCTCAGCACCTCGGCCATTATCTATATGCACAGAGGACCAGTCTAAGTGGCACACAACAAGGTATAAGAAGCGGAGGACAAAGGAACTCAAAGACAAAGAACTTTAATTAGAATCTCTTCCATCAGCCTTTTGAGACTGGGGACTCTAGAGCAAGGCAATAAAAAGTATAATCAAAGGAAAGAAAGACTTCCTCTGGAGGTCTCCAGCACCAAGATACCTATGAAGATGAAAAGGGGCACAGGCTATGTATAGTTCTTAATTGACATTTTAACGTTGTAGGCAAAGTTTTATACAGTGATGTGGCCTACTAGAGGCGAGGTCTAGGCTTACATTAATGTTTTATATATCTAGTGTCTTGCAATGCCTTCCCTTTCTTTTCTTTTATTTGATTATTAGAACAAATGCTGATATGTCTAGATGGGCCCTCCCAGCCCTCCCTTTTAATAAAGGGATAAATGGGGAACAAGCAACTGTTTACAGGTTATTTTTTCTTTTTTCTTCAAATGTTCAATCCCAATGTTAGAGATAAAGTTTTGGTTTCAACTCTCAATACTGGGACATGTTTCCCCCCCCCCCCCCCCACTTGTTTTTTCTCCTCCTAGTGACATCTCTGCGGCGCACCCCTGTGGGACCCTGGTTCCGAAGATTAACATTATACCGAGAAGGACATCTTATCTGAAGGTAATAACTGATGAGCACCACACATCCAGAGCACAGACAAGGGCTAGAGAAAACCACAATGTCTAGCAACATACATGTAGTGTCACACAATGTCAGAGGGATCAACACCGATTCCAAAAGGAGGGTAGCTATGTCCCAATATACACGCCTAAATACCAATATCCTGTTTCTCCAGGAAACACACTTCCTTAAAACCAATATCCCAAAATACTGGACAAAACACTTTCGCACACATTACCATGCCACCGTGGACGCAAAAAAGAGGGGAGTTTCAATTCTTATACATTCCTCTATCGACTTTTCTCTTTAAGGTAGATACTTGATAGTCAGAGGAAGGATGCTAGATACATAGGTGACCTTATGCAACATTTATGCCCCCAATGATAATCAACATGATTTCTTCAGACACATATCCTTTCTATTAACTCAATGGTCCCAAACCAAAATTATACTAGCGGGAGATTTCAATATAATTATGGCCCCACAGGTAGCAACTAAATATATCTCCTTATCCAATAAACAACACAGACATAACAGAGTAGTTAAGTCGATACAGGATTCTCTGTCACCGCACTCCTTGATGGATTCCTGGCACTCACTATACGGGGCTACAAACGACACCACGTTTTACTCCAGGGCTCATAAAACCTACACACGATTGGACTACATATATGTTAGCCAGGCACTTCTCCCGTTGCTGCAGAGCTCAACTATACATGCATGTGTGTGGTCAGACCACTCTATTCTATTATTAGAGTTGAGTGGGATGCAAGATACCAAAAGGAAAAGATCATGGACCTTTGACCCAACTCTTATGAAAAACCCACAAAGACATTATAAGATTCTGCAGTCACTGGTGGAGTACTGGGGGATAAATATAGATACCACAACTAACCCTATAAACACATGGGCAGCACATAAGGCGGTGGTCAGGGGACAATTGATACAGGAGAGTGCCAGATTAAAGCACCAAAACAGACAATTACTGGAACAGTTACACAAGGAGATAGAAACGCTAGAGAGACGACATAAGTTAACGGGGAAAGGGACGATACTACAGACCCTCCAAACCAAGAAAATCATGTTAGCGAAAATCTTAAACTCTCAGGCTGCAAGAGCAATTCTAAAATGAAAGGCATACTATTTCATTTATGCCA
The DNA here is from genome assembly GCF_027579735.1 of Bombina bombina. NCBI lineage: Eukaryota > Metazoa > Chordata > Amphibia > Anura > Bombinatoridae > Bombina > Bombina bombina. Next base: position 450,834,568 of record NC_069504.1, on the reverse strand, counting down.
ATAAACCAGATAAATTTATGGCACACAAGATTAGGGAAAGGGGCAAGGCCTCATTCATTCCTATGATAGAAACAGAAAAAGGGACAATGACTTCGGATCCACAAGAGATAGTAGACACATTCGCCACTTTCTATAGCAAACTTTATGATGGGGAAAAAGTCCTTCACAATATAGAGACAGATAAAAACACCGAAGAATTCCTTTCCACTTGCCCATTAAAAGTTCTCACTAAAGAACAAAGAGATAGTCTAAATGCCCCAATCACCACCCTGGAAGTAGTGAAAGCAGTTAAAGACATTAATCCGGGTAAAGCAGCAAGCCCCGACGGCTTCACAGGAGAATATTATAAATTGTTTTGTGGCACCTTAATACCACATCTGACTAAATTCTGTAATTATATCTTAGAAGGGAACTCTATCCCAAGCAAGTTACAGCTAGCAAAAATAGTGGTGATCCCCAAACCCGAAAGAGACCATAAAAGATGTAAAAACTATCGCCCAATCTCATTAATAAATCAGGATCTGAAACTGTTTACGAAGGTATTAGCAAATCGACTTAAGGAAATTCTCCCTTACCTAGTTCACCCAGACCAGGTAGGATTCATTAAGGACAGGGAAGCCCCAGATAACATTCGCAGAATCACTAACATTATTTATCATCTAGAAAGACAGGGGACGCCTTCTCTGCTACTATCGCTGGATGCGGAGAAGGCGTTCGACAGAATTGACTGGAAATACATGACCAAGGTTTTAGTAAGAATGGGCTTTGAGGGCACCTTCATGACAGCTATTCGAGCAATATACTCGAAACCCCAGGCTCAGGTGACTGCGGGAGGCTATAGATCCGCCAACTTCCCCATACTTAATGGCACAAGACAGGGGTGTCCCTTGTCACCCTTACTATTTGCACTCTGCATTGAACCTCTGGCAACTAGAATAAGAACGCATCCAGACATAGAGGAAGTTAAGACGACACATTCAGAATACAAACTGACCCTGTTCACAGATGATATCCTATTGACCATCACAAAGCCTCTCATCTCCTTACCCAATTTATATGCAGTGTTAGCATCCTTTTCAACCATCTCAGGCTATAAAATCAACTTGGATAAATGTGAGGTTCTCCCTATAGCTATCCCTCACCAGACTAAGAAACTACTAGAGTTAAACTTTGATTTTCGGTGGGTCAAGCACACACTTAAATACTTAGGGATTAATCTCTCACAACAGACACAACACCTATACAAATACAACTACACACCTCTGTTTCAAAGAATCAGGCAGGATATCACAAAATGGCGCAAATATAACTTCTCTTGGATGGGCAGATTAGCTGCAGTCAAAATGACCATTTTACCCCGACTACTCTATTTATTTAGAGCACTACCGATAAAGATTGTCACTGCAGATATCAAAAGGATACAGACAGATCTCTCAGCTTTCATTAGAGGTACTAAAATGGCAAGGATCTGTAAACACTTAGTACATAGGCATAGATCACTGGGAGGGATCGGGGGGCCTAACTTAATGGACTATTATAGAGCAGCCAGAACAGCGCATTACGCGATGATACTGAAGAGAGAGGGAGAAGCGGTCTGGATTACCTTAGAGGCGAAACTAGAGGGGAGGATTTACACAGACTCCATTTTGTGGGCCACACAACAGAATAAGAATGCCGACAGCTACCCAAAAACACACACAAGAGCTCTTACTGTTCAGATGTGGTCAAAAGTTAGGAGGAGAGAAGACATCTTCCCTAAAAACTCCTTACTGATGCCAATTAGATATCTTTTACAGGGGTACACACATAAACATCTACAGAAGTGGGAAAATAAGGGTCTTTATAGGGTAGCAGACATAGTAGAGAAGGGGTCAATGTTACCTTTCTCTCACCTACAAGAGAAGATTGCACCACTAAAACTACACTGGTTCATATATTTACAGCTGCAATCTTCTCTCCGAGAATTCCTTAAAAATGCACCTAGGAAGATGACTACGACGTTAGAAACCTCCAGCCCCAGCTCACATAGACTCAAACACTCAATATCCAAACTATATGTAACTTTCCAATCCCCTCCATCGGCACCAAAAACACAAATAATGTTAGCATGGGAGAAGGAACTGGGAATAGTGAAAGATAAACAGGAGTGGGAATTACTACTCCAATCGGGAGATAAAGGCTTATTAAGCGTTGATTTAAAGGAGAACACACTGAAAACAGCATTTAGGTGGTATCTAACTCCAGTCAGATATGCACACATTAAGCCCCAGGGGAGCAACCTATGCTATAGAGGGTTCGGACGGAGGGGCACGTACAAACACATGTGGTGGGATTGTGGGGCTGTGCAGGAACTATGGAGAAAGCTATCTTCGTTTATAGGCCAGCTGATAGATGAAGAGATCACTCTTACCATACAACAGGCACTACTACATGAACACATAGAAACCTATCATAGACACTTGAACACTTTCATTAGAATATTATGCACAGTCACAAGAATATGTATCGCGAGATACTGGAAAATAGGAACACCAACATGGACGGAGATATACAATAAAATACAGTTCACCTACACCATGTATGAGGAAGCAGCAGGAATCCTAAATAATAGAGAGACAATGCAAAGGGTATGGTTCTACTGGATAGGCAGACAAGAACAAACATCTAAGATCTGAAACTCACATGAGCGGATGCGGGGTTGACGGGGGTTCACCATGGGAAGAGGTGTCTCTACTTTTCAGGTACGGTACTACTCTCAGAGAGAGATACTGTTTTATATGAATATAGGAGGAAAAGTTGGTTTAGTTATAGTTGTTGTTTTGATCATCGACCTTAGTATGTTTGAAGTGATTACAACTCATCCCACCATATGCTATGAAATGATAAACCCACTTAGCAGTAGATATTCTGACAGAGGGGAGGGTTTGAATGCGGGTGGATGGATTATTGATATGTCTTAAATATCTGTATTTCAATTGAGATGAGAATGTAATGATAAAAGTACTTTTTTCTTTGTATGTATACTGCAAAAATTTCCAATAAAAAGCACTTTAAAATAAAACCTGAACGCACAACTCGTAATCTAGGTGAAAGAAAGCAAGAGAACAAAGAAAATTTGATAATAGGAGTAAATTAGAAAGTTGTCTAAAAGTGCATGCTCTAACTGAATCATGAAAGAAAAAAAAATGGGTTTAGTATTCCTTTAAGGGCTAGATTAGAAGTGGTGTGGTATATTGCATTTTTCGCAATTTGGGTTGTGCTCATATTATTAAGTTTTAAAAATAATAATAATTTTGGCAAGCTGTAACCTGACTAGTGCAAAAATCAGAACTTACAATATTGCATACTCATTCACGTATTCCCCCATAGAAGTCAATGGAGAGAAAAAAGTGGGGAACACCCACTCTCTCGCACAAACACTATAGCATTTTTTGCAATTGCCCTAACCCAACATAAAAATATGAATTTTATATTCCAATGTTCTTAACATAACGGAATATGTTCTATTTATTCATAAATACATATATATTTTTAATGAGAAGAATCTGTGTGAACAAAAAACAGAGGCGCCTTATGGGACAGTATCGTCCAACAACGGGGAGCAGAGTAGATAAAGCAGCCCAAAAGCGGGGGTACTCACAAGTGTAGCGGCATAAACGTATGCCTCACAGCACAGGACGGGACCTTTGGTTGCCCGATAGACAAACACACTGGATCAGCATGTGGAATCCAAGACCCAATCAGCAGCAACTTGCGGGACCACGTCTGTCTGTAAAGTGGCCAGTCACCAGCCTGCTGTACAACAGAAAAACTTTCCTGAATATTTGGCAAAATGTTTATGTTTATTATTGTTAAAATGTTTATTACAGCATAGAGATTCAATGGGAAGAAAATTTTTCATTTACATGCTCAATCATGTTTTCTTTAAATTTCACTGAAAAAAAGTTGCCAACTCAACAAATCAATTACATATATAAATAGACATTGTGCAGTGTCATTGAGATAAATAAAATTGTATTGGAAACATGTTGCTAGTTTTAACAAGTGCATTTATTATTTGTTAATTTGCTTAAAAGTGAACAATTATGTATTAACTGAACTAAAATTTAAATAGTTTTTCCCTATTTCATGCAGCATCGCCAGAGCAGGGTTAAGAGGCTCTTCATGTGGAGGAAACTTGGGCAGAAGAGGATTTTCCCACCTATGGAGGGTCCTTTTTGTGACTCCTGGAGGAAGATGGGGATCCAGTTTATGATATGTAGGATCAGCCAACCGTCTTCCAGCTTGTATGCAATGTGTCCCCTCTGAGTCTGGGAGAGAACTATGTCCTGCTCACCCAGGGAGAAGTTTGCACACAGTCCCTTTCCCCTCTGCCCCTGGATCTCTCGCAAACATGAGGCCTCCCCACAATTTCCCACCACCTCTAGACACACCTACATTAAAAGTGATTTATGTCCCACCTGTCCTCTACCCAACAACACCTCCACAGGTGGCACCACCTCCACAGGCTGCACCACAAGGGGAAAGAGCAAATGGAGAAAGGATGAGGGCTTTTATGTCTGCTTTTACATTGTACACCCAAGAAAGTCTCCAGGTGCAGAAACAGATGGTGAGGGAGATGCAAGAATTCTGTGAAAAAGAAAGCCGACACAGCAGTCTGTTGGAGCAACTGGTTGTGTGCCTACAAAAAGAGACGGGCTCCAGAAGTACAGAGCACTCAGGTGGCATCTCCCCTGATGCGTTCCTCTCCAGTTTCTCTGGCCTTGCTTTTCTGCTTACCCTCCTCCTTCTAAAGTCTTAGGTAAGTGTTTGTTTTCTTGGGGGGTATTTTGTTCCTGTTGCTCATGCACAAATGATATATCTGGATTAATTGTTTGAAACTACAGTATGCTAACATATTTTAGATTAACAGCTAATGTAGAGAACAATCATGTATATGTTAGTACGGTAACGTAATCCATTGTATAACAGATATTGCCAATATATTGCATCTTTCTCTGCATCTGGAGGCTTTCTTGTGTACAATTTAAAAACATACATAAAGGCCCTCATCCATTCTGAGTTTGCTCCTTCCCTTTGTGTTGCAGACATTTATAAGTCATGATATCTATGAAAGTCTTAGATATTGCAAAACTAATTCATCATATCAATTATTTTCTACTAGTTGGTAAGCCTGCCCAGAGGGCCATCTATATGTTGTAAATACAAAAATAAAAATAGAACTACAGAAAAAAATAAACACATTATCCAAAATAAAAAAATTAAACCTAATCCCTATGAAAATAAAAAAGCCCCCCCCCCCAAATAAAAACACCCCCTAATCTAATGCTAAACTACCAATAGCTATTAAAAGGGCTTTATGTAGGGCATTGTTCTAAATTAAACAGCTCTTTTACATTAAAAATAAACAAAGCCCCCCCTAACAGTAAAACCCCCCACCCACCAAACCACCCAAAATAAAAAAAAAACTAACACTAAAAAAAACTAAACTACCCATTGCCATGAAAAGGATATTTGTATGGGCATTTAGCTCTTATTCACTGCCCTTAAAAGGGCATTTAGCTCTTTTAAGAAAGCCCAAAAAACCCCTAAGTAGAAAAAAAAAACTTAAAAAAAAAACTAACACTAAAGCCCCAAATAGGTACTCACTGTTTAAATCAGCCAATATAATTTAAGGAGCTCTCATCCTATTGGCTGATTTTGAAAATTTCTGCCAATAAGAATTCAAGGTACCCCAATAAATATGGGGTACCATGAATTCTTTCTTCAATGTGCGGTGGACGATCGCATGAAGAGGAAACTCCACGCCTTCTCCGAGGACTGCCGCTGCCAAGGAGCGCCACCGCTGCCGAGGAGCACCATATCTGGGTAGACCGCTCCGGACCTCCGCTCTGTACCGCCTTAGCTGTGGATGAAGATGATGGACCCGTCTGGAAGAAGACCTTCTCCGCCGGACTTCTGAAACCATTAATATCTATTTGGGGCTTTAGTGTTAGTTTTTTTTCTTTTTGTTTTGGGGGTGGGGGTTATTTTTTAACTTAGGTTTTTTGGGGGCTTTCTTAAAAGAGGGCAGTGAAAAAGAGCTAAATGCCCTTTTAAGGGCAATGCCCATACAAATGCCCTTTGCAGGGCAATGGGTAGTTTAGTTTTTTTTAGTGTTAGGCTTTTTTATTTTGGGGTGTTTGGTGGGTGGGGGTTTTACTGTTGGGGGGCTTTGTTTATTTTTAATGTAAAAGAGCTGTTTAACTTAGGGCAATGCCCTACAAAAAGCCCTTTTAAGGGCTATTGGTAGTTTAGCATTAGATTAGGGGGTGTTTTTATTTTGGTGGGGGCTTTTTATTTTCATAGGGATTAGGTTTAATTTTTTTATTTTGGATAACGTGTTTATTATTTTTTGTAATGTTAGATTAAGGTAATGTAATTTTTTTTGTATTTTTTATAGTAATGTAGTTTATTTTTGGTGTAATTAAGGGGTTAATTTAGGGGGTGTTAGGTTAGGGGGCTTAGTCATTAAATTCTTTTTTTGCGTTGTGGGGGTTGGCGGTTTAGGAGTTAATAGGTAAATTAGGTTTAATGTGTTGTGGGGTTGGCAGTTTAGGGGTTAATAGATGTATTAGGTAGGTTGCGATGTTGGGGTTTGCGGATTTAGGGGTTAAGAATTTTATTAGGTAGTTTTTTTTTCTTAATAGTTTGCGCGGGCGGTTAGTTTATTTTTTTCTTAATATTTCATACAGGCCGTTTTGTTTAACTACTTATTGCAGGCTCTTATGATTTTTTTTAATACTTATTGCGGGCGGTATTTTATAAAAAAAAATATTTATTGCGGGTGATTAAGTGCTTTTTACATACTTATTTCGGGCATTTTTTTTTTTGTAATGCTCTGTTTGCCTTCACTGCATGCCGGTGGATTCCAAAAATGGCAGGGTGGTTGGCCATTTTCGGAATCCACCGGGATGCAGCCTTGCGCTGCCAACATTCCTTTGAGGATGCCTGCACAACTGCCGATGGACATTACAAATGCAATTATAGTATAGATATGTAATGGCGCAAGAAAATGAAGTGTTGTTGTACTTTCAGATTTTTATTATAAATTGTAACATGGTAAAATCTATGCAAATAACCATCATGGACTGTGTCTTTAATTGCTCAAAGATCAACATCCATGTATGGATTATGAACTGTGTTATGCCATATTTAGGATTCAGTCATAGACTGTCTTACTTATTGCTCAAAAAACAACCTCTTTGTAATGGCATACATGAGCTACAATCATGAACTGTGCCTTTAATTGCTCACAGAGCAACCTCCAGGTATGGCTTATGGACTGTTTAATAGCATACGTATATGATACCATCATGGACTGTGTCTTTAATTTCTTACAAAGTAACCTCCAGGTATAGCCTATGGACTGTTTAATAGCATATCTAATAGCACGTATGCTACCATAATGGACTGTGTATTTACCTGCTTATAAAGGAACCTCCAGATATAGCCTATTGGCTGTTTAATGGCATATGTGTGCTACAATCATGGACAGTGTCTTTGATTGCTCACAAAACAACCTCAAGGTATGGCCTATGGACTATTTAATGGCATACGTGTGCTACAATCATGGACTGTATCTTTAATTGCTCAAAAATCAACATTCTTGTATGGCTTATGGACTGTGATATGACATACTTGGGATTCAATCATGGCCTGTGTTATTTATTTATTCAAAAAAGCAACCTCCTTCTTTGGAGCAAGGCCTGTTTAATAGCATACGTATATTATTATTATTATTATTATTCTTTATTTATAAAGCGCCAACAGATTCCGCAGCGCTGCCCATGGGTACAAGGATAATAGTACAGTGGAGAAACAATACGATAAGACACAAAATTTTACAGACAAATACAGGGGGAATTGAGGGCCCTATTCCCGTGGGAACTAACAATGTAGACGGGTAGGAGGATTGGAAACAGGAGGTGGGGACTGCAGAGGTGAGAATGATATTAGTGAGGAGATAGAAGGCAACTGTTAGTTAAGTGAAGTTATTTTGTTGATAAGTTGGGTGATAAGCTTCCCTGAACAGAAAGGTCTTTAGGGAACGTTTAAAGGAGGGGAGGTTAGGGGCAAGTCTGACATCTCGAGGAAGTGCATTCCAGAGGGTTGGTGCCGCGCGAGAGAAGTCCTGTAGTCTAGAATGAGAGGAGGTGATGGTAGAGGACGCAAGAAGCAGGTCGTTGTTGGATCTTAGGGGATGGGCAGGAGTATATTTGTTGATGAGTGAGGACAGGTAGGGTGGGGCAGCATTGGTAAGGGCTTTGTAGGTCAGGGTGGGAATTTTGAATTTAACTCTGTTGTGAATGGGGAGCCAGGGAAGGGACTCACAGATAGGTGCAGCAGAAACAGAGCATCGAGAGAGGTGGATTAGCCTAGCAGATGCATTTAGGATGGATTGGAGGAGAGAGAGGTGGGAGAGAGGGAGGCCAGTTAGTAAGTTGTTACAGTAGTCAAGTCGGGAAATTACCAGGGAGTGGATGAGCTGTTTGGTAGTTTCAGCACTCAGAAACGGACGCATTTTGGAGATATTGCGTAGGTGGTTGCGGCAGGATGAAGAGAGCAGTTGGATGTGGGGAATGAAGGACAGATTTGAGTCAAGCGTGACTCAGAGGCAGCGGACTTGGGGTGATGGGGAGATAGTGGTGCTGCCAACAGTGATAGAAAAATTAGAGACTGGAGTGGAGCTAGAGGGGGGAATTAGAAGTAGTTCGGTCTTGAACATATTTATTTTTAGGTGGTGAGAGGCCATCCAGGAGGAAATGCCAGATAAGCAGTCGCTGAGAGTTGACAGAAGGAGAGAGTGCAGGGGTGGAAAGGTAGATCTGGGTATCATCAGCATAGAGGTGATAGCTGAAGCCATAGCTGTTGATAAGTTTACCCAGTGAAGAAGTGTAAATAGAGAAGAGTAGAGGACCCAGGACAGAGCCTTGAGGTACTCCAACAGACAGGGGCAATAGAGAGGAGGAGTCACCAGCAAAAGAGAAAGAGAAGGATCTGTTAGAGAGATAAGAGTGAATCCAGGAGAGGGCAGTGTCACAGAGACCAAGAGAACTGAGAGACCATAGGAAAAGGGGATGGTCAACAGTGTCAAAGGCAGCAGATAGGTCAAATAAGATGAGTATAGAGTAGTAGCCTTTGTTTTTAGCAGAAAGGAGATCATTAGTAACCTTGGTGAGGGCAGTCTCAGTTGAGTGTTGGGATCAGAAGCCAGATTGCAGGGGGTCGAGCAATGAGTTGGAGGACAGGAAGTGGGTTAGGCAATTGAAAACTAGTTTTTCAAGGAGTTTTGAAGCTAGTGGGAGCAGTGATATGGGGCGGTAGTTTGCAGGGGAGTTTGGGTCGAGGGAGGGTTTTTTGAGGATGGGGGTGACCTTTGCATGTTTGAAGGAGCCAGGGAATGAGCCGGTAGAAAGGGATAGGTTAAATATGTGAGTAAGTGCCGGAGTGAGGGTGGAAGACAGAGGAGGAATTAGATGTGAAGGAATAGGGTCAAGTGGGCAGGTAGTGAGGTGTGAGGAAGACAAAAGGGAAGCCACTTCACTCTCAGGGGTTGGGAGGAGGGTGCAGAGAGTGGCAGAGGGGGTGACTGGGAGCAGAGTTGGGAGATTGCAGGTTTGTGTTGGGATGTTTCCTCGGATTGCAAGTGTTTTATTGAGAAAATAGTCAGCAAGGTCTTGAGCACTGAATGCAGATGAGGGGGTGGTGCAGGTGTGTGGAGGAGAGAGTTGAAAATGGAAAAGAGTCTTTTAGGGTTTGAGGAGTGAGTGGATATAAGAGAAGAGAAGTAGGTTTGCTTAGCTAAGCGAAGGGCAGAGGTGTAAGAGTAGAGAATGAACTTATAGTGCATGAAATCAGGTTCAGAGCGGGATTTCCTCCAGACACGTTCAGCAGTGCGGGAGCATTTTTGTAGGTGACACGTTTGCTGGGAGTGCCAGGGTTGGAGCTGATGACGTGGGGCTTTGCGAGGTTGGGGTGGAGCGAGAGTGTCAAGTGCAGCAGAGAGAGTATTGTTATAGTGGGTTATAGCAAGGACAGGGCAGGATATTGTGGAAGTGTGTGGGAGGCGTAGTTGAATAAGATTGGAGAGTTAGGGAGCGTCCACAGTGTGCAGATTTCTACTGGCGAGAGGGGAAAGTAGGTTTAGTATCTATATTAGGATTAAAGGTGAGCAGATGGTGGTCTGAGATGGGAAATGGGCGACATGCAACATTAGAGAGAGAGCAGAGATAGGAGAATACCAGATCAATCGAGTGTCCATCGTGGTGGGTAGGGAATAGGATGGATTGTGAGAGGCCGAAGGAGTTAGTGAGTGAGAGAAGTTTAGAGGCAGCAGGGGCAGATGGCTTGTCAATGGGGATGTTGAAGTCCCCTCGGATTAGAGCAGGTGTATTTGTGGAGAGAAAGTAAGGAAGCCAGGCAGCAAAGTTGTAAAGGAATTGGGAAGTTGGTCCAGGGGGGCGATAGATAACTGCCACTCTGAGAGAGAGAGGGGAGAACAGGCGAATACAGTGGACTTCAAAGGAAGAAAAGGAGAGAGATGGAAATGGGGATAGGTACTGGTAGGAGCAGGAGGGGGAGAGTAAGATGCCAACACCGCCACCGTGTCTCTCACCTGGCCTAGGTGTGTGGCTAAAGTTAAGACCACCATGTGTGAGAGCAGCAATGGAAGCAGTGTCAGAGTATATGATACCATCATGGACTGTGTCTTTAATTTCTTACAAAGCAACCTCCAGGTATGGCCTATGGACTACTTAATGGCATACATGTGCTACAATCATGGACTGTATCTTTAATTGCTCAAAAATCAACATCCTTATATGGCTTATGGACTGTGGTATGACATACTTGGGATTCCGTCATAGACTGTGTTACTTATTTCTCAAATGCAACCTCCTTGTTTGGAGCAAGGACTGTTTAATGGCATACATGTGGTACCATCATGGACTGTGTTTTTAATTGCTCAAAGATCTATGAGACAATTTATACTTGTATACAAAGGCATAATTTGTGCATTAACTTGCACCTTTTTATTCACATAATTATAATTTTAACTGACGTACTACATTGTCAGGATAAATTATTTGCAATTATGTTAACATGTTAATAATATACCACAACTAATAATTCACCATAAAGTTTATTTAATAATATGCATATCTCAGGAATTCTTTAAAAAAAACAAATCATCAGAATATAAACATTTCACATGAATCTAGTGTCATCACCTTACTTATTTAAAAAGATAGGAAAGTCAAAATTAAACTTGCATGATTCAGATAGAGCCGGTCATTTTAAGGCACTTTTAAATTCATTTCTATTTTCAAATGTGCTTCATTCTCTTAGGCCTAGATTTGGAGTTCGGCGGTAAAAGGGCTGTTAACGCCACGCGTGTTTATGTCTAACGCACGTCATTGTTTGACTCCGGTATTTAGAGTTAAAATAAGACCATCTAACGATGCTCCTAACGCGTGTATGTCACACGCGTAATACTGCCCGCGTAAGACAGTCTCCCATAGAGATCAATGGGAAAGGCAAAAAATTGCTTTTTTCAACTAACACTCGATCTCGCGAGAATACGTACAGCTCGGTCATATGACGCATACCACATCATGCACAACAATAACACGCCGCAAATGTCACAACAACAATCAATCAACAAAGCACACAAGCATTACACATTCACAAGCGGGGGATGTTTTAATAAAATTTTATACGGGGAATACGCATATACTTTAAGATGCGGAAAATCGCTAAATAACAACAAGGATTAAAAATGATATACATACACTAGAAAAAAGATCCTATTCAATATCACTATATATTAGGAGAAACATACATATACAACACTTCACAAAGAACACACCATCGCAAAATCACATTTAAAAAGAATACTATTGGACAATGTTAGAGAAAACGACCACTATGACATCATCGCATTCTACACATTCCACAAATACCAACTCAAAATGAGCATGCGCAAATTCACACACCTAATACACATTGCACTAATATTAATTGCTAATAAAGCACACCTGAACACTATTTACAACGCAAATAGGTACATCATTAAACATTTACACAGGGTATATAAGCACCACACAAGCATGGCTTCTTTGACTGTGTTGCTGGTGGGTCTTTGGAGATTGGAGGTTTAAGAATAGAGAGTTTGTGAATTTTTGAGAGTTAGTGTTAGCGTGAGAGAGTCAGTTGGTAGTCTTAGCGTGAGAGAGTGAGTGAGTTAGTGGTAGTTAGTGGGAGTGGGAGAGAGTCTGTTAGTGGGAGCGTGAGTGAGTTAGTGGGAGTTATTAGTGAGAGTTGTTAGTGGGAGCGTCAGTTAGTGGTAGTTAGTGAGCGTTAGTGGGAGTGTTTGTTAGTGAGAATTAGAAGTAGTGTGAGTTAGCGAGCGAGTGATTTTTCTGTACACTTAACACATTTACACGCAAACACATTCAATACATACATACACTTATCAATAACACTACATACACTCCATACCCCCTACCCCCTCATACTACACTCCATACCCCATTCCTTGTAGTCCCATTCCCTTTCATCCCATTTACTCTTATCCCATACCCCATCCCCATCCCATACCCATCCCCTAGTTACATTTAGTTTACATATCCTCCTTTTAGTCTTATTCTTTTCGTTTATTTAAATACTCCTTACCCTCTTTGTTTTTTACATCCCTCTCACACTTTAAGCACCTTTTTTGTCTTTTTAGTTCTTTATTTTGCCCCCCTTTAATTTCATCACACTCACTTTTTGTTTGATTATTTGGGGTTTAGTTTAGGGAAGAGATGGAGGCCAGGCAGGGGACAGGTAGAGGGGGGAGTAGAGGGAGGGGGAGAGGAACAGGGCAGGAAGGGGGGCAGGAAGCGGGGGTGGAAGCGGTGGGTGGACCCAGCCACTTGGTTCAAGATGACCAAGTGGCTGGGCCCAGTGGCGGTCAGAGTAGGGCTTCACAGTCCGGGAAACAGAGGGCATCATCACAGGGGAAGGCCAAGGCGACTAGGGAGGCGAGGTTTTCGATGGAGGAGAAGGAGGCCCTCGTAGAGGCCTATATGGCCAGGCATAGGATGCTGCAGCACCAAAAGACCACCCCGACTGACAGGAGGAGGCTCTGGAACGAGATCAGGAATGCAGTCAATGCAGTGGGTGGCCGGAACCGCGATATGGATTCTATCAAACATCGGTACCGGGACTGTAAACTTGAACTGAAAAAAAAGTTAAGCCTGGAGGCCCGACATGCCGCAGGGACCGGTGGCGGCCCTGCCATTGAAATGGAGTACTGCCGATGGGAGGAAATGTTGCGGCCCAGCATCTCCGAGGTGGAAGTAGTCGGTATCGGAGGAATCGATACCGGGAACCTGCCACTCTCATCTGACGGTAAGCTTATTGAACAATAATTTCACATACAAATGTATTTCAAGGGACACTATACGCAAACATTTACTTTCATGATTGAGGTAGCGAATACAATTTGACAAAACATTCAAATGTACTTATATTACCTAATTTGATTCATTCTTGAGATATATTTTAATGAAGAAATAGCCATGCACACGGTGAAACAATCACAGGAGGCAGCTATATTCAGCTAACAATCAGCATCTTATAAGCATATTTAGATATGCTTTTCAGCAAAGAATATCCAGAGAATTAAGCGAATTAGATAAGAAAAGTACATTCGAAAGTTGATACAAAATGTATGCTTCTAAATCATGAAAGATAAAACATTGGGTTTCATGTGTTAAGGATCAGATTAATGCTATAACGTTGTTTACACGCATTCTATTACTTTGCAGTTACATCAGTATCTAGGCTATAGGTTAGGTGTGCATTTAAACAGACTGAAAAAAAAAGCAAAAACATTCACATTGACCACAGATATCACAAACACGGTTTAGAAAAAGCGGAAATAGTATTGATTGTTTGTTAGATTTCAAAGTGGATTAATGATTCTGCAATTGTAATTGTATCGTAAGCTAAGTCATTTAAACCTTTATTTGCAAATATGCTAATATATACATTTTTTTATTTTTTTTTATTTTTTTATATACAGAGTCTGGGGACGAGGCAGCACAGCCTCCTGCATCTCCCCGGGATGAGAGTGGTGGTGAGGAATTTCCACTTCGGAGGGAAGAGGCCCCCCGTGACGAACAGCGCACGGGAGATGATGAAGAGGCCCCGGAAGCACAGGAGGAACCCGCGGAACCCGCGGAACCCGAGGTCCCTCAAAGACCCGCACTCCGCCGTGCACGGGCACCCCGCCGTGCACGGGTTCAACATGCACAACAAGAGGAAATAGCGGAGGTGCGGGTTCTACTGGAGTACATAGACCAGATGCGTACCTCCCGGATAGAAAATATAGAAGGACGACACAGAATACTTGATGGCCAAAATCAGATTATTCAAGGACAAAATGAAATCATCAACATACTGAATCGAATAGAAGAAGGCCAAACAAGAATATTTCAGCTTCATCAAGAAATGTTCACTTTTTTTCGGGAGGCGCATGCTGGTCTACCTCCTGTTGCTGTGCCTCTTGTTGCTGGGCCTCTTGCTGCTGGGCCATCTCCTCCTGCCGGCCCATCTCATCCTCCTCAGCCATCTACTCCTCCTCCTCAGCCATCTACTCCTCCTCCTCCTCAGCCATCTACTCATCCTCCTCAGCCATCTTCTCCTCCTCATCCATCTTCTCCTCCCCAGCCATCTACTCCTCACCTTGGTCGTCCCAGTACTCTTCCTTCCACTCCTCCCACAACAGCTCCAAGGAGGACTCTTCGGAGTCGGCAGTTGCCTCTCCCAGAGCCTCAGCCCCGTGGGAAGAGGGGAAGGAAGAGGAAGTAAGTATTTTTTTCATCTTCACTGCTTTTTTTAATTTAATGTGTAATGGATAGGTATGTGATGATGTGGTTTTCATACACTTGTGGACCACACTCTGTATATAATCGACTTCTATGGGACCGGGTCCATGGAGGCAGATTGTTTGCAGAGTGTGGGTTATAAGTGTGTGAAAACCACATCATCACATACCTATCCTTGTTCATGATATTGATTGGTTTCTGTGATGTGATGTCCAAACTGTTTCCCGAATCGCTAACTAAATTACCATAACAATTTTCCATGATGGCATATTACTGTTTGAATGCCAATAACACAGCTTAAAGGGACAGTCAGAAAATTATTGATTACAAAGAAAACACTGTATTACGCATTATAAAGTTGGAAACAACAAAACATGGAGAAATACATGTGTGACTTATGTGCTTACCCTTGTATCTATGACTATGAAAAATGACCACTTATTTGTTGTTCTGACATAACAACATTTTAGATATCAATGATCAATACATGGTCAATAATATGCTGTATGAGCACAAGGTTTTACATATACAAATGCTATCAAAATGCCCTCTAGTGCTCAAATTGTATAATGATTACAAGCACTCTTCAAGATCGAAGAAATGAGCACACCAACCTCATAAGTTTAGATAGCAAATTTAAATAAACCCAGACAAATGTTCAATTGTTGAGAAACATTTGATATCCTTGATATTACAGAATTGACTTTTAGAATAATGACAAACATTATATATTTTCTAAACTGTCCCTTTAACAACATTACATATGCTAACACATATTTTAAGCTTGTTGGTATATCTACATGTACTTTTTCAAATAAAAAAAATTGGAAATCACATTTATATTGACGTGTTAAATAAAGTCTATTTTCTTTAAGAGACATTATTGTGTTAATATTTTATTGTAAAGACATTTTTATTTAACAATGAATATGGTTTAAAGTCCTTTTAGGAGTGGGGGGGGGTGAAAATATGCTAACAATAATATATTTGAAGATTAAACTATGTGGATCTCATACATGATACAAAAAACAACATTTGCATTCAAGGGACAGTATCCTATATTTTTAACATAACTGTATGTAATAGACACTACTACAAACAACAAGATTAACATATACTGATATCAATATTAAAAAGCTTCAAACACTTGAAAATAAAATAGGGTTAGCTATATTGAAAATATAGACGAAACCCCCATTACAACCGTAAAACAACACAATACCCCATCATTAACATATGAAAAGACCCTTTACCCAAACTGGAGAAAGCTGGAGAATGTACTCACATGAAACTCAGAGGCTTTGCGAGGAGTAAGAAAATTACTTACATTTTCTTAGAACAGAAGAAAAAATAAACGTATTGGTTAAACAATGGACTATCTAACTAGAGACAAAATCCAAGCTTTTGATTTATAATGTGAGTGTCTAATGAACCTTTAATAAAATATACAACGAAATTACATTTAGAAGAAGTCGGCATCATATATTTAGCATATGATAAAGATAAATGCATATTGATTACTTGATTCAAACACAATAGCGCTTATTTATTAATTAGATATATTCAACATTAAACACAACATTAATTTTTTCAGAAAAAGGAACATATTGTTGACAAACATATTAAACATGGACTGTAGAGATTTGCACTTGCCTAGAAATATCCTATGCATGAAAACATTTTTCTTTCGTTCGTTGATTCAACCAGACATACAGCAAAAGAGAATGTGGTGGTCTTTATCAGCTACGGGTCAACAATGTAACATGATGCAAATAATACATATTCGCAAGCTTTTTAAAATTGGATGCAGTCACAAACGTTTTTAACGTGCACAAATATTGCGGGACTACGTAATCCAATCAGACGTTTTTTTACCTTTACATGTGCCGTCTTAACATGGCGCTTCCTTGATCACGTAAGAACGCCATCCAATGAAAGGCACATTATTGATCACGTAAGAACGCCCAAAAAAAAAGGCGCATCCTTGATCGCGTCAAAACGCAATCCAATAAAAGGCATATTCCTGATCACGTAAGAACGTCAGTCAATACAAGGAATCATTGGACAGCCTGGCAGGTGACGTCTTAAGCAACATGGCGCATCCGAGATCACTGAAAAACCGCAGACAATACAAGGACTCAGTGACAGCTTGGCATATCACTAAGAAACGTATTTATATTTTAGGAACTAGTATGTGTGTAGATTGCTATCTAGGAATGACAACAAATCCTGAATCATCTTTTCGGACTTGACTGTCCCTTGAACTATAGCTATGGTGTATATCTTTAACATTTAAAAGATACACATGAGAAATGCATATGCCATTGATGTTTTAAGATATGTTTGGATTGTTGTTGAATAACAATAGTTATAAATGTATTGATTAAACGTGTCATTTATTCAGGTTTAATTATTGTCAGCCTACCTATAGCCATATATGGGAGGAGATGTATTTTGTTAACATATTAGTTAACTAATATTCATCATCTAAATTATTTGCATTACACACAGAGATTTATTTGGTTACACTTTTACACTAATATAGATTTTAAAATGAAATACAGGTGCTGTCAACATTACAATAAGATTGTTTATTAATAAAATTATATGTCTTTGTTCTTGTAAAAAGGACAAAAACGCTTTACAAATGGAAATACATTCATTAACAATTGTGATCAACATCACTTAAAGGGACATTATTTTGTTTTTAAAAAGAGCATACACATAGTCAATACTATTTCAATAAAATGAAGACTTTACAGGGATTATATCATTTTATCAATACTCAGATCATTTGGTAAAGGTGCATCAATTCATGCAGACTTTCTAAATACACACATGGATCTGAACATTTAAATATACATATATACACAAATACCAATCTATATATACATATATAAAGAAATTACTCTGCTAATCATAATCAGGCAATGATAGAGCTAAGAGAAAATAATATAAAGACAAATAATAAGATTACATTGGAGATGTTAATCTTAAAGTCATTTACTATTGTCTTACATATATGATTTCAGTATAACAAATATATTTGGTAGGTCCCTTTAAGGATCAACAACATAAACTAGAGCTTTCAAAAAATAACAGGAAGAATGAGGACAATTATTTGTGAAATAAAATGTATTTTATTAGTATGTAAGAAAACATACACAACGTTTATAAATAATCTTGTAAAAATAAGGAATATATGAGCCATATGACAAGGTAACACAGTGCATCACAGTCCATGAAGAGAGTTGCCAAGGGCCAGCATAGCCCCATTGGAGACATATGACAAGGTAACACAGTGCATCACAGTCCATGAAGAGAGTTGCCAAGGGCCAGCATAGCCCCATTGGAGACATATGACAAGGTAACACAGTGCATCACAGTCCATGAAGAGAGTTGCCATGGGCCAGCATAGCCCCATTGGAGACATATGACAAGGTAAAAGAGTGCATCACAGTCCATGAAGAGAGTTGCCAAGGGCCAGCATAGCCCCATTGGAGACATATGACAAGGTAACACAGTGCATCACAGTCCATGAAGAGAGTTGCCAAGGGCCAGCATAGCCCCATTGGAGACATATGACAAGGTAACACAGTGCATCACAGTCCATGAAGAGAGTTGCCAAGGGCCAGCATAGCCCCATTGGAGACATATGACAAGGTAACACAGTGCATCACAGTCCATGAAGAGAGTTGCCAAGGGCCAGCATAGCCCCATTGGAGACATATGACAAGGTAAAAGAGTGCATCACAGTCCATGAAGAGAGTTGCCAAGGGCCAGCATAGCCCCATTGGAGACATATGACAAGGTAACACAGTGCATCACAGTCCATGAAGAGAGTTGCCAAGGGCCAGCATAGCCCCATTGGAGACATATGACAAGGTAACACAGTGCATCACAGTCCATGAAGAGAGTTGCCAAGGGCCAGCATAGCCCCATTGGAGACATATGACAAGGTAAAAGAGTGCAACAGGCACAACAATAAACAGAAAAAAAGGCCAAATGGCAACACTAACAATAAAAATTCAACATGTGGACGGAGGATTCTTATCTGCCACCATGGAGCATATCCAGATCCTCCACTTACTGGTCATCCTCTTCATTGTCCTGTGCATGTCCAGCTCCAGATTCAGGCCTTGAACGTAATCGCATAATTTCAGGCAGAGTCAAGTCCTGAACCCGGAGCTGGGCCTGCATGGTGTCGTTCATCCCTCTCAGGACAGCTGCGTTCCTCAACACGGCCTGCTCTACTCTTGCTATCCCTTCTAGCATGAGCCATGCTGAGTCACAGCCTAAAATAAAATAAAATTAAATATTAAGGATAATT
Source organism: Bombina bombina (assembly GCF_027579735.1). Taxonomy (NCBI): domain Eukaryota; kingdom Metazoa; phylum Chordata; class Amphibia; order Anura; family Bombinatoridae; genus Bombina; species Bombina bombina. The sequence continues at coordinate 450,815,323 of NC_069504.1, read as the reverse complement.
ACACAACAGACAAAAAATTTTTAATACATACATTGTCATCATAAAGACAAATAATTATTTACATTAATTAGTTTACATTTATTCTTTACACATGAATTAGGTTATTCAGACAGACAGAAATCATTAAAGGGACATGTTACTCAAACATGTTGTCCCCTTTAATTGGTTTTAGATGATCCACTTATACAGCTTGAGTGTATCAAATCTTGTTAAAGGATTTACATTGTACTTACATCAGAAATTTAAAAATTAAATTTAGACTGTGGTAGGCACACCTATCCTTAAACATTTTTGCATTGAGGACAAGCTGTGTAAACATAGCAACCAGAAGAAATTACATTCCCACTGGGTTAGACAAGAGATAATGTATCCACATTTGTACATAAAATTTTGGATCCAAGTAGTGGTGTTTGGTATATGTAGCGATATCCAATTAAAGGGACACTGAACCTAAATATTTAATGGACTCATTCAGATAGAGCATGACATGACAAATCTTTATAAATTACACATATTCATTATATGTTTTAATTCTCAAGCTATATTTTGAAAGCAAGAATGTTGCTTTTTATGGAAGCCAATATTTGTTTATCAACTTTGTTTGTGCATGCTGGTTGATGGATACATTCATCCAACAATAAAGAAATGATGGCCAGATTTATTTTATTGTTTAAACTAATTATAGGAATTACTTTTTTTTAAAAAATATATCAAGAGAATGACGAATAATTAATAAGAGTATTAAATTATAAATTTGATTAACATTGCATGCTGGATTTGAATCACAATTTAACAAATTTAACTTCACTGTACCTTTAAGTATCTTATAAAGTGTATTTAGAATGATACTTACAGCTGTGCCTGGGAAGGACAATCTGACACCCAGGACAATGAAGGTTGAGACAGGGGGGAGGGATGGGATTGGCTTGGGGAGGGATGTGAATGGCTTGGGGAGGGGTGAGCTGCCGCTCCGGGGTAGGCCGTACAGCTGGGGAGTGGGGAGTTTGGGTCTGGGCAGCTGTACGGGCCAGAATACGGGGAGAGCGGCGAAGGGGGGTGTATGGGCGTTTTTTGGGAGGGACAGGATATGAAATATGGGAAGGGCTGGCAGTGGTGTGGGCATGGTCAGGAGTTTGGTCATGGGAAGGGCTCTGGGTCTGTGCAGGGGTGTGGCCATGGTCATGGGTATGTGCATGGGGAGGGGTCTGTGACTGGGCAGGGGCGGAAACCAGATGACCAGAAGTGGTGGATCCATCTGAAAATGTAAAGAAAATATATTAACATCTCATACATCCTGACATCAAATCAACGCATTTCAAATTGATTATGTTTTCAATATACTTCGAAGTGTGTTTGAATTTTTAAACAATTCTGAAATTAGGATATGGTATGTATATAGGCACTCAGATGAATATCAATGACTGTCTGTACAATTTGAACCTTATTATTGTGTTTTGGCATGGAATATGCATGTGACATAATGATGGCATGTGAATTAACCAAGGTGAGGGGAGCTTATGGTGTGGGTTAAGAAAGTTGTGTCAGAGTGTTTTTTACTATGTGTATTATCACAGTAGAAATGAAAATATAAGTAATGAAGCCTATATATAGATAGTATTTATTTAAAACACTTAAAACAAGTTAGAATTGTAAGTATAGAGCTCTAATACTTTAAAACATTAAAAACAATATACAATTAATATAAGGACAACATTGGAAAATTATGAACAGTCTTTTTGATTTGTTTTCAATTTGTTCATATAGTCTGATCAAATAATTTGATTGAATTCGTTTTTTGTTTAGAAAGTTTTTTATATGAATGTACTATCTATATATAAGCTTCATTACTTATATTTTCATTTCTACTGTGATAATACACATAGTAAAAAACACTCTGACACAACTTTCTTAACCCACACCATAAGCTCCCCTCACCTTGGTTAATTCACGTTTCATTTATTTAGACAGTCGTTTGAAGGAACAACTGTCAATTATTGTAGGGTACAGAGCGAGGTCACAAAAACTATTTCTTTAGATAAAAATTATTTATCTCTAAATATATACACACTAGGTGCACTCACTCTATACTTGTTCCTCCAAAATCACATAATGATGGCATGAATTATAAATTTTTAAAAATAAATATACAAGCAGAATTTCATGCTGCCTGATATAGAAAGGGGGCAGTAGTGTATTTGAACAGACAAATAATATTCCTTTTTAAAGGGCAAAAGCTGTAGACTTTTAATGTCTTCAATAAAATGATTTCCAAAAAAGAAACATGTTGGAAACATGATAGATATATTTCACATACCATCAGACTCCAAGGCAGCCTCTTCCTCCTCCGTCCCACATGTGACAGCAATCTCTGTAAAACATAACATGTTGTGTACACGTTAAGATCAGATATTATAACATATGTTACTGTTGCTCAAATACGCACATCAATGTTGCATTAAAGATATACACACACAAAGTTATGATTTACATCATTTTGATGGAGCATACAAATGACAATAGATTTGTTATTGTCAATGAATATTAATTTTAATGTATTGTTTGTATTAATGTTAAATTCATAAAAGCATAGTACATAGAACATTTAAGATTTCTCATGTGTGTATCACTTGATGACTGTTGTCAAAAAATCTAATGGAAACAAACATATGTTATACATCTTATGAATAACAAATGTGTAGACTAATAAAGTAGAAATTATTAATCGTTCAATATGAAAAATAAATTAATATATAATCAGAAGATAAATATTTTGAATTTTTATAATGTTATGCTTCATCAGAATCATGATCATAATATTGATTAGCAATACACCTTCAATTACATATAAATGAGTCAATGGACTTACCAGGAGACCGCAAAGGCGTCTCTATGTCACTGCTGGATTCCTGTGGGCTCACCACACCAACTCTCTCTATGAATGATATAGATATATATTATTAAACACATTTGGGATATCACTAAATCACATCTGTCTAGAATTTTAACATTAATCAACTTTAAAATGTGAAGAATAGAGCAGTCATTACACCAGAAAATGCTTGATTGAATCAAGGGGATTCTGTAAAAATATCTGTATTGAACATATGTTTAATGTCAGACTACATTAGACATCAAATTCATCTCAGATGCTGCTATTGCATATCTAAATATACCCAATGATCAATGTTCTTAACCCTTTAAGGACACGCCTTTCACTTTGCTCAATTGTTTTATGACGGAATAATTCCGTCATATGTCCTTAAGAAGTTACAAGAATACACACAAACCACATATTGAGTAGCATCTGTTGACAAATCTAAACAAACACATGTGTCACATCGAGCCATTTTTGCAATGTACAGTAATCTTGTTTAGGACACAACACATATTTATCACAATACAAAACAAAATTGATTATTACAAATATGTAATCATGGTGCTGTTAGAGTATGCAGATATCTATAAAGTAACTCCAACAGAGAATGTGATTTATATATCAATAGTTTTTAATAAAAAGAATGTAAAGATGAATGAATCTATTTTGTCTTAAAGGGACACTGACATGATTAATTTAAATAATTGATTTCTATGTTCAAACTGTAAAAAATGATTTAACATTGACTCCTATTATAATTAGAATGTTGCTCGATATTAATCTTAAAGGCAGATAAGGAATATTGGATTCAATAAATATTGTTTGTTGAAGGTATCCACCAATCATCAATAAAAACCCAGGTTGGTCAACCAAAATTTAGATGCACATAAACGTACTTTCTTTATTTTACAATACATTTAGCAATAGAATATGTCACATATGATGATAGTATTATATTTTTATGTTTATTAATATTGCATACTGTATCTGAATGACAATATTAATAATTCTAGCTCAGTATCCCTTTAATGTAAAATTAAATTGATTCCACAATGTTGTTGTTAATGAATTATCTACTCCATATGTTGATGTCATGAATGGTATTGAGCATGCAATTAAAATGTAATATGTTATTTAAGGATATCCGAATAATTATTTAATTTTCATCTATTAAATAGACATTACATATAAATATTGAACAATGTGTATTTAGTATGTAATGTTCAGTCCATGTTTCTAAGACAAATGTCAATTAAAAAGAGACATACCATACTGTGACAAGCCCTGGCTTGAGGATCCAGCAGCCACATCCATATCTGTAATATATTAAATGAGGATTGCATATCATTAATACTAATCATGCCATGTTTAAAAAATTTACATTAATAACAAATCAATTGAAAAATATTAATCCTTTGGTAGTCCCATGAGTTAATAGTTTCCTCAATTAAATTAATTAAAAATATATCCTGGACTCTTATTTTCAATCAGTTGTGTTGTTTACTGTATCTTTAAGAATATCTGCTTGTTATTACATAATCATCAATTGATGGCCATATGTTATAATTGTTTTGTATTATTCGTTTTTTATTAGCTATAATATTGAAAATAAGAATACTGTATTCTTCACTAATCTAAGAATTCCCATTTAATTTTTAACAACATGTATAAAGCAATGCCACTTTCCGCAAACCCATGTTAACGTGGATGATAAATGCCATTTTCGCGATCATTGCGCAATGATTCCAAGCGGAATTACGCATCCGTCATTTCACCAATATGTATAAAGCAATGCCACTTTCCGCAAACCCATGTTAACGTGGATGAGAAATTACATTTCCGCTCTGTGACGCATATTCTGTAGAGCGCAAGAAACATCATTCCTATTTCATGTGTCAATAATCTAAAATCAGATATCTAAACATCATATGTAGTGTATGTTGTGAGATCTGTATAGGTTTATTATCTGACTATATACACATATTTTGATTATAAAAAAAAAAAATATATATATTATATGAAGTTGGATAATTACCTGGTTCAGATTCTCTATCATCTCCTCCCAGGCCACCGGACGGAGAAGCATCTGCCCTGTCCCCCGCGTCAGGACTTTCAGATCCCGCAGCTGGGAGGGAAGAAGAGGAGGCCGAGGATGGCGAGGATCTAAATCTTTTGGGGACCCGGAGATTGAGGAGCTCGCATAAAGTCACCTCATAAGGGAGTAGGTACAGTTTCCGCGGGGCCTTTCTTTGGCCCCCTCTTTTACCGGCTTGTACCCAGTCCCTTATGAGGTTTACTTTTTTCGATAAACGCAACCTCATATCTCCGAATCTCCTCATGATCTGATCCTGGGTCCTCTGGACGTCACACACCAATCTAACCGCATTGGTGATAGACTCCCAGAGGGCCTTCTTAACAGGCGCATCTGTCAACCTCCTCTTGTTCCCAAACAGCTGGGGATAAAAGTCCTTGACGGCGTGGACCAGTGCAGCGCTCTCCTCCTTGTTGAACCTGGGAACTGACATGCCTGCTGGGTTGTATAATTATAATAATAATAATATATATTGCCTGCAGGCATTAGAGAACTGACAAAGATGGCAACGTGTAATGGACTTTTATATGTTGAAGTAAACATGAGATGCACCATGGGACAATTTATCTGTACATCTGATTGGATAAAAGTTTGAAATATTGTTATAATGTCTGTGAGACCATCCTGACTCAAGTTGTGTTTGTGTGATGAACTCTGATTGGCCGTTCCTTAATGTTTCATATCTTAGTAACTTCCTTACACATACCTCATGGTGGTGCTGTAACTTCATTTTTCATGTAGACTTATTTGTAACTCATGGGCCTGTCATGCGGATATGTGTGACGCAGATTTAATATCCGTGATCCGTTAAATATTAATGATTAAATACTCTTTAAAATCTAATACTGTCACATTATTAATGTTGTCGACATTTCTCGGTTTAATAACGGTCTGTTTCTTTAATACAAATACACATTTCATATTGTATGTCTTTATTGTTCTTTAAATACATTTATTGTGAAGTATTGACATTGCTCTATTAAATGTCTTTATAATGCACATTGATTGTGTGCTATTGCGTGACATTAGACTCTAATGTTTAAAGATGCTAATCTGGTGTTTCAAGATGCGTTTCCCACGCAATATTTATTAATGTTAAAATTCAGGTTAGAATGTCAGTAACTTGGATAATCTGTTTATAAATATTAAACTACAGCTTTGTTATTCGCAAATAAACCTCAAGCTTGTATTTGTCTGAAGTGCTCATATATGTTATTGTGCAATGGCGTCTTTAGTTTTAAAGAGACATTACAAACAATTGTATCAAATGATCTGTAGAGATAGAAGATTGTTTAGACTTTAAAATGTGATTCATTTTCCATTAGTATTTCTATATCCTCAACAGAAGAAATTTAAATGCACATGGTTGAGACAATCACATAAGGCATCTCTGTGCATCCACCAATCTTCATCTACTGAGCCGATCTCGATATGCTTTTCAAGCAAAGTATGTCAAGATAGCAAGATAAGTAAATACACTCTTTAAATCTCTTAAAGGGACACTGTCCAAACAAATTTAGCATTGGTGATTGAGCATGAAATGTTAATCAACTTTATTCTTTAATCAGATTATCAAATGTTAACAGTTATCTTGTTATGTTTCTTTGCAAATCAATAATGATATTTTATATTACGGACAATTGTTTTATAAAAACATGGGTTGTCCTTGACGATTGTTGCATCAATTATTCCAAACAATCAAGTTCTGTCCAGAGTACTGAAGCAAATTAATTAGCTATTTACTGCCTTATTTTTAAAGTAATGATAGCAACATCACAATGAGCATTCATAATATGATACAAGTTTTAAAGTTGATTCCAATAGAATACTCATTCAGAATGTATAAATCATTAATTTTTTAACTGTCTACCTTTAAGTATATTTTGAGTTCATGTCCCTTTAAATAAACATTTCACAATAATGCTTAAAATATCATAAACCTAGGCACCTTCCTTTTGCTAAATGAGTCTAACATATGAGTAAAGCAAATTTAGATTAAATTCTAGATTGTTTTACACACTGACTGAAATATATTTATTAAATGAGGTCTTTTTTAGCCTTCAGCGTAGAGGGACATTAAGCTATATGTTATGTATGCATTTTGTATAATATTCTTATATTTGAACAACTTAATATGTTTTGTTATTCAATAATTATATTGTAATTATATATATTCTTGGATTAAATACATCTCTACATAGGCTATTTTGATGCTGATTGTTGTTTGCATATAGATGCCTTATATCATTGACTAAGATATGTGCATTTTTTTTTTATTTTAACAAGTATATTTAAAGACTGAATGTAATTCTATAGTACTTTCTAAATATGTTTAAATTCTTGTATGATATTTTTACAAATCTATACAAAATATACTTTGTGAATGTCCCTTTAAGGACCCAAACATTTTGTATTTTTATTTAACATTGACAAAATAAACAAAAGGGGAATTTACATTCTATATAGATATTTGATGTCTAACCCAAGAGGTAAGATTGTAATAAATACATAATATTACTAAGTATAGTTAAATGACTCCACTAGAAAACTACATAGATTAACCTGGCATCCAATAACTAATTTTTAAAAATTATCAAGTTAAATGACCTACCATTTATAAATGTAATAATTTAAATAATTTTTCACTTAATTTTTTGAGATACCTAAGGAAGATACATGATCTTATACAATTATTTTTACATTCAACAACACTGTCACTTTCATGTAATTGAACCACTTCACCTTATTAAATGTTAAAAAAATAAAAATTTTACTACATATCCTAAATAATTTTAATATATACATTTTCAATATAAAAGCATTGAAGAATCTGACTCCCCAATTAATGTTATAAAATATATTTTTATATTCTCGGAAGCATTTTATTTTCTAATATTAAAGCATTATTTTATCTTATGCATGTGCTTGTCAAATAGCCAACTACCAGTCATGGGAGTCCAAGTTTGATTTATTTACAGATTATATTGATATTTAGTAGAATCTGTTCAAAATAATGTATTTAATAATAAAATGTTTAGTATTAACATGTCAAAATATATTTAATAGAAAAAAATTAAATATTCCTGGAAGTCATCAGATGCCAATCTGAAATGAAAAATAATAAAAATGGAACAAAGTTAATACACACGTTGTCAAATATTCATAAAATACATTTAAAATCATATGGTGTCTATGCTCTAACTTTGATCAACATTTTTTAAAGATAATCATTAAATTGATTTAAAATTAATGAAATACATACACCATTATATTGTTGATTAAAAATTCTATTTAAATATCCAAAAATCAAATTATACATAATAATGTATATCACATTTCAACAATATATGTATGCTGAACATAAATCTAATATTTCATGTCCATTCAAATACCTCTATATCAACTATAATATGTATTCCTTTTTCTGATTGTGATCCCTAAATATCTAATGATGAAATAAGTATGACTAATGTATGTAAGCTAACAATAATCAACATTCTTCATGTGATTCTTAACTAGCATGCACCAACCTGGATAATGCATGGTCTTTGAAAGTCAATTCAGGGGTAAACAGTTGATCTTCAATAGGTGTCTTATTCATCAGTTCATTAAATAGAGGACTGGGAAATACCATCTACAAAATAGAAAATCATCTAAGTGTCTCCAATAGGATGTCTCCACAGCCTTATTCTATCAAATAGTTTGCACTTACCATGTGAACATGTCTTTGTATGGTTTTCAAGGTCAGCAGAATTGAAAGATAATGCCAGACATGATCCCATTGGTATACTTCAATTTAAATCTTGGCTTTTTCCCCACTGTCAGTCTGGGCAATCTTGACTGTCAGGCTTCAAATTGTTCCCTTTCAGTCTTTAGATTAAGTCATCTCCCTAATGTAATAAATTTAAAAAAAAAAATTCATACAAGTGTGTGAATCAGTTCTGTACCCCTCTCCCACCCCCAATTTCATAATAAATATCTGTCACTAGCTTACTAAGCCTGTGTATGAACCTGTGTTATTTTCTATCAAGTGTGAAGATGAGTCATATTGAGCATAAAAAACCTCTGTGTGACATTGAACCATAGTCATTCTAGAGTATCCCTTTCTGATTATGTACATTTTAAGTAATGTGTAAACAAAAATCTATTTTTTAAAATGTATGCCATATGATGTATTTGTGTACAAATCATGCCAGCAACAGTCCATACATTTCTACTTACCATCTGATGTCCTCTTTAAAAACCAGGTGGCAAAGACTCGCTATAGGACCCAATGCCCAGAGCATCACCTATATTATGAAAATTAAAAATTATTCTAACATTTGATCAATACTAACATGTTTGCACAATTCTCTACTTGTCATTTCCCTAGAGTTCACATCTATTGAAAATACTACAGTCTAACTTCTATTCTTTACCGTCTAAAGTGGCGGTTGATGACGTCTGCTCTGACATCAAGTCCCTCGTCCTGGAATTCCCCCTCTAGAACAGGATCATCCTCCTCATCTCTGAGGAGGTCTCTGTCCACCGGGACGGCCTGCAGCATCCCAGCCCGCTGTGCAATATTATGCAGGACGCTACAGGCTACAACGATCTTCGCCACCTTCTTTGGGTTGTACTGGAGTGCTCCTCCAGAACGGTCCAGGCACCTGAATCTCATCTTCAGGAGCCCGAACATCCTTTCAACCACCGCCCTGGTTCTCTTATGAGCCCTATTGTAGCGCTCCTCAGACACATCAGTCGGGCTACGCAAGGGGGTAATGAGCCAAGGCCGGCTCATGTACCCAGAATCACCTATAAATTTTGAACAGAACATAATTCAAACAGAATACTTAAACTAGTATATTGTTGTATAAATTTTTTTTAGTTAAAAACCATAATCTATATTAAAACTTTTCAGAAACCTACAAAAAATAAAATTTCTATATTATTCTGTATCTTCCCATTTCAGCTAAGACATGCTACATATGCGTATTGTTCTGAAAACAAACCTTGTGTAAAATGCTAACTACATGGTTACATTGCATTCTCTATCTGAACACTTAAGGTAAGACATGCTACATATCTGCATTTAAATAAAACTAGACATTAGCAGAAAGAGACAATGACAGGGTTAAATTGCATGAGATAATAGCTTCCCATTTCAGCTAAGACATGCTACATATGCGTATTGTTCTGAAAACAAACCTTGTGTAAAATGCTAACTACATGGTTACATTGCATTCTCTATCTGAACACTTAAGGTAAGACATGCTACATATCTGCATTTAAATAAAAATAGACATTAGCAGAAAGAGACAATGACAGGGTTAAATTGCATGAGATAATAGCTTCCCATTTCAGCTAAGACATGCTACATATGCGTATTGTTCTGAAAACAAACCTTGTGTAAAATGCTAACTACATGGTTACATTGCATTCTCTATCTGAACACTTAAGGTAAGACATGCTACATATCTGCATTTAAATAAAACTAGACATTAGCAGAAAGAGACAATGACAGGGTTAAATTGCATGAGATAATAGCTTCCCATTTCAGCTAAGACATGCTACATATGCGTATTGTTCTGAAAACAAACCTTGTGTAAAATGCTAACTACATGGTTACATTGCATTCTCTATCTGAACACTTAAGGTAAGACATGCTACATATCTGCATTTAAATAAAAATAGACATTAGCAGAAAGAGACAATGACAGGGTTAAATTGCATGAGATAATAGCTTCCCATTTCAGCTAAGACATGCTACATATGCGTATTGTTCTGAAAACAAACCTTGTGTAAAATGCTAACTACATGGTTACATTGCATTCTCTATCTGAACACTTAAGGTAAGACATGCTACATATCTGCATTTAAATAAAAATAGACATTAGCGTCGGTAAATAACAAATGGTTAAATTTAATCCTATAGCTGAACATGACGCTAACAGTTAAAAAATACAGGGCCAATTGTCAACATTATTAACCATGTTGAGCACAAATACTCACCAACGAGATAACCAGGGGGCATTTGTCTTTCCTCAAACTGGCTCCACAGGGACGACAGAGAGAGGATGCGGGCATCATGACAAGCCCCTCCAAAATTCGCATACACATGCATAATCCTCATCCGTGCGTCACAAACATACTGCACGTTGAGGCTATGAAAATGTTTGCGATTTCTGAAGGGCAAGTCATCAATTGGAGCACGCAGCGCAATGTGGGTACAATCTATGGCTCCCAAGACATTGGGCAATTGAGCAATATCAAAGAATTCCCGCTTCAGGCGCCTCCAATCACCATCATTCTGTGGGAATCCTATGTATTGCTTACTGATACGTACCATGGCGTCCAGAAAGTTATCAAACACCACAGAGAATGTACCTTGAGCCAGGCCATGCATGTACAGTTCTCCGGATTGAAAACTCCCGGAGGCCAGGACGTATAGACAGCTTAGCATCTTACTCATGGGGGGAACAGCAGTCCTTATTTGTATACGTGGCTCCAAATGAGGTTTAAGAAGATCGTAAAGGCCAATGAGCTGTTCGCGATCGAGCCGATACTTATCAAAAACCTCAAAGTCGCTCATGTTTTCCAAGGTGGGTCTCACCCTGTAGACACGAGGACCTCGAACCAGACGACCCCTTCGTCTCGGTCTGAGCCGCCGAGACTGCCTGATTCGACCAACAGCTAGTTCGCCAATAGCAGCACCAGCAGCGTCTACCATGTCATCGTCATCCATCTTTCAAAACAGCGTAACAAGGTAAGCACTTGATCTGATGTGGATCACAAGTGATGCTTTGGCCATGTTGTTTGGGGGATTTATAGTACAATTAGTCCAATGGTAGTGAGTTTGTAATGATTGCTAATTGTATTCACTTGTTTGTATGTGAGCGGCGCGAATGCTTTCAAAGTGGGCGTTGTATTTTTTTGGCTGAAATGTTGTTTTCCGCAAATAAATCTCAATGTGAAAGTGTCAAATATCACACATACAGTGCATGTTTGTAATGTTTGATCATATGCGTAATCAATATTTCTTAAACGCGATCTTATAGTAACAAGCACACGTCCAGGCTAACATGAATGAAAGTGCATAGTTGTGTATAATGTGCATCGAATGTGATCGATCAATGTTGCTGCAATATTGTTTGCAAACGATAAAGTAACAGCTGCCATCTGTAGTATTGTATATATAAGTGATTGCCGAGCTGTCAATATTGTATGCGTCCCATTAAAATGGCACTAATACTGAATAACTTCCGGCTGTCATCTGTAGTATTGTATATATAAGTGATTGCCGAGCTGTCAATATTGTATGCGTCCCTTTAAAATCGCAATAATAATTCCGAACTTCCCGTCTGCCATCTGTAGTATTGTATATATAAGTGATTGCCGAGCAGTCAATATTGTATGCGTCCCTTTAAAATCTCAATAATAATTCCGAACTTCCCGTCTGCCATCTGTAGTTTTGTATATATAAGTGATTGCCGAGCTGTCAATATTGTATGCGTCCCTTTCAAATCGCAATAATAATTCCGAACGTCCCGTCTGCCATCTGTAGTATTGTATATATAAGTGATTGCCGAGCAGTCAATATTGTATGCGTCCCATTAAAATGGCACTAATACTGAAGAACTTCCGGCTGTCATCTGTAGTATTGTATATATAAGTGATTGCCGAGCTGTCAATATTGTATGCGTCCCTTTCAAATCTCAATAATAATGAATAACTTCCGGCTGCCATCTGTAGTATTGTGTATATAAGTGATTGCCGAGCTGTCAATATTGTATGCGTCCCATTAAAATGGCACTAATACTGAATAACTTCCGGCTGTCATCTGTAGTATTGTATATATAAGTGATTGCCGAGCTGTCAATATTGTATGCGTCCCTTTCAAATCGCAATAATAATTCCGAACTTCCCGTCTGCCATCTGTAGTATTGTATATATAAGTGATTTTAGATCTGACAATATTGTATGCGTGCCATAAAAATGGCACTAATACTGAATAACTTCCGTCTGCCATCTGTAGTATTGTATATATAAGTGATTTTAGATCTGACAATATTGTATGCGTGCCATAAAAATGGCACTAATACTGAATAACTTCCGGCTGCCATCTGTAGTATTGTATATATAAGTGATTTGCGATCTGACAATATTTCTTAATTGTCCCATTGAAATCTCCATAATAATGCTGTTCAAAAGTGTGGTTTACGTATATGTTGTATTGTAGTATTGAGTGTTAAAGTTCCTAAAGGGGCGGTACAGTGGTGAATCTGTGATGTGTATGGTTGAATCTTGTAATGACGTCATGATATTATTAACCTGCCTATGTAGTTCTGAAATCCTCATTGTGTTGTTGTATTGTGCTACATTGTTATTGTGTGCTGAATAAAATCTAAATGTGTGCTTTGTGGTTGCGTGATGGGTGATACGTGTTATGTACATGTACGTATATATTGTGATTGTGTCCCACATATGCTGACTTCTATATAGCGGTCTGGCATTGTTGTTCCTTCCCATAAAGTGACATCTGTAATCTTGTGTAATGATGTTCTTCTTGTACGTAATTCCTAATGGTTTCTGGTGATGGAATCATGATGTTAAAAGTACAGTAAAATCCATATGTTGTGTTTTGTGATTCCTCGAGAGAATGTAATGTGTTTTTCCCCCATCATTTGAATGCACATGTATGAGTGAATGTTCAAAGTAATATATGTGCATCCATGAGTGATTATGTGTTAAGCCTATGTAAATATGCAGTTGCTGCAAGCATATGAGTTGAATAACTGAAATGCAATAATAAAGGTAAATGAGAGGTGTTTCCCATTGTGTAGTGTTTGTGAATCCAGAAATGTGTATTGAATTTTATTTTAATTTTAAATGTAATTTTATTGAAATAATAATGTGTTACTAGTGATGTGGATTTGTAGTTGATGTAATCTAAAAGTGTGAAAAAAATTTATGGTGTTGTGAATATTTAATAATTAAAAACCATAAGTCCACCATAGGGAAATAGTCATTTCTTGATCTATTTATCATAGCTGTGTCTAACGCATGAAATCATGTATTTTCTAGCGCTGGTATTTGGAGTTTTTCAGTCTACGCTATTTGCGTGCGTTAGGGAAATGAGGGTTTCGCGTGCACGAGCACGTCTTCCCAATAGAAGTCAATGGAGGCTCTAAAGATTTCTATTTTTTTTTTCTAAGACTGGTTTTCCTCGTAAAGTGAGTGACGTCATGAGCTTGTGTGAAAAAGTCACTAAATCGTGTTCTTTTTGTAATAAATAAATATTTTGTGTATGTCATGTGGTGTATATTGTTTGTATGCATCGATGAGTGTATGTTTGTGATAATGTTATTAGTTAGATGTAGGTATATGAGGGTCTTTTCCCGTATGTCCATGTAAGAAAATGGATTTTTGTGGATTTATTTCAAACACCCGAGATCTCGCAACTTTAATCCTTTGTATTTTACCGAAAACAAAATAAATATGAAAAATAAAGATAGTGTAGTGTTTGTATGAGTGTAAGTGTACTTTGTGTAATATTTGTTTTGTGATTCGTGGATGTTGTTTTTGTCGGTATATGTTTACTACTGGGTCTGAGGTGGCGGTAGAAAGGTGAGCGTTAGGTGTATTTTGAGTCGCGGTAAATAAACTCTAAATACCGGAGTGCGTAAGAAACCAGCATTAGGAGCCTCTAACGCTGGTTTTCACGGCTAACGCCGAACTCCAAATCTAGGCCTTAGTATCCCTTGTTAAAAAATGAATACACACATATCATACACTAGTGGGAGCTGCTGCTAATTGGTGCCTGCACACATTTGTCTCTTGTGATTGGCTAAATAGATATTTGCAGCTTCCTGTCAGTAGAGCAATGCTGTCCCTTCAGCAATGGATAACAGGAGAATAAAGGAAATTTGATAATAGAATTAAATTGGAAAGTTGTTTAAAATTGTATGTTCTATCTGAATAATAAAAGAAAATTTTGGGGTTTACTATCCCTTTAAATGTGTTCTAAACAAGATTTGACATTAAACTTATGTGCCATCTTATTTAAATGCCTTAATTAAACAAGCTGACAGTATTTTTGTGTTGTCTTATCATATTTTTTTTTTAATTGAAAAAAGATATCAAAATTTGCAGTTTTTGAATTATAAAATGATATATCAAGTACAGCATTTGAATTTCACTTATATATCTCTCACAATAGTGGCCTATACAAAATAGAATAACCAACAACAATAAGCAAAAGCTCAAAAATAAGAAACAGAAAAACAAAAGACAGAAAGCAGACGCAAAAAATTGTGTCAATATTTAGTTATCTCCCATAATAAATGTAATTAAGTTTTTATCAAGATCTTTACAAAGCTGGGACTGATCTAACATCTAACAAATGGTTTCCATTTTTCTTTAAAGGGACAGTCAACACACCAGAATGTTTGTTGTTTTAAAAGATAGATAATCCATTAATTACCAATTCCCCAGTTTTGCATAACCAACACTGTTATAATTATACACTTTTTACCTCTAAAATTACCTTGTACCTAAGCCTCTGCAGACTGCCCCCTTATTTCAGTTCTTTTGACAGACTTTTTAGCCAATCAGAGCTGTCTCCATGGTAAATTCACGTGCACAAGCTCAATGTTATCTATATGAAATACGTGAACTAATGCCCTCTAGTGGTGAAAAACTATCAAAATGCATTTAGATTAGAGGGTCTAAGAAATTAGCCTATGAACCTCCTAGGTTTAGCTTTCAACTAAGAATACCAAGAGAACAAAGCAAAATTGGTGATAAAAGTAAATTGGAAAGTTGTTTAAAATTACATGACCTATTTGAAACATGAAAGTTTTTTTTTGGACTTGACTGTCCCTTTAAACATTTTATTATTTCCTACTTTATTATAATAAAGATCAGATCTCTCTAGAATTATTTGATGGGTCAAATTATATTTAATTGGTAAATCCTAGGGCAGGCCCAGATATAATGAAGAAAATCTAGATCTATTATTGAACATTTAGGACAACAATTTTTAACATCTTGTCTCCATTTGGAGACTCTTCTAGGTAGAAGATAATCTTGACTTATGATTCTAAATTGGGATTCTATATAATCAGTGGATATAGTGTTTTTCTCTACTAATTTTAAACTATTGCAAAATTGTTGTTTATTTATTTCTATCTTGCAACCTTTGCTCCATTTAGTAATACATTTAGCCATTTCCCTATCTACTAATTTCTGTATAAAAACTTTTTAAATATCTGATAATTTATTTTCCTTTTCTTTCCCAGATTACAAAGATCCTTAATAGGGGAGGTCACCCACGCTTCTAGACTTACTCTACTAAGCGAATTAATGTAATGCAATACCTGAAAATAATAAAACTCCTGAGAAGAGGGAACATCATATATCGAAGCAATCTCTCTAAGTGTTTTGATTTTATTGTTTTTACTTTCATAACATTGATTTATATATTTGAGACCTTTTTTATACCATTGATTAAAGGGAAATTGGAGTCCTACAGGAAACTTAAGATTACCCCAGATTGGTAAATAGCTTGAAATTATATATTTAGTGTTAGTATCTTTATTTCCTATATACCAAGCGTTGTTTATATCATGAGATAATAAACTAGATTTAATATGATGAGGTAATTCTAGAGGTCTACTATGTACCATATAAGCCAAGCTAATATTTCCTAATCTCTCTTAAAGGGACACTGTACCCACATTTTTTCTTTTGTAATTCAGAAAGAGCATGCAATTTTAAGCAACTTTCTAATTTACTCCTATTATCAATTTTTCTTCGTTCTCTTGCTATCATTATTTGAAAAAGAAGGCATCTAAGCTTTTTTTTGGTTTCAGTACTCTGGACAGCACGTTTTTATTGGTGGATGGATTTATCTACCAATCAGCAAGGACAACCCAGGTTGTTCACCAAAAATGGGCCGGCATCTAAACTTACATTCTTGCATTTCAAATAAAGATACCAAGAGAATGAAGAAAATTTGATAATAGGAGTAAATAAGAAAGTTGCTTAAAATTTCATGCTCAATCTGAATCACGAAAGAAAATTTTTGGGTACAGTGTCCCTTTAACCAATTTCATGGGTGTTAATGTCTTTTTTTATCTAAAAGCCAATTAAAACTATAAATCATTAATATAGCAATATTATAGTATTTTATATTAGGACATGCTAATTCCCTATTAGTATATGGTAAATAAAGTTTTTTTAAGTCTATTCTTGCTTTCTTATTATTCCATAAAAATAATCTCACTGCTTTTTCAATTTGAAATAAGTCCAATTTAGTCATTTTTAATGGGATCATCTGTAAAATATACAGTAAACCAGGAAGTATTTTAATATTTATTAATTGAATTTTACCATTTAATGATAATGGTATATTTACCCATGCTCTCATTTTTCTATTAATTTTAATATAGCTAATTTCACATTTAATTTATAAAGATTTTATTACCCAAATATTCCATCGGGGCAGATAGTTCTTGAAACGGGAGATCAAGATCTTTTCAGGGTTTTTTTAGCCAGAGTATTTGAGATTTTATAAAGTTAATCTTATATCCTGAGAATTGACTATAATGGTCTATAATTTGTAAGATATTGTTTTAATGTTTAAATGTTCTTTAGGATCTGTAATAAATAATAATAGATTGTCTGCATTAGAAACCAATTTCAATCTATGTCTCCCTATTTCAATGCCTGGAATAATCTGGTTTAGAATAGATAACAAAGGTTCTAGAGAAATATTAAACAACGATGGAGACAGGGGACAGCCCTGATGGATAATTATCTTTTGTGTAAGTAGAGCCATTGGTTCTTTCTTTTCTTTTCTCCTTCAGGATCCCCCGTTGTATTTGGATATATGTTCTAGATCACGTATATATATTTTTAACAAATTACAGAAAGATGGTGAAGATATGGGGCCACTCTATTCTGTCAAAGGCCTTCTCTGCATCCAAAGATAGCAGGAAGGCCTCCAGCAGTTCGGCAGCCCCCTCTCCACCACCTCCAAGAAAAACTTGGGATCTCTTTCTTAAATACCCAAAAATAATATAATAAGAACATTCTTTACCCATATGTAAGACAACGAATGTGCTAAATTTTAATCGTGATCCAATACTCATAGTTTTAAAAGGAAAAATAAATATTAATTGAATCAACAGTACTGTATATTTCCATATACACAAAAAATAAGAAACTATGAAAATGTCTCTTGTCCATAAGAAAGGTACAAAGTAACTTCCCAAAAAAGCTCTGGAATATATATTTAAATACCAGAATATGATGTTACTTAGGTATCCCTCACATACACGAGAGACTAATATATAATTAAAAATGATTCTCAACCCAATTAGTAAATCCTTGGAATTAGTAGGCATATACCAAACAAAAGTATCATACATGTATCCAATTAGGAATTGAAGCCTGTAAAAATATCTCATATTTCTCATAATATGTCCACAGTTACCTAGTTGTGAAATAAAGATAGAAGAGGAAAAAAAATGGGAATAAGTGATAGTAAAAAGGATAAAAAAAAAGAAAAAAAGAATAAAGAATAGAAAGAAAACATAATTAAAGATGAGAAAGACAATATTCAAAGCATTTTGACTAAATTTCTTATTTTTCAATTTCAATGAATTTTATAGCGACCTCTGGTGAATCAAACTGGTAATATTCATCTCTAGACTTCTCAGTTTACCTGGGAAAAAGTTATTTTTTCTTTATGCAATTGATTACACAGATTGGTGAATTGTTTTCTCTTCTTTGAGACTTCTGTAGAATAGTCCTGAAATAAGAGGACTTTGTTACCCTGAAATTCTAATGAGTGATTCTGCCTATATGCTCTTAGTAGATCCATTTTTGATTGTAGATATAAAAATCTGATTATAACTGGTCTTGTTCCCTGGGATGTGTTATTTTCTTGTGGCTTAAATGTTCTGCCTCTGTAGATTTGCTCTGTTTCAAGGGATCTTTTTTTTTGTATATTTAATAACTAAGGTAGATCTTCTTCCACAAACTTCTGACTAGCCAGACCATTCATATTTTCTGGCAGGTTACTGTGTCTGGCTTTGTTCTCCA
This sequence comes from Bombina bombina, assembly GCF_027579735.1. Classification (NCBI taxonomy): domain Eukaryota; kingdom Metazoa; phylum Chordata; class Amphibia; order Anura; family Bombinatoridae; genus Bombina; species Bombina bombina. The sequence goes on along the minus strand of NC_069504.1, from coordinate 450,796,268 downwards.
AATCCTCTATCCTGGCACTCAGATCCAAAAAAAATTGTAATAAATCTTTTATCTGTTCCTCGTGTTCTAGATGAAAATCCTCTGCGTCAGATATTTTTTGCTCCATTATATGCAGCCTTTGATTAATTTTTTAACTTCGTGGATTATAGTATCCAGTCCAAGTTTAATCTTGTCAATCTTTGATGATAAACTGTTCAGCTGAGTAGAGATAGGGTCTGTATCTTTAACTGGAAATGAGCATTCATTCTTAGAGCCATTTTCTAAGACATGAGAAGTTTGCTTAGTAATATCATTACTACTGATAGAGGTTCTATTTTCAAGATTTTTACTTTTAGGAGTCATTTTTATATTTGTAAGATATTTGTCCATCCACTTAATGGCTTTCTGTTGATCTGCTTTTATTTTGTTTATTTTGTTTAGAACCCACAAATGGTTATAATTTAAGGTCAACTATATATGAGATGTTCAGGGTTATAGCCTTTATGTATATTTATAAAGAAAATCAACAACATTGACTCTATTGTAAAGAGAGACTAGAAACCCCAATGACCATGTGAAAAGTACAGCAAAGCAGGTTATATAAAGTATAATCAAAGAATCCGGACACAACCTCTTTATCTTGAAAGATTTGTAAGTCTCTTTTAATTCTTTAACAAAGCAAATTAATTCATCTGAATTGATCTTAACTAAATATATATCTGGCATTTGGGGAGACTTAGGCCTAGATTTAGAGTTGGGCGGTAGCCGTCAAAACCAGCGTTACAGGCTCCTAACGCTGGTTTTTACTGCCCGCTGGTATTTGGAGTCAGTCAGGAAAGGGTCTAACGCTCACTTTGCAGCCGCGACTTTTCCATACTGCAGATCCCCCTACGCCATTTGCGTATCCTATCTTTTCAATGGGATCTTCCTAACGCCGGTAATTAGAGTCTTGGCTGAAGTGAGCGTTAGAAATCTAACGTCAAAACTCCAGCCGCAGAAAAAAGTCAGTAGTTAAGAGCTTTCTGGGCTAACGCCGGTTTATAAAGCTCTTAACTACTGTGCTCTAAAGTACACTAACACCCATAAACTACCTATGTACCCCTAAACCGAGGTCCCCCCATATCGCCGCCACTCTATTAAAAATTTTTAACCCCTAATCTGCCGACTGCACACCGCTGCCACCTACGTTATCCCTATGAACCCCTAATCTGCTGCCCCTAACACCGCCGACCCCTATATTATATTTATTAACCCCTAATATGCCTCCCCCAACGTCGACGCTACCTACTTACACTTATTAACCCCTAATCTACCGGACCGCACCGCTACTATAATAAATGTATTAACCCCTAATCCGCCTCACTCCCGCCTCAATAACCCTATAATAAATAGTATTAACCCCTAATCTGCTCTCCCTAACATCGTCGACACCTAACTTCAAGTATTAACCCCTAATCTGCCGACCAGAGCTCACCGCTAATAAATTTTTTAACCCCTAAAGCTAATTCTAACCCTAACCCTAACACCCCCCTAAGTTAAATATAATTTTATTCTAACGAAATAAATTAACTCTTATTAAATAAATTATTCCTATTTAAATCTAAATACTTACCTGTAAAATAAACCCTAATATAGCTACAATATAAATAATGATTATATTGTAGCTATTTTAGGATTAAAATTTATTTTACAGGCAACTTTGTATTTATTTTAACCAGGTACAATAGCTATTAGATAGTTAAAAACTATTTAATAGTTACCTAGTTAAAATAATTACAAAATTACCTGTAAAAAAAATCCTAACCTAAGTTACAATTAAACCTAACACTACACTATCAATAAATAAATTAAATAAACTACCTACAATTATCTACAATTAAACCTAACACTACACTATCAATAAATTAATTAAATACAATACCTACAAATAAATACAATTAAATAAACTAACTAAAGTACAAAAAATAAAAAAGAACTAAGTTACAAAAAATAAAAAAATTTTACAAACATAAGAAAAATATTACAACAATTTTAAACTAATTACACCTACTCTAAGCCCCCTAATAAAATAACAAAGACCCACAAAATAAAAAAATGCCCTACCCTATACTAAAATTAAAATAGAAAAGCTCTTTTACCTTACCAGCCCTGAAAAGGGCCCTTTGCGGGCATGCCCCATAGAATTCAGCTCTTTTGCCTGTAAAAAAAAACCATACAATACCCCCCCCCAACATTATAACCCACCACCCACATACCCCTAATCTAACCCAAACCCCCCTTAAATAAACCTAACACTAAGCCCCTGAAGATCTCCCTACCTTGTCTTCACCACACCGGGTCCCGATCTGTCCAGAAGAGCCTCCGAAATCTTCATCCAAGCCCAAGCGGGGGCTGAAGAGTGACGTCCATCCTCCGGCTGAAGTCTGGATCCAAGCTGCGGATGAAGAAATCCATCATCGGGCTGAAGTCTTGATCCAAGCAGGCGCTGAAGAAGTCCATCATTGGGATGAAGTCTTCTATGAAGCGGCATCTTCAATCTTCTTTCTTCCGGAGCCATCATCTTCCAGCCGTTGTGGATCCATCCTCTTCTACCGACGCCTACTCGCCGAATGACGGTTCCTTTAAATGACGTCATCCAAGATGACGTCATTTAAAGGAACCGTCATTCGGCGAGTAGGCGTCGGTAGAAGAGGATGGATCTGTGTCGGCTGGAAGATGAGGTTAGGGGTGTTTAGACTCGGGGTTCATGTTAGGGTGTTAGGTGCAGACTTAGGAAGTGTTTCCCCATAGGAAACAATGTAGCTGCGTTAGGAGCTGAACGCTGCTTTTTTGCAGGTGTTAGGTTTTTTTTCAGCTAAAACAGCCCCATTGTTTCCTATGGGGAAATCGTGCACGAGCACGTTTTTGAAGCTGGCCGCGTCCGTAAGCACCGCTGGAATTTAGAGTTGCAGTGCCGGGAAATATGCTCTACGCTCCCTTTTTGGAGCCTAACGCAGCCCTTCTGTGAACTCTAAATACCAGCGGTATTTAAAAGGTGCGGGAGAAAAAAAGCCAGCATAGCTAACGCACCCCTTTGGCCGCAGAACTCTAAATCTAGCCATTAGTGCGGAAATTCTAAAGTCCCAAAGACATGTATTTTGTAGGACGAGACAAAATAACCTAGACTAGATTGTTAAAAATCATGTTCTTATTCCAGAAACAGAAATTTGCTTCACTGGGCTTACCTTAAGTGTCGAGTAATGCTTTACAGTTCTCACACAATGTTATTTTAACCGTGCTCCATTCCCTTTATCTACCAACCAGTGCAAGACAGTGATGGAAATATATATGTGTAAAAAAAAGAGCAACAACGGCGTTCACTCCATTATATACAAAAATGTATAATCTCACTGACCATATTTATAGAATCCACACTTGCCCTCCTTATAATTCTTTGTATTGTTTCAAAGGTCTTGTAAATCTCTTTCAACCAAACAAATAATTTAATCCAGAAAGCTCTTAATTAGATATATGGCATAAAGGGAGACTTAATGTGGTAATTTCTTAAGTCCTAAATATATGCAGTCTATAAGGTAACCCAGACTAGATCATAATAAATCCTGTTCTTATCCTAGAAAATGAATAATTGTTTTACTGGGCTTACATTCAGTATTTAGTAACGCTGAGCAGTTCTCTCACAGCATTATTTCAACCGCGTTTCACTCCCTATACTTACCATGCAGTGTGAGGAAGTAGTGAAAAAAATCCTCACTACCCTGTCGCTGCCAAGAGGAAGACCTATAGTAGGCTACTGATCGTCTGGCAGTTTCATAATCCCTCTGCATGCCTGGGAAGGAACAGGAAAAGTGCCTAAAGGTCCGCTTAGCATCTAGGCCTGGGCTCTGAGGTTTGCTGTCGCCGCTCCAACTTACGAGCGTTTAGCGCACTTTGGCGTTCCCGCCCACCGGATATCCTTTGTCTTATAATATATATATATATGAAAATATTTGACATGATTCTTGTGTTTTATTTTTAAAATATGTTTTATTTAATTTTCTTTACAAATGTTACACATACATATTGAACAATTATAGTCCTAACACTTTTCTGCCTTTGATTAAAGGCCTTCTTTCTTTAACTTATGTTTCAAACATTTTGTGATTGCCTGGTAAGTCATGAGTTAAAATCTTGACATATAAAATATCCAGTAGAAATCAAGCGTCAAATTTTTTATTAGAAACTAGTTGATAAGCCTGCCCAGAGGGCAGTCTATATGTTGTAAATACAATCCCCCAAGCTACAAAAAATAAAAAATAGAAATACAGAAAAAAATAAAATATACACATTATCCAAAATAAAAAAATAAACCTAATCCTTATGAAAATAAAAAAGCCCCCCAAAATAAAAACACCCCCTAATCTAATGCTAAACTACCAGTAGCCCTTAAAAGGGCTTTTTGTAGGGCATTGCCCTAAGTTAAACAGCGCTTTAACATTAAAAATAAAGTCCCCTCTAACAGTAAAACCCCCCACCCACCAAACTCCCAAAATTAAAAAAACTAACACTAATAAACCTAATCTACCCATTGCCCTGAAAAGTGCATTTTTATGGGCATTGCCATTAAAAGGGCTTTCAGTTCTTTTGAGATTTGCCCCCCAAAAAACCTAATCTAAAAAAACAAAAACCCCCCCAAAAATTTTAAAAAACCTAACACTAAAAGGGCATTCAGCTATTTTTCACTGCCCTAAAAAGGGCATTTCACTCTTTTAATAAAGCCCAAAAAACCCTAAGTTAAAAAATACCCCCCCCCCACAATTTAAAAAAAAACTAACTAACACTAAAGCCCCAAATAGGTACTCACAGTTTCAGAAGTCCGGCAGAGAAGGTCTTCTTCCATGCGGGTCCATCATCTTCATCCACAGCGAAGGCGGTGCGGAGCAGACTTCCCATATGTGGCAATCCTCAGAGGTGGCAGCAGTCCTCGGCAGCAATGACAGCAGTCTTCTGCGGTAAAGGTCCTCGGCGACATGGAGGCTCGTCTTCATCCAATGTCCGTGGTATACTGAATATTGAATGCAAGGTACCGCAATCAATTTGGGGTACCTTGCATTCCTATTGGCGGAATTTTTCAAAACAGCCAATAGGATTAGAGCTACTAAAATCCTATTGGCTGTTTAAATCAGCCAATAAGATTTCAGTAGTTCTCATTCTATTGGCTGCTGAATTTTTCAAAACAGTCAATATAATGAGAGCTACTGAAATCCTATTGGCTGATTTTGAAAATTTCAGCCAATAGGAATTCAAGGTACCCCAATAAATATGGGTACCTTGAATTCTTTCTTCAGTGTGCGGCTGACGATCACATGAAGAGGAACCTCCACACCTTCTCCGAGGACTGCCGCTGCCAAGGAGCGCCACTGCCGCTGCCAAGGAGCGCCACCGCCGCCGATGACTGCCGCCGAGTATCGCCACTTCTGGGAAGACCGCTCTGGACCTCCTCTCTGCCAGGCATTCGCTGTGGATGAAGATGATGGACCCGCCTGGAAGTAGACCTTCTCCGCCGGACTTCTGAAACCGTGATTACCTATTTTGGGCTTTAGTGCTAGGTTAGTTTTTTTTTGTTTTTTTTTAAATTATTGTTTTATTTTTTAACTTAGGGTTTTTATGGGCACTTTGAAAAAGAGCTGAATGCCCTTTTAAGGGCAGTGAAAAAGAGCTGAATGCCCTTTTAAGGACAATGACCATACAAATGCCCTTTTCAGGTCAATGGGTAGATTAGGTGTTTTTAGTGTTAGGTTTTCTTTATTTTGGGGGGTTTGGTGGGTTGGGGGTTTTACTGTTAGGGGGAACTTTGCTTATTTTTAATGTAAAAGAGCTGTTTAACTTAGGGCAATGCCCTACAAAATGCCCTTTTAAGGACTATTGGTAGTTTAGCATTAGATTAGAGGGTGTTTTTATTTTGGGGGGGTTTATTTTCATAGGGATTAGGTTTATTTTTTTATTTTGGATAATGTATTTTTTATTTTTTGTAATGTTAGCCTTTTTTATTTATTTTATTTTATTAGATTAATCTAATGTAATTTTTTTTATTGTAATGTAGTTTATTTTTATTGTAATTAAGAGGTTAATTTAGGGGGTGTCAGGTTAGGTTAGGGGTCTTAGTAATTAAATTAGTATTTTTGTATTGTGTGGGTTGGCGGTGTAGGAGTTAATAGGTAAATAAGGTTTAATGCATTGTGGGGGTTGGTGGTTTAGGGGTTAATAGATGTATTAGGTAGTTTGCAATGTTGGGGTTTGCGAATTTAGGGGTTAATAATTTTATTAGGTAGTTGGCTTCTTCTTCTTAATACTTTGTGTGGGTGGTTAGTTCATTGTTTTCTTAATACTTTGTACTGGCGGTTAGTTTTTTTTTTTTTAATACTTATTGTGTGCGGTTAGGTGGGTTTTTTTGTACTTGTTGCGGGCATTTTTTTAGTTGTAATGCTCCGTTTGCCTTCGCTGCATCCCGGTGGATTCCAAAAATGGCAGGATTCTTTCACCGCCCTGCCATTTTTGGAATCCACCTGGATGCAGCTAAGCAGGGAATTCTGTTGGCTGCCTCGCGCTGCCAACATTCCATTACAAACGCAATTATAGTATAGATACTACAAACACCTTTGTTTTTCACTTACTTGGAGGAAAATTGGAATAAAATTGAATTTTTATATATATATATATATATCCTGCATATCACAACAATTGCAAGCACAACACAGGTTTATCCAAAATGTAAAAATCTTTGTTAAATGTGTGGCATAATTTGATGCACCATTTTAGTCAATACTTTTTGTTACCTCCCTTTGCCAAAATATAAGCTCTGATTCTTCTCCTATAATGCCTATTGTTGGAGAATACATGGAAAAGGATCTGAGACCATTCCTCCATACAGAATCTCTCCAGATCCGTAAAATGTTGAAAAAAACATTTTTTCATTTTTGTTAAGAATCTTATGGTTGACTCCTTTCTCTATCAGACTATGATTGTTCTAAGAAAATTAGTTGTGGGGTCTTGTGGTAATACCTTATAATAATTAGTGTCCTTTAGGATTATGTCTGCTTCAGTAGTCTGATAGAGAAAGGAGTCGACCATAAGATTCTTAACAAAAATGAAAAAAAAAAATTGAAAGTCAGTAACGCCAGCATAGCACACTATTATCATTTACCAAAAATTCATAAAAGTTTAACAAATCCCCCAGGTCGTCCCATTATTGCAGGAATTGACAATCTGACCTACAATTTATCCTATTATGTAGACCTTCATTTACAAAAATACGTTTTGGGCTTGCCATCATACATTAGAGATAGTACAGATCTGTTGAATAAACTAAAAAAAAATTCTAACACAGGAGATCTTATTTGGATCACCTGCGATATCAGTGCGCTCTATTCAAACATTGCACACCACCTAGGTTTACAAGCCATTTCCCTCATTCTAAATCGTGACCATTATATGCCAGATATTCAGAAGGAATTCATTTTGGGGTGTATTGAATACATTCTGAGACATAATTATTTCATGTACCAGGATGTTTTCTATCTACAGATGAAAGGAACGGCCATGGGCACCAGATTTGCTCCCAGTTTTGCTAATTTGTTTATGGGCATTTTTGAGGAAACGTACATCTATAATTCCTCAGCTGGGGCGAGTCAGGTGTTCTATGGCCGTTACATAGATGATTTCATCTTCATTTGGAGGGGTGATCATACATCAGCCCTCTCTTTCATTGCTTCCTTAAATCAGAATGAAATGGGTCTCTCTCTCACAACGACTATACAGGACAAATCAATAGACTTTTTGGACTTAACTTTAAGTTGGGATGATGAAGGAAATTTCTGTTCAAAAACCTTTTTCAAAAAAGTTGACAGCAATAGTTACCTAAATTATACGAGCAATCATCATAGAAGTTGTCTGTCTAATATATATTACAGTCAATTTGAAAGAATTAGACGCAACTGTACAAACCTTGATACTTTTGAGCAACAATGTCTCATTATATATGAGAGATTTGTAGATAAAGGTTATCCAAAAAACCTACTTGATCATTGTCTTAACAAAGCTAGACTTCTTGATACAAACATATTACTAAAGAAAAAAACAAACAAGAATAAAAATGAGCAGAACTTTACTGATCCAATGTTCATCACCCAATATAATAATAATTACAAACAAATCCGTCAAATCATTAATAAACATTGGCATATTGTGCGTAGAGATCCCATTCTAAAATCCATATTAGGTGAACATACTAAAATTGTGTACACCAGGGCACCAACACTTAGAGGCAAACTAGCACCTAGCAAAAAAGTTAAACATAAAAATTCCAATCCGAAGTCCAAAATAACAAAAAATTTAAATTATTTTTTGTGACATTTGGGAGTTTTCAAATGTGGTCAAAAGAAATGTAATACTTGTAAACATATAACATCAGGTAAGAAAATGCTTAAATCTTTTTCCAATGGAGAAGTTTTTGAAATTTCTAGATTCTTCAATTGCAATTCGAGTTTTGTGGTCTATGTTCTAGAATGCATTTGTGGGGTCCAGTACGTAGGCCACACCTCTAGAAAAGCTAGGGTACGTTGGGGAGAACGTTGGCGCAGTTGTAAAAACTGCTAGAAAAGTAAAGTTAAACAAAGTATACCAGAGCATTGCCTTACCAAACATGATGGCAATCCTGACATTTTAAAATTTTATCCAATAGATTATATTCCCCCATCCACAGATTATAATAGACTAATCCAATTTAGACAGCGAGAGACCTTTTGGATACATAAATTGAACACTTTGTTTCCATCAGGTCTCAACTCTAACTTAGATTTGGCAGCTTTCAACTAATCATTTCTTTTTTCTTCTTCTTTTTTTGGGACGCGACTCACTGTTCATATCAACACACAACTACCACTCTAATTCATTTCTTCAAAACTCTTTGCATACATTCACACACTCCATTTTATCTGAGATACTTTCCCATTTACGTGTCTATCAACACATATCTCAGACTTTTTCAAAAAACATTATTACATCATATAGTAATGTTGTAAAAACACCATTATCACATACATGCATTTTTAAACACTTTCTGCACACTTACATACATTGCATCTTATTGGATACACTTGTTCATTTACGCAAGTATCAACATACATTTCAGATTTTTGCAAAAACATTATTATCCTCATATCTCATCCATTGATATCATGGTATCCCCTTTTCTTTCTTTTTTCTTTTTTTTTCTTTTTCTTTTCATTGAGGTTCTTTTCAAAACAAACAATGAGGCAATTGTCACTACAAATATAAGATAAAAACACATCAAATGAAACACTACAGGGGTCAGTGACCAATTACTTTCTCAAGACAGGTGGTAAAATGCTGCTCAAACAGTATACCCACAATAAAATTGGAATGGCCACTCATGGGCCATGCAGGTGCATTAAGTATAGTACAAGGTGGGTAAGCATTAATATGAGGGGGCCGCTCATGGGCCTTACATGAAGAACCTCTTTTACCTTTTAATGTAACGTTTAGGATAGGGTACTTAAAACCTTAAATTCTAAATATATGGAATTTCGAATAGTCTGATGAAACTTGAAAAATGAGCAAAGGTTACCAATATAGTGTGTTGCAGTAGTTAAAAGGATTTAGGGTGCGGTATAGACAAGATAAACCGCGTATTTAGTTCACCTAAACTAGGTGATACATTATTAATGTGGGGGGGGTGGTGGTTTATAAAGCTATGGTTTAACAGCTCCAGCGTATATTCATACATATAAGATCTATGGTTTGTCTGGCACATTGGAGCCAACCCACTCACAGCACGAAATAACAGTGAGATTTAACCTGTAAACCTCCTGACAGGGGAGGTATATTATGTTAGGAGGGGTAATAGCTAGAGTATGCTGGAAATCTAATATTTAGCCTCAGAAGCCATAAAAATAATAATAGGAGTGAGCTAGGGATATATTTAGCTACAGTGTGACATGCCGCTTGAGGATTCTAGGGAGAATGCTCTTAGGGCGGACAAACTGTGGCCTAGATTTGGAGTTTGGCGGTAGAAGGGCTGTTAACGCTCCACGGGCTTTTTTCTGGCCGCACCATAAAATTAACTCTGGTATCGAGAGTTCAAACAAATGCTGCGTTAGGCTCCAAAAAAGGAGCGTAGAGCATTTTTACCGCAAATGCAACTCTCGATACCAGAGTTGCTTACGGACGCGGCCGGCCTCAAAAACGTGCTCGTGCACGATTCTCCCATAGGAAACAATGGGGCTGTTTGAGCTGAAAAAAAACCTAACACCTGCAAAAAAGCAGCGTTCAGCTCCTAACGCAGCCCCATTGTTTCCTATGGGGAAACACTTCCTACGTCTGCACCTAACACTCTAACATGTACCCCGAGTCTAAACACCCCTAACCTTACACTTATTAACCCCTAATCTGCCGCCCCCGCTATCGCTGACCCCTGCATATTTTTTTTAACCCCTAATCTGCCGCTCCGTAAACCGCCGCAACCTACGTTCTCCCTATGTACCCCTAATCTGCTGCCCTAACATCGCCGACCCCTATATTATATTTATTAACCCCTAATCTGCCCCCCACAACGTCGCCGACACCTGCCTACACTTATTAACCCCTAATCTGCCGAGCGGACCTGAGCGCTACTATAATAAAGTTATTAACCCCTAATCCGCCTCACTAACCCTATCATAAATAGTATTAACCCCTAATCTGCCCTCCCTAACATCGCCGACACCTACCTTCAATTATTAACCCCTAATCTTCCGAGCGGAGATCACCGCTATTCTAATAAATTGATTAACCCCTAAAGCTAAGTCTAACCCTAACACTAACACCCCCCTAACTTAAATATAATTTACATCTAACGAAATAAATTAACTCTTATTAAATAAATTATTCCTATTTAAAGCTAAATACTTACCTGTAAAATAAATCCTAATATAGCTACAATATAAATTATAATTATATTATAGCTATTTTAGGATTAATATTTATTTTACAGGCAACTTTGTAATTATTTTAACCAGGTACAATAAATATTAAATAGTTAAGAACTATTTAATAGTTACCTAGTTAAAATAATAACAAATTTACCTGTAAAATAAATCCTAACCTAAGTTATAATTAAACCTAACACTACACTATCAATAAAATAATTAAATAAACTACCTACAATTACCTACAATTAACCTAACACTACACTATCAATAAATAAATTAAACACAATTGCTACAAATAAATACAATTAAATAAACTATCTAAAGTACAAAAAATAAAAAAGAACTAAGTTACAAAAAATAAAAAAATATTTACAAACATAATAAAAATATTACAACAATTTTAAACTAATTACACCTACTCTAAGCCCCCTAATAAAATAACAAAGCCCCCCAAAATAAAAAATTCCCTACCCTATTCTAAATTAAAAAAGTTACAAGCTCTTTTACCTTACCAGCCCTGAACAGGGCCCTTTGCGGGGCATGCCCCAAGGATTTCAGCTCTTTTGCCTGTAAAAAAAACATACAATACCCCCCCCACAACATTACAACCCACCACCCACATACCCCTAATCTAACCCAAACCCCCCTTAAATAAACCTAACACTAAGCCCCTGAAGATCTTCCTACCTTGTCTTCACCATCCAGGTATCACCGATCCGTCCTGGCTCCAACATCTTCATCCAACCCAAGCGGTGGTTGGCGATCCATAATCCGGTGCTCCAAAGTCTTCCTCCTATCCGGCAAGAAGAGGACATCCGGACCGGCAAACATCTTCTCCAAGCGGCATCTTCGATCTTCTTCCATCCGGAGCGAAGCGGCAGGATCCTGAAGACCTCCAGAGCGGAACATCCATCCGGACCGACGACTGAACGACGAATGACTGTTCCTTTAAGGGACGTCATCCAAGATGGCGTCCCTCGAATTCCGATTGGCTGATAGGATTCTATCAGCCAATCGGAATTAAGGTAGGAATTTTCTGATTGGCTGATGGAATCAGCCAATCAGAATCTAGTTCAATCCGATTGGCCGATCCAATCAGCCAATCAGATTGAGCTCGCATTCTATTGGCTGATCGGAACAGCCAATAGAATGCGAGCTCAATCTGATTGGCTGATTGGATCAGCCAATCGGATTGAACTTGATTCTGATTGGCTGATTCCATCAGCCAATCAGAAAATTCCTACCTTAATTCCGATTGGCTGATAGAATCCTATCAGCCAATCGGAATTCGAGGGACGCCATCTTGGATGACGTCCCTTAAAGGAACAGTCATTCGTCGTTCAGTCGTCGGTCCGGATGGATGTTCCGCGCTGGAGGTCTTCAGGATCCTGCCGCTTCGCTCCGGATGGAAGACCATAGAAGATGCCGCCTGGATGATGACTTCAATCTGATGGAAGATCCTCTTCTGCCCCGCTTGGATGAAGACTTTGACCGGATCATGGACCTCTTCAGCCCCCGCTTGGGCTTGGATCAGGACATCGGAGGAGCTCTTCAGGACGGATCGGTGAACCTGGTATGGTGAAGACAAGGTAGGAAGATCTTCAGGGGCTTAGTGTTAGGTTTATTTAAGGGGGGTTTGGGTTAGATTAGGGGTATGTGGGTGGTGGGTTGTAATGTTGGGGGGGGGTATTGTATTTATTCTTTTACAGGCAAAAGAGCTGAAATTCTTGGGGCATGCCCCGCAAAGGGCCCTGTTCAGGGCTGGTAAGGTAAAAGAGCTTGTAACTTTTTTAATTTAGAATAGGGTAGGGAATTTTTTATTTTGGGGGGCTTTGTTATTTTATTAGGGGGCTTAGAGTAGGTGTAATTAGTTTAAAATTGTTGTAATATTTTTATTATGTTTGTAAATATTTTTTTATTTTCTGTAACTTAGTTCTTTTTTATTTTTTGTACTTTAGCTAGTTTATTTAATTGTATTTATTTGTAGGAATTGTGTTTAATTAATTTATTGATAGTGTAGTGTTAGGTTAATTGTAGGTAATTGTAGGTAGTTTATTTAATTATTTTATTGATAGGGTAGTGTTAGGTTTAATTATATCTTAGGTTAGGATTTATTTTACAGGTAAATTTGTTATTATTTTAACTAGGTAACTATTAAATAGTTCTTAACTATTTAATAGCTATTGTACCTGGTTAAAATAATTACAAAGTTGCCTGTAAAATAAATATTAATCCTAAAATAGCTACAATATAATTATAATTTATATTGTAGCTATATTAGGATGTATTTTACAGGTAAGTATTTAGCTTTAAATAGGAATCATTTATTTAATAAGAGTTAATTTATTTCGTTAGATAAAAATTATATTTAACTTAGGGGGGTGTTAGTGTTAGGGTTAGACTTAGCTTTAGGGGTTAATACATTTATTAGAATAGCGGTGAGCTCCGGTCGGCAGATTAGGGGTTAATAATTGAAGTTAGGTGTCGGCGATGTTAGGGAGGGCAGATTAGGGGTTAATACTATTTATGATAGGGTTAGTGAGGCGGGTTAGGGGTTCATAACTTTATTATAGTAGCGCTCAGGTCCGCTCGGCAGATTAGGGGTTAATAAGTGTAGGCAGGTGTCGGCGACGTTGAGGGGGGCAGATTAGGGGTTAATAAATATAATATAGGGGTCGGCGATGTTAGGGGCAGCAGATTAGGGGTACATAGGGATAACGTAGGTGGCGGCGATTTGCGGTCGGAAGATTAGGGGTTAATTATTTTAAGTAGCTGGCGGCGACGTTGTGGGGGGCAAGTTAGGGGTTAAGAAATATAATATAGGGGTCGGCGGGGTTAGGGGCAGCAGATTAGGGGTACATAAGTATAACGTAGGTGGCGGTCGGGAGATTAGGGGTTAAAAATTTAAATTGAGTGGCGGCGATGTGGGGGGACCTCGGTTTAGGGGTACATAGGTAGTTTATGGGTGTTAGTGTACTTTAGGGTACAGTAGTTAAGAGCTTTATAAACCGGCGTTAGCCAGAAAGCTCTTAACTCCTGCTATTTTCAGGCGGCTGGAATCTTGTTGTTAGAGCTCTAACGCTCACTTCAGAAACGACTCTAAATACCAGCGTTAGAAAGATCCCATTGAAAAGATAGGCTACGCAAATGGCGTAGTGGGATCTGCGGTATGGAAAAGTCGCGGCTGAAAAGTGAGCGTTAGACCCTTTAATCACTGACTCCAAATACCGGCGGTAGCCTAAAACCAGCGTTAGGAGCCTCTAACGCTGGTTTTGACGGCTACCGCCGAACTCCAAATCTAGGCCTGTGTGAGGTGACTAATGCCTAGTGTAGCGTTAGGCAAAACCTTATGTTGCAAAGTGAATGCAGGTCCAGCCTGCTATGACCCTAAACTGTAAAGCCTCAATCTCAAACTAGGCAATACATATAAAACAGGATGAAGACAGATATAATATACAATAAGCAAAATTACTACTCAGCTCTAATAAACCTGCTAAGCGCAATACCCAATAATTATATATAGCAAATGAATACTGATGGATGCCTACTATGTGTATACGCAGCAGCCTATCTCAAAGTCACAATAACAGATAAGATCTCGCTCTCCACAGACATCATGCCAAAGGGGGGACTTGCTGCCCCGGCCGCAGGCAGCCCGACCCCCAAGTAGTACAATTATTAGTAAGAACAATGTTAAGCAAAACAGAAACAGGGTAATGTAAAGGCTTAAATATATGTCCATAGTTCTCTCTTAGCACTAGGAATAGAGACACTCTAGAGTACACACACACAACAAGTTGCAGCACATTTTAAATTACTTCAGGTTAACACATGCAGCCACAATATAAAAGACCCAATACCTGCCTATAAAAGCTGCTTATGACATCTAAGATCATTAACAGGGTGTTTATATATAGGCTCACAAACTGTCCTATGCTGATATGTACAATTTAGTCGCTAACTGGTGCAGCAAAAGCCATTGTCACGAATAGAGAGTCTATGTACGTATGTACATGAAAAACTAGAGGTCTATAACTCTACTGCTGCTAAAATATCAGTGCAAACATTAACTAGTTGTAATACATTTATAATAAGTAGGCATTATTGTAACATAACTCTGTAGCGTGGGGCTCAGCCTATGTGAGCTCATACTTAGCTAGGGCTTGGTAGCTTAGGTATAATAGGAGCTGGCTCAATAATGCAAAAAATAAAGAAAAGACTAAGCTATATTAATAATCAGCAAATAGACATACATAGGCAAATATATTTTAGCCCAATTGTGGACAAATTTCAATATTCAAAACAACTGCATTGTTTTCAAGTCTATTGACTATCATAAAGTGACCGTTAAGTCAAGGGTGCAGTTCTTGGAGATAAATAAGTAAAGTATGGTAGCTGTAACAACGGTAACAGTATCCTGTGTACGTAAAAGGACATTAAACACTTTGAAATGGTAATATAAAATGATAAATTGTATATAATAAAACAACTCTGCAATATACAGGGAGTGCAGAATTATTAGGCAAATTAGTATTTTGACCACATCATCCTCTTTATGCATGTTGTCTTTCTCCAAGCTGTATAGGCTCGAAAGCCTACTACCAATTAAGCATATTAGGTGATGTGCATCTCTGTAATGAGAAGGGGTGTGGTCAAATGACAACAACACCCTATATCAGGTGTGCATAATTATTAGGCAACTTCCTTTCCTTTGGCAAAATGGGTCAAAAGAAGGACTTGACAGGCTCAGAAAAGTCAAAAATAGTGAGATATCTTGCAGAGGGATGCAGCACTCTTAAAATTGCAAAGCTTCTGAAGCGTGATCATCGAACAATCAAGCGTTTCATTCAAAATAGTCAACAGGGTCGCAAGAAGTGTGTGGAAAAACCAAGGCGCAAAATAACTGCCCATGAACTGAGAAAAGTCAAGCGTGCAGCTGCCAAGATGCCACTTGCACCAGTTTGGCCATATTTCAGAGCTGCAACATCACTAGAGTGCCCAAAAGCACAAGGTGTGCAATACTCAGAGACATGGCCAAGGTAAGAAAGGCTGAAAGACGACCACCACTGAACAAGACACACAAGCTGAAACGTCAAGACTGGGCCAAGAAATATCTCAAGACTGATTTTTCTAAGGTTTTATGGACTGATGAAATGAGAGTGAGTCTTGATGGGCCAGATGGATGGGCCTGTGGCTGGATTGGTAAAGGGCAGAGAGCTCCAGTACGACTCAGACGCCAGTAAGGTGGAGGTGGAGTACTGGTTTGGGCTGGTATCATCAAAGATGAGCTTGTGGGGCCTTTTCGGGTTGAGGATGGAGTCAAGCTCAACTCCCAGTCCTACTGCCAGTTTCTGGAAGACACCTTCTTCAAGCAGTGGTACAGGAAGAAGTCTGCATCCTTCAAGAAAAACATGATTTTCATGCAGGACAATGCTCCATCACACGCGTCCAAGTACTCCACAGCGT
The DNA here is from genome assembly GCF_027579735.1 of Bombina bombina. Taxonomy (NCBI): domain Eukaryota; kingdom Metazoa; phylum Chordata; class Amphibia; order Anura; family Bombinatoridae; genus Bombina; species Bombina bombina. Next base: position 450,779,859 of record NC_069504.1, on the reverse strand, counting down.
GGCTGGTAAGAAAGGGTATAAAAGAAGAAAATCTAATGACATGGCCTCCTTGTTCACCTGATCTGAACCCCATTGAGAACCTGTGGTCCATCATCAAATGTGAGATTTACAAGGAGGGAAAACAGTACACCTCTCTGAACAGTGTCTGGGAGGCTGTGGTTGCTGCTGCACGCAATGTTGATGGTGAACAGATCAAAACACTGACAGAATCCATGGATGGCAGGCTTTTGAGTGTCCTTGCAAAGAAAGGTGGCTATATTGGTCACTGATTTGTTTTTGTTTTGTTTTTGAATGTCAGAAATGTATATTTGTGAATGTTGAGATGTTATATTGGTTTCACTGGTAAAAATAAATAATTGAAATGGGTATATATTTTTTTTTTGTTAAGTTGCCTAATAATTATGCACAGTAATAGTCACCTGCACACACAGATATCCCCCTAAAATAACTATAACTAAAAACAATGGTTGTTGTTCAATAATAAAATTAATCCTCAAAAATACATCTTGCCTAATAATTCTGCACTTCCTGTACTTTCATTATTTATTTTGTCCTCTTTGCCTGTAATTCCATTCTGAAATTGTGAGCTTTTCAGTTCCTGTTAGAAATGGAAGTGCAGAACACTGTTAAATCCAGCGCAACCATTGGCTGCATACTCTAGTGACCTATTTATAACTGACCCTAATTGGCCACAGCAGAGAAGGTAACACAAGTTACAACATGGCAGTTCCCAGTGTTTTATAGACACTAAAACTTTTACACTTATGTTGCCACTTTTTAAACAACTAATGAAACTTTAAAAAATACATCACATGTTACTCATGGACTAATCTTTTCTTTGAATGCATCATTCTATCTAGCATTTATTTAGTGTTTAATGTCCCTTTAATGTATCATGGACCTTTAGAAGAGTAAGTCATCCTACTCCCGATTTGATGGTGGCTTGGAAGATGGTATTTGTGCCCCTCTGGAAAGCAGAACATATGTTCAGCAGACTACAGTGCCTGCCATAACTGTAGAGCCAGGATGTCCCACTAAGATCGGTAGGATAGTTCATGAGCCTTGTTGATCGAGGGATCTCTGAGTAGTCTAAATACTGGTGGCTCCCTCCACTATCATTGCCCTCATCGAGCTTGCAGGGGATCAATGTCCTCACAAACACAATACTAGGCTGTGTAGGAGAGTCTCCAGAAAGTGTTGCCTGTACAGTGGCGTTTGTCTCACTCTCGGTCACCAGAGTGGCGCCCCGCATGACCGGATTGCGACTGCTAGAAATTGGCAGAAATGTGCACCTCACCTACCTCTGTCTTATCAAGACACTCTCCGTCTGTATACTGAAACTCATCACGTTTAGGTGCTCCGGTACATTAAAGCTCGTGGTGGGCTCCATGTTGTCTCCTCTGTGCCCCTGTAGCCTGTCGGATACAGACATGTGTGCTGTAGTCGCCAGATATTGCAGGACCGAGTTAAAAGTAGATCCCCTCAATGCATCTGCAGCCGGAACATGTTCAGGCTGGGATTGAGCTGATGCAGTCAAAGCCCAATCAATCAGTCTCTCTTTAGGCTTCAGGCCTGGAGCAGTTGGTACCATCGGTAAAGTGTGCTGCAGGCATTGAGGTATATCAGTATCCGCAGCATTTTCCCACACCAGCGTTGCAGTCCTCTCTAGCCTTAAGAAGTGATCACGTATTAGGCTATGTAGTTCCTCCAAAAAGGTAAGGCTCAAGGGTTCCATCGCGGGTCTATTTCGTTCAGCTAGATTCATTGCCGCCATTATATGGAAACTTGCTGCTGGCAAGTGCTTTCCAGGCTCAAAGCTCACTACTTGCGAATGTTTTCAAGGCTCAAAACTGCCCAACTGAAACACTTAAATCTTTGGCCACACAGTTTTCTATAGCTTGGGCTGGGCTGAGCGGTCAATTATGTATTTATAAATAATAAATAGCCGGAGCTATACAAGCTTGCGACCGCTCAGTTTCAGTGCTGGCTCCGCCCCCATGGTATCCCCTTTTCAATTAACTTTTGAACTTATTTTTTATGTTCAATCTAATCTTCATAGAGTTTAGAAATTGGCTAATAATTCAGTATTTTTTATCATGCCAATTAGAAAAACATACTTATAATATTTTTTAGAATCTTTTATTTCATGTTTACAAATCACTTACTAAATCAATCTTAAGAGTTAATATGTTCAAGCATAATATATTTTGGTTTTTAAGATTCTTCAACCAACGATAATTAAGATCAATTCATTTTTTTATCTTTTTTCCGACGTTTTTGTTATATATTACCAACTTTTTTCTAAAAAATCAATTTTTTGTCTATCCGCCTTTTTTAGGAATCATAAGCGAAATAGCTTATCCAATTTTCAGTATAGGTTCATTGTCAGCCTGCGTTTGTGTCACTCAATTTTTGTTTTTTATCCAAGCAAACAATTTTCATCTTAATCAGTTATATATGTTTCGCTATTTTTTAAAAACCCACTCCGATATATTTGTTTATTTTATTAACATTCAAGGATCAACTTTTTTAAAATCTTATGTAATCTGTCTAATTTTAGTTTTCTAATATTAAGTTATTATGTTCCAATTGTCCGGCATTTCATTTACTACAATGTATCAATTTTGTTACAAACGTTATGATTTGTCCATCTCTTGTCCAATCATATATGCTGTTCCCTGTTTTTAAGCCTCACAGCAGGCATTGTTTTGTAATTAACTTGATGAAACGGCCAGGAGCTTACGGACGAGAAATGCGTTTTAAGCTCAAATAAATACCATTTGATTTTATGTGGATACTATTGCAGCATTCTGTTTCCAGCTTTTTCTCTAATGTTGCCAATATTCCACCAGTAGCCTCCTCCCTAAACTGCTTGCAGCCTGAACGGTGTTTACCGTATCTATCAGAAGCAATCTGCTCTTACCATTTGCAGACAGAGGGACCCCTGATCATCGACTGTGGAGAGCTGACAGCTGGATCTTAGACAGATCAAATCACTCCAACTTCAGCGTACTGACTGCTGTAAACGTTAGCCTGCCCGTTCGCACTTCTTTTAACAAGAGTGCCAATTTCCTTGTGAGTATTATTTCACATGTTAACCGTCATTGTGCCATACAACTGTTCAGAGTTATCCACACCATGAGGTGCTTTCTTTCTTTTTCTATCATCTAATTTAAATATCCAAAATGCCTCACATCTCTTTAAAATTAGCTCTCTATTGCCACCTCTCCTAGGTCTCTCTATCCTCTCTATTATTTGAAATCTCAACTGTGAAATTTGGTGTCCAGCCCTAACAAAATGATTAGAAATGGGGCTTCCTCATTACCCCTACTTTATATCAAACTTAGCTCCCGTGTGTGGGTGCATAAACTGGCGTCCTTTGATCATGTTGCTACCGCTGAAACACCCCAGGCAGGGGTAGCAACCTTTATTCTTATTGGTAATATATCCTAATCCACCAGTTTTTGCACTACCAGTATCACTCTTAATAAGGGCATCTCTAAGAGAGGGGGCTCTTTTATATGCAGGCATTGGGTATTGACTGAACTCAGTGACCAAGGGGTTACAATTCCTAAGGATATGCCAATGGTTTCTAATAACATTCTGTATTTGCCTAGATTGCCTGTTATATAGGCTAACAAACACCAATCTATCCTTATTTCTATTATTCTGTTTGCTAATTTTCCTCTCTTTCAATAGGTCTTCACTATCTAATGCCAGAACCTTGTCAATATTTGTATTTATTAGTTCTTCAGGATAACCCCTGTTAATAAACACTTTGCCCATCTCCCTTAGTCTCCATTCTACTAAGTTAGGATCAGATACAATCCTCCTCACTCTTAAGAGTTGACTGTATGGCAGAGAATTAAACCGGGGCATGGGATGGCACTATCATATTTAACCAGATTATCATGATTAATGCTCTTTTTATATAAATCTGCGCATAACTGGTTCTCACCTTTGTATACTGATGTGTCCAAAAAGTCAACTTTAGACTCACTAAATTTAAAATTTTATGGATTTAGTAGAACCATTTAAATCAGCCACAAACTCTAACAGGGTTCCAATGTTGCTCCCCAAATGCCAAATATATCGTAAATATAGTGCCACCATGTGGCGCCGAACTGAATAAACAGAGGATTCTCATTCACAAATTTGTCCTCAAAGGAATTCATGTATATATTTGCGTAATTGGGGGCAACATTGGAACCCACCGACATTCCCTGTATCTGCATAAAAAACAATCCTAAAAAATAAAGTAATTACACTTCAAAATGATGTTCAACAATTCTAGCAAAAAAAGTGCATTGCATTTTAGAAAACCTCCCACTAGAGGCCAAAACATATTCTACAGCTCCCAAATTATAGTAGTAGCGATGTGGGGGGTTGGCGGATTAGGGTTTAATGAGTTTAATATAGTATTTGCAATGCAGGAAGATGGCGGTTTACGGGTTAATATGTAGTTTATGGGTTTTAGTGTACTTTGTAACATTTTAGTTATGAGTTTTGTGAAACATTTTTGTTTCACAAAATCTATAACTACTGGTCTCAGATCGCGGAATAGATTGTGTCGGTATAGGCTATAATGCAAGCATTTTAGCCGGACCGCAACAACCTGTTATACGGCGCTATGGAAATCCCACACTCAAACATGATTTTTTGAGTGCGGAATGGATCGTTGCGTTACAGGCTAAAATGCTTGCAGTATAGCTATACCGCCGCAACTTGTAATACAGGAGACCTGCCATTCCACGCGCAATGGCCAAGTTTTTCAGTGATATAGCTGTACTGCACCATACCACAAAACTTGTAATCTCGCTGTTTGGGTTTAGCACTATTGGTCTAGTGCGGAGTCGGGTTAGCATGCGAGTGATAGCTGTTTTTTTGCATTTTTTTTTACACTCCCCATAGAAGTCAATGGGAGAAGAAGTTTGTGCTCCAGCGATATTCTTAGTCCCAAAGTTAATACGGCTGAGTCTTACGCTCAAGCACAAAAAAATTACGTTTAACTTGTAATACACGTGTTAACCAGACCGTTTTTACATTTTATTTTCAGCGTTGTAGGCGCGCAACCAACAAGTATATTTAGAGCTCCACTCATAATCTGGCCCATAATAACAAGTCTTCATGCATTTCTCTGTGATAGTCCTTGTACTTTAACAAAGCCTCACTGCAGCAGTTCAAAATTCTAGTATAAGGCCCTTAACATTAAACTCAATGTACTACTGGGACTTTGCTGAACACATCTGGTGAATCAATAATATGAGACATACTAATCACCAGCTAGCTCTCAGTAGTGGATCGCTGCTCCTGGGCCTACCTAGGTATGCTTTTAAGCAAAAAAAAACAAACAAGGGAATTAAGTAAATTTCATAATAAAGTAAATTGAAAACTCTCTAAAAATTGTATATTCTATGTGAATCAGGAAAATTAAACTTTCACTTTCATGCTCTTTTAAATATTCTTTTAGATGCAAGAAAAAAGTTACTTTTATATCCCTTTAAAAAAATCTTGTTGCTTGCTCTAAGATTGTCATAAGTGCTTTGAAAGCTACTCTTATTTTTACAGCTTTATAGTTGCAGGATAGCATGGCATGCAGAAAACTCTTGATTAGCAAGCACTTTAGTCCTGTACTATTTCTTTTAATCATTCTTTCATCAGAATGTAGAAATGTGCTACAGCAGAAAAATATTATACTTACTGGATGACTATGAGAATATGCATTTTAGCCAGACCTGCGATTAGATATAGTGCTATAGTGTATTAGATTGCTTATGTATTACATTTCACAAAGTTCTAAAATATATTCAGAAAACTTTGCTAATATTGAGCTGAAAATCTTTCTACAAAATACGTTTTCCATTAATGCCTTCAACCATGAATATGGAAAATAAAGAAAGACTTATCTTCCTATACTGTGCAGAAGAAGACAGGGTAATATGAGGAATGACTTACAGTACCACCTACCCATATGTTTAAAAAATAAATGGCTTCTCTGGTATTTTATGGTAGATAACAGCAGGTTGATAAGCACTGAGAAACTCAAATTAATATGAGGCGTATATTTCCTGAATCATGAACAACCAGTCATTTATCAACTGTGCTACAGAGTAGACATAAAATCTTCAAAACAATATACAGGATCATCCATTTCTAGAGTTAGAAAAGGAAATTGCTACTTGAGGTATAGCCGTTTTAATATAATAGAAGATAGGGAGGATTTGCATTTCTATATACACAGCATTTTTATTTTTAATACCCATGTGACAAATATTAACAGTCTCCTATATATCTTCAAAATAATAACAATAGGCAGTAATGCAATGCAAACATAAAAGGAAGTCACCAGACCAGCTCTAAGCTGCTTTTATTTTGAATATGAAAAATATTACAATCATTTTTTTATATAATGCCAGAGTCAAGTCAAGTTATTTATCAAACAGAATGAAATGTATTATGCAGATATGGGAGAAAATGTGTTTATTTCTCAAATGAATGTCAAATATTTTATTTTCTCTAACATATGAGAACCTTATACAAACAAAAGCTTAGTCTCACCAGTTATTGATTGATCAGTTTCAGGGATTGTGAGTGACCTTGTAATGAGATTTTTTTTTGTTAAATACATGAGCTGTAAGTGACATATATTACAAAGCACGGTTTCAAATGGTCCCTTCTGATTGGTTCTTTTGTACATTACAGATTTAGTTTAACTGCAGTCATAAAAATATATGTGTGCAAACCCTAAGGGGGAAAAAATGTAATTATCGTTTTTAATAATACATTACATTTTGTTTGTTGTAAACTTATACTATTATAAATTTTTATTACATCCATAATTAGAAGCTAAATAGTGTTTACCTTTTTAACCTATGACTTGGTTCATTGTGTTTTTTTATTTTTGCGTCTCTTAGGCTACCAAGTATATTTCAATGGATCATATTAATGACTCCCAAGTCCTCCAGACAAAATTGGATATAAAAAAAGTTACACAAAAAGGAACTCTCTCTATATAACTTGTGTGTTGGATAATCTGTTTTTTTGTTTCACTCATTAAATTATTAGATTGTTATGGATTTCAGCTGGATATCTGGTTCAGGCCCAAATCAATGGATCCCTTGCTAAATACTGAGGGGCTGATTTATCAAGCTCCGTATGGAGCTTGATGCCTCTTGTTGTTGTCTAAAGACCGCTGCTTCATAACTTGTCCACCTGCTCTGAGGCGCCGGACAGAAATCAACCTGATCAAATACGATCGGGTTGATTGACATCCCCTGCTAGTGGCCGCAAATCTGCAGAGGGCGACATTGCACCAGCAGTTCAAAAGAACAGCTGGTTCAGTGATAAATGCAGACATTCTATACTGTCGGCATTTATCGATGTGCAGCGGACATGATATGCTACATTGTATCATGTCCGCTCGCACATTAATAAATATACCCTGACTCTCTACTTAACCATTGTCACAGGAATTTATATATATATGTGTTCATATAATTCAAGCCATATGCTAATTTTACTGGCTGTTCAAGAAGAAATCCGACAAGTCAACTATACCAGCATTGCATGCATATGGACTCATAAGTGATAACAATTACTACACAGCATATTTATGTGTGAAAACTATTTAAAAAGTATATGTCTTTGTGTGAAAGCCTTATAAAAGCTTATAATGTCACAAATACAAATTGTATAAAGACTATTTAATCAAGTGTCAAATTATGAACAACATATAAAAGTTGGCATTTGAGTATGGAGACCTTAAAGTTTGTAATATAATTTAAATTTAATGGGGGGGATTTCAAGCAAGATAAGTTTTAAGATTGGAATATTAAAATGAATATAGGCCTAGAGTACAAGTGGAGATTTAAAATGTCACAATAGTTCTATAGTGCACTAACATTGCTAGAGCACAATCCATAAGGATTCCATTTTCACTCTCATATTATAAGTTTAGAGTAAAATTATAAGACTCCAGTGAAAGCCTAGGGCTCGCTAGCATATGTCTGTGAGTGCACTAAATCAATCACATAATAAATGTCTATGGGGTGCACTGAAAAACTCCTATCACTAGAGTGCTAACCCGAACGTACGCTAATCCAAAAGTAAAATAGTGCATAGTGAAGTTATTCACAGTTTTAAACTATGCTTATATTATTTGTATGTGTGTATGTATATATGCGTGCATGTGTATGCACAAATACAAACATACACATTTATTTATACACACACTTACAAATCTACACACATACATGTGCACTTGAGCCTTTCCTAGTCCAACAGCTTGACATATACCATACTAATTTAAAAAATTATTTAAACATTTATTTTAATAACAATATTCTAGCCCTAACACTTTACTTTAATTTTTTTTAGCACTACATAACTTCCACTTGTAATATGAGTAATTATAGCGCACCCTGCACTATCCATTGAAAGTATAGGGAACACAAAAAAAAATAATGGTTAGACCATTCATTAATAAAATAATATTTTCTGTTAAATCTTTTTTATCATTGACTTGCAAAACTAGCACCCTGCACTAGTGATGCATGATTAAGAGGCATTGGCCTCGAAACGTCGCTATTTTGTCCTAATAAAGAAATTTTCTAGCATTGGAGAGCTGTGGACATTTTCATTCTACTATACACATTTTGGTGAAGTGGTGAAGTGGTGAAGTGGCAGTTCACCTGTCTTCACGAGCACTCCTGTCCTCTAGTGCTGTTCCATATTGAACTGTTTCAGTACTGCACTATTGATAGTGCTCTACTTGGACACTAAACCATAATTATTTAGAGATGTGTTTTTTATCATTGAATTATTCTTTTATTAATTAATAGACTAATCATTGTTATTTTTTTTATTTACATGCTGCATAAATGAAGAAATTATTTTAATGTCTATAAACCCAACAGAAAATCAGACAGCAAATATAAGAATTATATATAACAGTAAACACGTATAAATAATAATGTACCATTTGAAAATGGCCAAAACAAAATCTTCCCAATTTAACAAAGCATAAAAGAGGAAAATATACATAATATGGCATAAAGCAGAAAGGTGAAAAAAACAAATCTGGCCTCAACCACTCCTAAGCTAAATTACCAAAATATATGAAGTACCATGTACCTTTCAACCGTAGCCTAGAGTAAAAAATCCATAGAACTAAAGACATGGGCCTCTAGTTATGAAAGTCTGGTGGACTGTCTAAAATTACAGAAAAAAAATAAAACAAATTATAAAAAAATAATTAAACCTAATCCCTATAAAATTAAAAAGACCCCAAAATAAAAACACCTCCTTAGGCCAGTTTTGTGAGTGGCCCAGCAGTGAAACAGATAATAATGGAACCACACCTTGCATTCAATTGTGCAGTGTTTGCTAATTGCTCTAATTAACTGTTTTACAGCTGGGCCGCTCACAAAACTGACCTTAGAGGGAACACTGTCCCTAATCTAAACTAAACTACCAATAGCCCTTAAAAGCCCTAAATTAAGCTCTTTTACATGTAAACAATACTAATTCTCCCCCTAACAGTAAAAAAAACCACCCACCAAAAAAAAGCCACCCTAAAAAATAGAATAAAAAAGCGTAAGACTAAGTACCAAATAGGTACTTACCATTCCTGAAGTCCGGCAGAGAAGGTCTTCTTCCAGGCGGCTTCATCATCTTCTATCTTCAACCAGAGCGAAGACGGCGCGGAGTGGAGGTGCGGAGCTGGCTTCCCCAATACGTTGATCTTCAGCGGCGGTCCTCAGCAGCAGTAATTTGAACAGCCAAAAGGATTTAAGTAGCTCTAATCCTATTGGCTGTTTTCAAAATTTCAGCCAATAGAAATGCAAGGTACCCCAATTTGAATGCGGTACCTTCCATTAAATTTTTTAGTGTACGATGGAGATCGAATGAAGTGGAGCCTCCACGCCGCTGAGGACCACCACCGCTGAAGACCGCCACTGAGGACCACCGCTGACAACCACCTCTGAGGACCGCTGCTCCGGATCTGCGCATCGGGGTAGACCGCTCCTCACCTCCGCTCCGTGCCGCCTTTGCTCTGGATGAAGATAGAAGATGATGGAGCCGCCTGGAAGAAGAACTTCACTGCCGGACTTCAGGAACGGTGAGTACCTATTTGGGGCTTAGTCTTAGGCTTTTTTTTCTTTTTTGGGGTGGCTTTTGTTTTTTAGATTAGGGTTTTTTGGGCTGTAAAAGAGATGATTGCCCTTTTTAAGGGCAGTAAAAGAGCTGAATGCCTTTTTAAGGACAATGCCCATACAAATGCCCCTTTAGGGGCAATGGGTAGATTATGTTTTTTTAGACTTAGTTTTTTTTTATTTTGGGGGGTTGGTTGGGTGTAAGGTTTTACTGTTAGGGGGTAATTGGTCATTTTTTAGGTAAAAGAGCTGTTTAACTTAGGGCAATGCCCTACAAAACTCCTTAAGCCCTTTTAAGGGCTATTGGTAGTTTAGTATTAGATTAAGGGGTGTTTTTATTTTGCGGGGGAATTTTTATTTTTATAGAGGTATTAGTTTAGGTTTAATTTTTTTATTTTGGATAGCGTTGTTTATTTTTTTCTGTCATTTTAATTTTTTTATTATTTGTAATATTACCTTTGGGGTTTGTATTTTTTTAAACATAGACTGCCCTCTGGGCAGGCTTATCGCCTGGTGGTAAATAAAGGGATTATCTATCTTTTTAAACAATACAAATTTTGCTGTTTACTATCCCTTTAACTCTGTGATAAAGGGTTGTAATTATTGTGGCCCCTCACTGTGCTATAGGTAAGTATTTAACACTTAAAATCATATTTAAAGGATAATGAATATATACTAATGTATTTTGTATATATTCTTTATTCTTTAAATTAATGCATTTGGATATTTATTTCATTAAAATGAAATTAATATCGATAGTCCGTCATGAATGTGCATTATAAATAATTATGGACTCTTTAAAGGGACAGTTTACCCCCCAAAAGATCTTTTATTCCTAATGATCCATTTTACCTGCTGGAGTGTATTTCATTTTTTATGAATAGTTCCTTAAAGGGACACTGAACCCAATTTTTTTCTTTCGTGATTCAGATGGAGCATGAAATTTTAAGCAACTTTCTAATTTACTCCTATTGTAAATTTTTATTTGTTCTCTTGCTATCTTTATTTGAAAAAGAAGGCATCTAAGCTAAGGAGCCAGACAATTTTTGGTTTAGAACCCTGGAAGGCACTTGTTTATTGCTGGGTGAATTTATCCACCAATCAGCAAGAACAACCCAGGTTGTTCACCAAAAATGGGCCGGCATCTAAACTTACATTCTTTTTTTTAAATAAGGATACCAAGAGAATGAAGAAAATTTAATAATAGGAGTAAATTAGAAAGCTGCTTAAAATTGCATGCTCTATCTGAATCACAAAAGAAAAAATTTGGGTTCAGTGTCCCTTTAACCCTTATTTTAGCACGTGAAATAGCTGATTTTGTCTGTGGTATCCCCATCTACACTGAAGTTTCTATACTGAAGTCTAGACTATTGACAGGCTATGTAAACAAAGTCAGCAGAAGAAATTATACTCGTAATGGGGTGCTGGATAGCTAAGCAATGTTCATTTTTCATTGTTCTCTAAGTATTGAGCTTTGGTTTGCAGACACTTATAAGAAAGCTAGATTGTGTACAAAAAGTGATAATATAATAAGATCTGATATTGCCTGCAAGTTCAACACATTTTAGGGCTAAATTACACTCCCGCTCAAGCGTTAACTGAGCTAGAAGTAAGCTTTTTGCAGGCATCGGGTCACACTTGTATTATGAGTTGAAAGTAAACTGTTTTCGCTCGCACGCTAACTCGACGCTCGTAAAAAGATTAACTTAGAATATAGCGTGCGTGATAAGCTATTCCCCTATAGAAGTCAATGGAGCCAAAAAACCCTACTTGTGCACAAAACCTGATCACATATTCTTAAGTGCGCTAATCCGACATGAAAATATGAATATTTCACATTCCAATGTTCTTCACATAGAAGAATATGTCAGAACCTTGTGAAACAAAGGGGGTAAGTAGTGCAGCATTTTTAAATATATGAATATATTTTTTTTATAGAAAACTGCAATGCCCTCTATTTTGAGGACATTTGGGGCACTTTTAGAAATTAACCAGAGAGCTAATCTCTGGTTAATTTTTTAAGCACTTATTGCTACCGCGAGCTCACGGTAGCAATAACCAGCCAGTTGTAATGGTTGGTTAATTATTGCGCTCCCTTAAACTGGAAAATTTGCCTGTTTGCGGAGTGCAATATTTTAGCGCTCCACTTGTAATCTAGCCAATAACTTTTTTATGCAATATTTGTTTCTAATAATGTTTATTAGATGGTGTTATTATGATTGTAACTGTACTTTGTAATGTATTTTTGATGTGTTTTGTGACACCTTTTAGAGTTCTGAGGTCACACTAACCGACCTGTGTTAACTTCAATTGTGCTCAAGCAATCACATTTAGATCTTGTTATACGAGCAGAAAACTCGATGCGTGCAAACACCCACGATAAACCCTTTATCACTCGCGCATAACTGTTAACGCGCTACTTATTGTAATCTGGCCCTTAATAGGTTGTGGTTTAAAAACACAAACCAATTAATTCATGTCCACAAAGAAAGCTGAAAATGCAATTTTTCATATATTTTATACTCTGCAGCTGATATAACAAGTCATTGGAAATACATTAAAGGAAAAACTATTTTACAGCATACTGTCCCTTTAACCCTTGTGCTGTTTAGCCAATTACTCCTTTTCTAAAAATATTTTAGCCTTCTACCCTCATCACATTTACAGATACATTTTAGTCTTTTAGTATTTCCTAAAACATACCCACAAATATTATACCATTTTTTTTTTTTGGGGGGGGGGGTTAGCACACCAAGCATCTGCAGAAAATAACTGAAATTATAGCCAAATATAAGAAAATGCCACAGAATCAAATTCAGAAACTTGTTTTGTTCTATAGAGTAAATATAACAATATAGGAGTCATTATTTCCTAATAATAATAAACACAGACTTTATGGTACCATATTAAGCATCTGCTAACCCTCCCAAAACATCAAGCTGTAGGATGTAGGCTTGTGTGTTTCAATGACAAATATTAATTGGAACTTAAAAGATACATTTGTGTATCCTGCAATTTGTGCAGAAAATGAGTAGGAACACCATAAATATATGAGATCAATTCAAGTCATACAAAGGGTGACAATCTATATATTTTATATATGTACCTACTCCTATCCAAAGTCACTTATCATAGTAAACAATGATTTAAAAGCACCAAACGTAAAATTATTTCACTAAAAATAAGTCTTTATAGACTTTTGAAAAACTAAATTGTATTTTTGCACTCAACCATTTATTTTGATACCTTCATTTGTTTTGTTTTATAATTGTTCAGAGAAATAAGGATCTATCATCCCTGACACAACAAAATGAAGCTAGCGGTTGCTGACATGTGGTTTATATTACCATGGAGATAACGACAGATATACAGACACAAACCCCTTTATTTGATTGATAGGACTAACCTATTTCAAATAAGGTATCATATCATACATTAATATTGTGAGGAGTTGGTAAGAACCTCTATTATAAGACCAATGCTGACAATGTATTGGATATGACAATCACTTAGCAGTTGGAAACATAGGACCCCTAATTTGAAATAGGAGTATTGCTGATTTTGAGTCTTTTTTTCTATATGTATTGCAGGGGAATATGGGGAATACATACCCTATAGTTTATATTCATATGACTATTGGGATATAAATTGAATATCGCTGTATTGAGGATGAGCTAATACTCAAATAAGTAGGTGTGAGGCCTTCCCTCTTTAAAAGAGTAGTCATTTGTATATCACAAGTATTTGTTATTGATTTAATGCATAATTTATCAATAATACAAGTTTCCTTCAGAAGTTTGTATAATAAATTTCATAGAACATACACAGAAAATATACTTTTATTTTCCTACCAAAATGCATTATCCAGTGCAAATCACACCCCTGCAAAGCAATGATCAAGCACATTGCATGTGTCGACCCAGAGCATATCTTTAAATACAATTTGTTGAAAGAAACTCTATACTAGTTTTTCCTTTCTTTCTTTGTCTGAAATCAGCAACACAAAATGTTCTGTACAAAAATAACAGACTATTGGCTGCAAACAAATAGAGTGGTAAATAGGACTTTGTATAGCACTGCATTGTAAAAATTATGACTTTTTATACAAAGCAAAATATATATGTATGATTTTTTTTTTATTAAAAATCCATAAATGGAAGTATTTATCAAGTGTAAATCAAACTAGAATTTAACCTCCTGTAACACTGATAAAACATGTGCCGATGCCTTCATTTATTTTTTAGTTCTTTATTTTACCAATCACACATTGTGTTTTAATGATTTGTTCACAAACAGCAGGAAAAAAATCAGAAACTGCTATCATCTTGACAATACAAGTCAGCCTTGTTATGTATTTCAGTCTGCAGCATATGTATCCCGATTGGCTCATTAAAGATTTCGTAAAAAGTTTTGACAAACCACATTGGGGCATCTTACAGATAATTGCCTCACTTTTAGTATGTTCAACAACAGACCTCAATGAAGTTTATTTTCCCACAAGTGCCTTATAGGGATTCACTAATTGGTAAAAAAAAAATACTATTTTTTCCTATTTGAAGTGCATTATGTCGATCAATTAAATCAGGAATTTACTTCAAAGACAACACAACACCTTTTTTTAAGCAACCTTTTGCGTTGCGCATTATTTATCTTCAGGCTAATACATTAACAAATCCTTTGAGGCTTGACAGTTTCATTTAATTTGTCTTAATTACATGATGAAAAAGAACAATGAAACTTGTTTATGCTGATTTTTCAGCTGTCAATTAAATAGATCCATATATTATTCCCCTTCACAGATTAGAATATTATAACGTACAGCTCTGTTAATATGTATATGAACAGTCAAACTAGTTGGTTTGCTTTTTAATGTTTGTTTTATTTAGTCAAATTTGTAAAATGTTATCATTATCAATAAGATCCCAGATATAGGGACAAATTATTAGTGGAGCACTATTTAGCTCTTACGCTAGAGCACCAATTGTGCTAGAAGTAAATATTTTGCATGCGTTGTGCTCGTATCATGCATTGAAAGTAAAAAGTTTGTGTTATTGCGCTAACCTGACGGGCGCAAACAGCTTACTTTTAGCGCAATTAGAATATCAAGCACACGATAACCTATTCCTCCATAGAAGTCAATAGTGAAAAAAAAACACCCTACTCACGCGCTAACCCAAACTCATTTTCTCAAGTGCACTAAACCGACATAAAAATATGAATATTTCACATTCCAAAGGTTCTTCACATAGAAGATGTTCTATGTATTCATAAATACATATTTCTACATATATCTGATTTATTTTGGTACTATATATATATATATATATATATACATATACCTATATAAAAATATATATATATATATATATATATATATATAAATACATACATGATTATATATAGGTATAGGTATAGATACAGTATATACAAATATATTTATTTATTTATGTGCAGAACATTGGAATGTAAAATATTTACAGTAAACATTTTATTAAATATGAATATTGCATAAATATGAAATTTTATGTTTTCATCTACTTGACTGCAAAGGGCTCCAATGCACACACACACATATATATATATATATATATATATATATATATATATATATATATATATATATATATATATATATATATATATATGTCTATAAGTGTGTACCTCTGTATATATTTGTTTAAATGTGTGTATATATGTCTGTAAATGCATATATACACATATAAATGCATCTGTATACATATATATATATATATTTATATTTATATATAAATATATATACAGTATATACAAACATATCCATCTTACATATGTATATGTATGTATCTCTATGTTAAAGACCTTTGCCTGTCTTTCTTTTCTAACACCTGAGAACTCATATCTTTGTGTGCAATATCTTTCAGATTCAGAATACACTTTATTAGATGGTGTTATTATGAGTGTAACTATACTTTGTTATGTATTTTTGATGTGTTTTGTGCAACTTTTTATTTTCTCTAAACAATTAACCACAGCTCTGCAGTCAGGGTAATCATTCTAGCATAAATCATGATTGTGCACAAGCAATCTCGTTTAATTTTAACACATAACACAAGTGCAATTTAACCATCATGCAAACGATTGTGAAAACCAGATATCGATTGCGAGCAAATGTTTTACAAATAATCAAAACCACTGTGGGTACATATCTTGCAGCACTAGCAAATCTCAGAGATGGGGAGAGTTTCCCCGAAACCTCATGTACATGAATAAAGGAACACTTTGTTTCACTGTAAATACAGTGAGTGGCATTTATTTTGTTTGTGTGTATATATATATATATATATATATATACATATATATATATATATATATATATATATATATATATATATTTACACAGTATCACCCCTCACATTTTTGTCAATATTTTATTATATCTTTTCATATGACAACACTGAAGAAATGACACTTTGCTACAATGTAAAGTAGTGAGTGTATAGCCTGTGTAACAGTGTAAATTTGCTGTCCCCTCAAAATAACTCAACACACAGCCATTAATGTAGCACCGGCAGTTTGTGATTATGGCTTTCGCCGAAACATGTCAACCTGCAGGTGCTACGCCCCCTTATGCATTCTGTAACTTCGTGATGGTTTAAGCTGTTACCATTTTTAACTCTGTTTTGATGTCTAAATAAAGAAATGTACTTTTTATTCGAGAGAGACCTCCTCATTCCTTTTGCAAGTATCTCTTTACCAACTACACAGTCTTCTCTCCCTCTGGAAACTGCCAGCACCAGGCGAAGATAGTCCTCACCCCTTCGTCCCAACCTCATTCTCGACAGTGTGACGTCACACCTGCTCAGGTAGAGCGCCGTATTCAGAAGCTTTGGACAGAAAATGCAGACTGAATTTTGGCAACGGATGTTTGCTGAGTCAGCTCTCCTTGGCTGCCCTTGTATTCTTCTATGAACGGCTGCATCTTATGGCACAAAAGGCAAGTGCACATCATTTGAACGTATGCATTTGGAGAAGGAGGTGAGTGTACTCAGTAAGTCCCGGACACCAGACAGGTGAATTTATTATATAACTGTCAAATTGAAAATATAGTATCTATGTGGGATACTCCGATCTCTCTTATTTGTAGAGCGCCAACATATTCCGTAGTGCTATAAACATAGTCGGTATACAGGATAACATTTATAGGGATCAAATGGGTAGAGGGCCCTGCCGAGAGTTGCACTGTTGTAGTCGGCTCTTATGAAGCCAATCTGCAAACAGCTGGGCTTATAGGCTTACATTCTAAGGTGTTCAAGGGGAAAACAATGGAGGTAGGAAAGGTTAGTGTAGGTTGTATGCATCCCTAAATAGTAGAGTCTTTAGGTGAGTGCTTGAAGCTGTTAAAACTAGGGGAGAGTCTTGTGGCGCAAGGCAAGGAGTTCCACAAGATGGGGCCTGTCTGGAGAATTCCTGTAAACGGGAATGTGAGGAAGTAACAAGAGAGGAGGTTAGCAGAGTGAAGGGGGTGGGAGGGAGATTATCTGGAGACAAGGTCTGAAATGTGGGGGAGCAGTGCAGTTAAGGGCTTTGTATATCAGAGTGAGGATTTTGTGTTTAATGTTGGAGGCAAGAGAAAGCCAGTGAAGGGACTGGGAGAGAGATGCAGCAGATGAAGAGTGACATGTAAGGAAGATGAGCCTGGCAGAGGCATTCATTATGGATTGTAAAGGAGTTATGCAGCAGCTAGGTAGACCAGAGAGGACAGAGTTGCAGTAGTCGAGGCAGGAAAGGATAAGAGAGTGAATTAAAATCTTAGTTGTGTCTTGTGTAAGGAAATGTCTAATTTTAGAGATGTTTTTAAGGTGGAAGCGGCAAGCTGTAGCCAAGGACTGAATGTGAGGAGTGAAGGAAAAGTCTGAGTCAAGTATGACCCCAAGACATCGGGCATGCAGGGTAGGGGTAATGATGGAATTATCAACAGTTATAGAAAATTGGGGGGTGGAGATTTTGGAAGAAGGGGGAAAAATAAGAAGTTCAGTTTTGGAGTGATTTAGCTTAAGGTAGTGAGAGGAAATCCAAGATGAGATATGAGAAAGACAGTTAGTGACACGGGTTAGTAAGGAAGAAGGTAAGTCTGGTTCAAAGAGGTAGATTTGGGTGTCATCAGCATACAAATGGTATTGAAACCCGTGGGACTTTATTAAGGAACCTAATTATGATGTGTAGATTAAAAAGAGAATGGGACTGAGGACAGAGCCTTGAGGCACCCAAACAGAAAGTGGTAATGGACAGAGGATGCTCCGGAGAAGGCTACACTAAAGGTACGATTAGATAGATTTGGAAGAGAACCATGAGAGAGCTATGTCACAGATGCCAAAAGATTGGAGGGTTTGGAGCAAAAGAGGGTTTGTCAACAGTGTCAAATGCTGCAGACAGATCAAGGAGGATAAGCAAAGAGAAGTGGCCTTTGGATTTTGCTGTAAGTAGGTCATCGGTAACCTTGACAATTGCTGTCTCTGTGGAGTAATGGGGACGAAATCCAGATTGCAGTGGGTCAAGAAGAGAGTTTAGTGTAAGGAAATTGGATAGACATTCATATACTAGCTTTTTGAGGAGCTTTGAGGCAAGAGGGAGTAGGGAAATAGGGCAGTAGTTGGATCAAGGGAAGGTTTCTTGAGGACAGGTGTGACCAGTGCATGTTTTAGAGATGAGGGAAATATACCAGTGCTGAGATAGAAGTTGAAACTGTGTGTGAGTATGGGGGTGAGGGTAGAAGAGAGGGAGGGGAGTAGCTGTGAGGAGATGGCGTAGAGGGGATAGGTAGTGAGGTGGGAGGATAGTATAAGGGCAGAAACTTCTTCCTCTGTAACAGAGGCAAAATAGCTAAATTTATAGGAATTTGGGTTTTGGATGATTGTGGGCTTTTGATGGGGTGGGAGATTGATAGTATGTTAGGAGCTGATTTCATTTCTGATGGAGTCAATTTTGTTATTGAAGTGACTGGCAAAACTTGAGCTGAGAGAGAAGTTGTATTAGAATGTGGTGGTGGGCGGAGAAGAGTATTGAATGTGGAAAATAGACGTTTTGGGTTAGAGGAAAGAGTAAAGATGAGATAAGAGAAGTATTGTTTCTTATAAAAATTAAGGGCAGAATAGTAGGAGTTCAAGATGAATTTGTAGTGAAGAAAGTCAGCTGAACTCTGAGATTTCCTCCAGTGTTGCTCAGCAGTATGGGAACATCTGTGTAGGTACCGTGTCAGAGGAGTATGCCAGGGCTGAGGATGAGAGTGTGGTTTCTGAGCTATGGTAGGAGGGGCCAGATTGTCAGTGACCAATGTAAGGGTGGAGTTATAGTGGCAGATAGATTGGTCAGGGCAGGAAAAGGAGGTGTTGAAAGAGAGGAGAGGTTCGAGAGAGCTAGCAAGCTGTTCCTGATCTAATGACTTAATGCTTCTGTGAAGTTTAGTGTGAGGGGTAGCAGTTACAATACTGCTATCTAACCTGCATTGCTAACCCCTGCATTGCATACCCTTAGCAGTATTACCCATTCCCCAGTTTTGCATAACCAACACAGTTATATTAATATACTTTTATCCTCTGTGATTATCTTGTACCTAAGCCTCTGCAAACTGCCCCATTTATTTCAGTTCTTTTGACAGATTTTGCAGTTTAGCCAATCAGTGCCTGCTCCCAGATAACTTCACGTGCACAAGCACAGTGTTATCTATATGAAACACATGAACTAACACCCCCTAGTGGTGAAAAACTTTTAAAATGCATTCTGAAAAGAGGTGGCCTTCAAGGTCTAAAAAAATAGCATATGAACCTACTAGGTTAAGCTTTCAACTAAGAATACCAAGAGAACAACACAAAATTGGTGATAAAAGTAAATTGGAAAATTGTTTAAAATTACATGCTCTATCTGAATCATGAAAGTTTATTTTGGCCTAGACTGTCCCTTTAAAAACTTGACAAATCTGCCTGAAAACACTCCTTCTAGAAGCCATTACTTTCACATTAGAAAATAATTACTTCCTCTTTGAAAAATAGTTTTTCTACAACTTCATGGTACAGCAATGGGGACACGCTTTGCACCCAGTTTTGCAAATCTGTACATGGGGTTGTGGAAAGAGGAGGTCATCTGGAATAATAACCCCTTTTTAACATACATCAAAATCGCGGAGATATATAGATGACATCATTCTAATTTGGGAGGGTACGGAAAATGAATTTAATAAATTCATTAGCTGCCTAAATTCAAATTTTTTCCATCTGACTTTCACTGAGAAGAGAAACAAAGATCAGATAGAATTTTTGGACATCATTTTATTTCATGAAAATGACCAAATTCAGATCAAGTTACAAAAAAAAGAAAACCAATAGCAACAGATACCTATATGCTACCAGTAACCACAATCCAGAATAGATTTGTAATATCCCCTATGTGCAATTTCAGTGACTTAGGAGAAATTGTTCTAAGATGGAAGATTTTTAGAGGGAATATTATCTCCTAAAAGATAAGTTTGTTAAGAAAGGCTACCATAAAGGGAAATTAGAGGTTGCTTACAATAGAGCAAAACATCTCAGTAGACAATAATTGCTGAAAACAGGAAAGGGGAAAACAAAGAAACATAAAGTGGACACTGTCAATTTTGTAACTACATACAATGAGGAATCCAGTGACATTAAGTCCATCTTGAAAAAACAATGGCACCTTCTTAGGAAGGAATATTTATTAAAGAATGCAATTGCCAAAGAACCAATAATTATTTATAGAAAGAACAAAAATTGTAAAAACATTCTTGCACCCAGCCAAGGAAGAAATCAAATCAGAATTGGCTGGGGAAAAAGGCAATTGGTTTCTTTAAATGTAATTGCCTAAATTGTGTGGCCTGCATACACCACTACAATGGTAACAAATCTACTAAAGAGATTAAATGAAATACTACAAGTAAGATCTGTAAAATTAATGTAGCTTGCAATTGCAAAACGGATCATGTGGTTTATCTAATTGAATGTTTGTGTGGCCTCCAAAATGTAGGGTATACAACAAGACCCTTCAAAAAAAAGATTGGCCAAACATTTAAATGGGGGAAAAATCATGATCTATCTACCCACTTCAAGGCGTTCCATGATATGGACTAAACAGGTCTAAGGGCCACTATCTTGGAACATGTACCTGTATTAGTAAGAAGAGGGGACAGGGAACTACAGTTGAGAAGGAGGGAGACATACTGGATCCATACTTTGCAAACAATGGTTCAGTATGGTCTCAACAAAGATATTGACTAGGCTGCTTTTTTGGTAGAGAATTAACTCCATTTATGTTTTATAATACCATAAAACATTTCTTTGATAAGTTTAATGCTCATCTGTGTGGGGTTGGTTCTTTGGTTAAAAACTGTTAGCCCTAAATGACAAGTGAAGATAATGGTTATAATATACAGACATACCTATTTGTAAACCCAATTATTTTGCAGCTTGACAGCATAGCATCAGTTAAGTGTCTAAGGACCGCTTTGAGATAGAAGGGGAAATTTAGAATTACACTAAATATTGCACACTATTTGTTTGAATTCTAAATATGTTTTAATAAGATCTTCTATTCCTGAATCAGGGTAATTTTTGACAAAATGATTACCCAAAAAGATATAAGGTTTGATTTTTGTTTTTTATTGTTTATTCTTGATAGGGTTTGGAACTGTTATTACTTTCCCAGTTAGCTGTATTTAAATAGAGCTGTGGAGTGTGAAAGGGGAAACATAGGAGACAGTTAATATCCCCTATTTTTTAAGAAAGCATGTTTATTTAATGAACGGGTATTATCTATAACAGCCTGTTTGGTAATGACACGTTTATGCGTAATTAGAGACTGGACCTGTATGGATCCTTAAATATAATAAGGAAGGAGAAACATATGGCGATATTTCTCTCAGGATATGTCATGATCACATGACCGTGTCATAGCCAATCATTAATTAGCTATGTAAGGTTTTATCTAGATGGGACACCTATGTTTTACATGTATTAAGTGCTTAGACCGTGATTGGTCCATAAGAATAGGAGAGTGCCTAGACTGCAATTGGTCCATAGAAACAAGGGGGAGAAGAAATGGGTTGATCTTTCTCTTCACCCAAATTTAGCCATGATCAAATGATGGTATCAAACACCAATAGGAATGGAGATAGTAGGGGGTGGATCACCGCCTTTCTGATGAATCAGTGATCCGAGCATCATGGAGATTATTCCTCTGACGAAGAAGATGTGTAAATTTGAAACCTTTGAAAAAGCGTAAGGAAATAAACACAGAAGCTGAGACATGAGACTTATTGACCTGGGTGACTTTTGTTTTTAAACATTGCTGCAACTGTTTTGCATTGTAGAAGCGTGTATACGCTTTTAACCACTGTTGCTGATACCTCATATGTGATAGAGGTTGGAAAGTGAAAGCATGTTTTACCACTGCATGTAATTTGAGAATAAAAATTTGTATCCTTTTACATACAGTGTTGCACTAGTTGGTGTGTTTTCTCTTTTTACCCTTGGGTTACTGTAACATGGAGAGGGGAGTTTACCATATCCAGGAAGGACTGAAGTAAGATCACTGAAAGATGGAGACTAAACTTCTTCTTGATGTTTTGCGGCACTTACCTCATATGATTGAGGTGAAAGTTTGCAAGTAGAAAATCTATATGGAATCCTTTTTACTACGCTAGTTACAGCCATTTGTAAACAAAATTATTTGAATTTGGTTCGTATTTTTGACTAACTCTCAGCCAGATTACGAGTTTTGTGTTATGGCTGGCTCACTAATTACTTGTAAGTTATTTTCACCGCTCACCTTTCATAGCGCTGCTATTACAGGTTTGCAAAAAAAACGGCTTGTGCGGGCGATATGGTTGCGTTGAGCTCCATGCTTCACCCATATACAAGCGCTGCTTTGACATGCTCGTCCACGATTTCCCCATAGACATCAATGGGGAGAGCCGGCAAAAAAAGGCCTAACCCCTGCGATCGTGGAAACAAAAGTTCCATAACGCAGCCCCATTGATGTCTATGGGGAAATAAAATGTATGTTTAAATCTAACATCCTAACATAAACCCCGAGTCTAAACACCCCTAATCTGCCACCCCCAACGTCGCTGCCACCTACCTATTGCAACAGCCAATAGAATTTTTCCCCCTTAATTCCTATTGGCTGATAGAATTCTATCAGCCAATTGGAATGTAAGGACGTCATCTTGGATGATGTCATTTAAAGGGAAACTTCATTCTTCAGCAAACATCGTAAGAAGAGGATGCTCCGCGCCGGATGGACCCGCTCCGCTCCGGATGGATGAAGATAGAAGATGCCGTCTGCATGAAGACTTCTGCCCGCTTGGATGAAGACTTCTGCCGGCTTTGATGAGGACTTCTGCCCGCTTGGATGATTTTTTTTGGTTAAAATACTGCCAATAAAACGGAGTGTTTATGAAAAATCCTGTGTGCCTGCTTCATTTGGATCCTGGCTGCAACACGTCCGTGGGATTCATTGCTGTTCTACTGTCTGTATCTTCCCAGTGAGAGCACCAGGTAGCTGAACTTATTTAGTGAGTGCCGTACACTTCTGCAACTTTATATATATATATATATATATATATATATATTTATACTGTTTATGTATATATATATATATATATATATATATTTGCATACAAAGAGAGAAGTGCTCTACCAGGAACGAACAAAAGCTCATCAGCTAGTTCTATGGCAATTTACCACCCGGAAGCAGCCTCTTTTAGACCAGTGTGCTTTTTACAAAGGAAAACTTTCCTGAAGTATATCAGTCTGATCCCGCCAATTAAGGTCTGTCCAACCCCAAAATACCAGGCAATTCTTCTCTAAACAAGGAACATGACAACCCCAGACAATCATTTCGGCCTCCTATGGGCCTCGTCACTGAGGTGCAGCCACATTCCTCTAAGCACACTGGGCAAGAAGTCCACGTCTGGTTTCCCCCATCACCCATAGGGAGACTTCCCCAGGGTCATATTAATTTGCATACAAAGAGAGAAGCGCTCCCTATGGGTGATGGGGGAAACCAGACATGGACTCCTTGCCCAATGTGCTAAGAGGAATGTGGCTGCACCTCACTGACGAGGTCCATAGGAGGCCGAAACGATCATCTGGGGTTGTTATGTTCCTTGTTTAGAGGGGAATTGCCTGGTATTTCGGGGATGGACTGACCTCACTTGGCGGGATCAGACTGATATACTACAGCATAGTTTTCCTCTGTGAAAAGCACTCTGGTCTAAAAGAGACTGCTTCCGGGTGGTAAATCGCCACAGAACTAGCTGATGAGCTGTTGTTCATTCCTGGTAGAGCGCTTCTCTCTTCGTATGCAAATTAATATGACCCTGAGGAAGTCTCCCTATGGGTGATGGGGGGAACCAGGCGTTGACTCTTTGCCCAGTGTGCTTAGAGGAATGTGGCTGCACCTCACTGACAAGGCCTATAGGAGGCCAAAACGATCATCTGGGGTTGTTATGTTCCTTGTTCAGAGGGGAATTGCCTGGTATTTCGGGACTGGACTGACCTTACTTGGCAGGATCAGACTGATATACTACAGGAAAGTTTTCCTCTGTGAAAATCACACTGGTCTAAAAGAGGCTACTTCCGGGTGGTAAATCGCCATAGAACTAGCTGATGAGCTGTTGTTCGTTCCTGGTAGAGCGCTTCTCTCTTCATATGCAAATTAATATGACCCTGGGGAAGTCTCCCTATGGGTGATGGGGGAAACCAGACATGGACTCCTTACCCAGTGTGCTTAGAGGAATGTGGCTGCACCTCACTGACGAGGCCCATAGGAGGCTGAAACGATCATCTGGGGTTGTTATGTTCCTTGTTCATAGGAGAATTGCCTGGTATTTCGGGGCTGGACTGACCTTACTTGGCAGGATCAGACTGATATACTACAAGAAAGTTTTCCTCTGTGAAAAGCACACTGGTCTAAAAGAGACTGCTTCCGGGTGGTAAATCACCATAGAACTAGCTGATGAGCTGTTGTTCGCTCCTGGTAGAGCGCTTCTCTCTTTATATGCAAATATATATTTCTATATATTTATATATATTACAACAACAATTCAAAAACTAAAGGAAGTTATTACATTTTAAAGTTTCTTAATGTTCTTGTCAATTCCAAATTAATTGTATTTTGATGGCCTAAAAAAGTGTAACTCTAATTACAAACTAAGATTTAAATTAAATGCTAGCTTCTATAAAATGTATTTCTTTTTCAAGCTAATTTTTATTGTTGCATCACTCTTACATCACTATATTTTTCATACTGCCCTCATTTGCAATCATGGTTACCTTTGCTAATTTCTCTTACAGCAGTTCTACTAATCATGACCTCCCACTCTGCAATAAACCCCAAACAACACGGTACTAAAACACAATTGACCTAATTTACACATCTCAGTAGAATGTCTCCTAGGTAGCACCCCTTCACTCCAAATGTATTCAATCAATGAGCCCTTCCACACCAACCATTATAATCCCTAACACCAACAGCACACATTGCTTTTACTCACTAACACTTTAGGGCCTTCCAACTGACTGGTAAACGCCCCACAAATATAAAAATACATTTTAAAGTAATTTCAGTTACAGCACTATGGCTAAACTCTTCTAGACGGTAATAACTGTGACCTTTGTCATTCTTCAGTTCAGAGTTCCATTTTGTTTAATTATTTTTATAACAATTCTGATTATTTAACAGATTACCAATCTGGATTTTGGTGCAGGTTTCACTGTCACAGCTGAGCCCTCATATTTTTCTTACTGGTATGATAATCCATTTGTGTTAATCCTGGCATAATCTGGTTTTCTATTTAAATTATTTTTTTATAAACTGCATCATTCATAGATGTGTGTGTGTATTTGTGAATGCTTTGCTTTAACTGGCACCGGATTGCCCGCGCGGCTATTGGCTAAAACGTGGAAATGTCACCTCTCAGCCAAATAGCGTTTGGCCGTGGGCTGCCTAAGCAGCTCAGTGCAGCGAATGCTGCAAAAAAATAAAGGCGCTTTCAGCATGAAGTATTTTATAGTTCATGACTGAAAGTGCCCTTTTATGTGTGCCAATGGTAAATCCTAGAGTTTCAGAAACGCTAGGATTTACCATCACTTTAAGTAAAACTCATTCTTGAGACTAATTTCTCCCTCAATATATTTGAAAATTGCAGAATTCAAAAAGAGATGAATCTGCTCCTCATCAGAGCAGTGGGTGGAGAAATGAGCTCCATTGAAACCAATGAAGCAACTTCTATTTCCCAACTGTTAACTTTCTGCTACACAGAACGACTTCCAAGTATACTAGCATTTCAAAACTTTTTTAAAAACATAACAAACGAATGAATAAAAATATATCAAAATAAAATCTAAATCTTACATGCTAAGTAATGGATTATGCATGAAATCCTGAGCACAGCCATTTCTGTTCTATCCAGCAACATTACTTTAAAAAAGAACAGACATGCATATATATAAAACAATTACACATATTTACAGAAGCTCTTTTACAAACATTTTCCCAAAGAATTGGTTTTTAAATAATGTTTTTTTGTGTTGCTAGTGGTTCTCCTTTGCTATGTTAGATATCATATATTGGGTAAGTTTGCCTTAACAATGAAGCCCCTTAACAGCCCAATGAGCATCCATAAATGTAGGTCGATATTCTCATGGTAATGGTTGTAACTGAGTTGGCATGGCTCTTTATCTTACACACATATCCTAGGCCATTTACAGTCATATGAGTAGCTTGTCAGTAGAATGGCATAGTCCATTTTTTCCATAGTCTGTCTGGTCCATTTCATGATGCTACTGAGAGTACTTCCAGAAGTTTAATTCACTGTAAACAATGCTCAGTGTAAAACATTGAACGCAAATGCTGCTCATAGCAAATTTAGATCATGAGGAACTTTAAATGACATAATAAATGTTCATGCAGTATTATTTGGAATTACTTATAACCTCTGCATTGCTTTTCCCTTTTGATAGGTTTGAGGGCTGTGAATTCCCTTGAACTCAGATTTGTCTTTTTTACTTAAAAACACACTCCATCTCTACTCCCCTTTCTTCAATATACAACTGTTAGTTCAATAAGTATTAACTATAGGTTGCACCATTCAAGTACTCTAAGACCACAACTCGTTTCCCATCACTGTTTCATGCTATTCCTTCATCATTGGTCTACAGTAGCAACAGTCATTTTGGCAATGGACCCTACTTATGAGAAACTTTTAAAATTCAAATTTTCTTTCATTATTATGATTGGAAATAACTTCAGATAGTGTTGGCGCACAGAATGCTGCTTTTAACTTTGTGCTTTGCATTTACTGCTTTGGATCAGGAACTCTCACAGATGACAGATAAAAAAGCATATAAACATATTTTGTTCTATAAAATAATCTTTTACATTTTCTGGAGTTGCTAGAATTAATCTTTTTGCACAAGTGAGATAGAGCATGTATTACAAGTTGAAAGTAAAAGATTTATGAGCAAGCAAAACCAGACACATACTAACTTCAAGACTTTGGATATCATGACCGCTCTAACTCATTCACCCCTTAGACTTCATTGGATAGTGTAGAAGAAAAAAACCTAACACTTATGGTTCGCATGCTAACCCAACAAGAGTTAGTAATATTTTACATTCCAATGTTCTTCACATACAGAACATTTTTATTTTGTAGTGTAAATACATATTTCTATTTATATATGTATATACCTATGTCAGTATATCTATTCCTACAGAGATATATATTTTACATTAACATTATCAGATATATTTATAGTTTGAAGAATTGTTACCTGCTCACAATTTAACAGCATTTTACTGGAAGAATCCATAATAAGACAGCTAATGCAGCTATTTTATAGATTGCAAACAAGCATTAATACAGTTTACTTCATAGAAACATAGCGGAGAAAAATATAAAGCATCAAGGAATTTTCATCATTTTTTATTGAAAGAGGGCATGAGTAATGGAATTATTGGTAGAATTATATATTGCTATCAAAGCTATATAAGGTAAAAAGGCAAATCAATGATATATAAACAGCAAATTCAGGTCAAACATAAATATAATATATTGAGAAGTTGTAGTAAAGCCTATATTAATCAATGTCTTTTAAGTATCCTATGGTAAGCTCGCAGTTAATAACATATGCTTGCTTTTAGAATGCATTGATGCATAAAAACATATTTTAGAACAAATTGGGAAAGATTACATATGTGGAGTCACCTGCAAAAGCCAGTGTCTCAGGTTTTTAGTCGAGTATTGCTATCACATATACGACGCCGCATATTTTTACTCCCATAAGCTAAAATAGAACCATTTCGCAAATCGGTATCACATATTCAGTGCAAGGACTTACGTGGCGGAAATTGAGAAATTTGATTCCATTTTTACCACGCCACACATAGGCAGGCGCAACAAGCCTTGCGCTGAAAATGTAAGCACCGTAACTCTCTGAAAATATAAACTAACACCTAACGCATGCACAATATCTACCTGTCAATGGCAATCCCATGCTGCAATAACTAATAAAGTTTATTAACCCCTAATCCGCCAACCACCACATCGAAATATGCCTAATTAAACTATTAACCCCTAATCCACCATTCACCCACATCGCAAACTACCTAATAAATGGCTAGATTACGAGTTTTGTGATATGAGGGGTGTGGTAATAACTTGCACGTTATTGTCACCGCTCACTTTCCTACAGCTCTGGTATTACAGGTTTTCATAAACCCGGCGTTATCAGGCAAAAAGTGAGCGTAGAGCAAAATTGAGCTCCATACTGCACTCCAATACGAGCGCTGCTGAAAGCCATGGTGAGCTGGTTTTACGTGCTCATGCACGATTTCCCTATAGACATCAATGGGGAGAGCCGGCTGAAAAAAAGTCTAACACCTGCAAAAAAGCAGTGTAAAGCTCCGTAACGAAGCCCCATTGATTCCTATGGGGAAACAAACTTTATGTTTACACCTAACACCCCAACATGAACTCCGAGTCTAAACACCCCTAATCTTACACTTATTAACCCCTAATCTGCCGCCCCGACATCGCCGACACCTACATTATACTCATTAACCTCTAATCTGCTGCTCTGGACATCGCCGCCACTATAATAAACATATTAACCCCTAAACCGCCGTACTCCTGCCTCTCAAACACTAGTTAAATATTAACTCCTAACCCCTAACATTGTCGCCACCTACCTGCATTTATTAACCCCTAATCTGCCGCCCCCAATGTCACTGCCACTATACTAAATTTATTAACCCCTAAACCTAAGTCTAACCCTAACCCTAACACCCCCTAACTTTAATATAATTAAAATAAATCTAAATAAAACCTACTATCATTACCTAAATAATTCCTATTAAACAATAAATACTTACCTGTAAAATAAACTCTAAGCTAGCTACAATATAACTAACAGTTACATTGTAGCTATCTTAGGGTTAATTTTTATTTTACAGGCACGTTTGTATTTATTTTAACTAGGTAGAATAGTTACTAAATAGTTATTAACTATTTACTAACTACCTAGTTAAAATAAATACAAATTTACCTGTAAAATAAAACCTAACCTGTCTCACACTAACACCTAACATTACACTACAATTAAATTAATTAAATACAATTACCTAAATTACAAAAAAAGAAATTACACAAAATGAAAAAAGAATTTATCAGATATTTAAACTAATTACACCTAATCTAATAGCCATATCAAAATAAAAAAGCCCCCCCCAAAAAAATAAAAAAACCCTAGCCTAAACTAAACTACCAATAGCCCTTAAAAGGGCCTTTTGCTGGGCATTGCCCCAAAGAAATCAACTCTTTTACCTGAAAAAAAAAATACAAACAACCCCCCAACAGTAAAACCCACCACCCACACAACCAACCCCCCAAATAAAATCCTAACTAAAAAAAAATAAGCTCCCCATTGCCCTAAAAAGGGCATTTGCATGGGCATTGCCCTTCAAAGGGCATTTAGCACTTTTTCAACCCAAAAGCCCTAATCTAAAAATAAAACCCACTCAAAAAACCCTTAAAAAAAAAAAAAACACCTGGCGCGGAGCATCCTCTTCTTCCGACGACTAATGACGAATGAAGGTTCCTTTAAATGACGTCATCCAAGATGGCCTCCCTTGAATTCCAATTGGCTGATAGAATTCTATCAGCCAATCGGAATTAAAGGTGAAACTATCCTATTGTCTGATGCAATCAGCCAATAGGATTGAGCTTCAATCCTATTGGCTGATAAAATCAGCCAATAGGATTGAGCTCACATTCTATTGGCTGTTCCAATCAGCCAATAGAATGCAAGCTCAATCCTATTGGCTGATTGCATCAGTCAATAGGATTTTTTCCCCTTTAATTCCAATTGACTGATGCCCATACAAATGCCCTTTTCAGCGCAATGGGGAGCTTAGGTTTTTTAGTTAGGATTTTATTTGGGGGGTTGGTTTGTGGGTTGTGGGTTTTACTGTTGGGGTGTTGTTTGTATTTTTCTTTACAGGTAAAAGAGCTGATTTCTTTGGGGCATTAGGTGTAATTAGTTTAAATATCTGATAATTTCTTTTTTTATTTAGTGTAATTTAGTGTGTTTTTTTTTGTAATTTAGGTAATTGTATTCAATTAATTTAATTTATTTAATTATAGTGTAATGTTAGGTGTTAGTGTAAGACAGGTTAGGGTTTTTTTTTACAGGTAAATTTGTATTTAGTTTAACTAGGTAGTTAGTAAATAGTTAATAACTATTTAGTAACTATTCTACCTAGTTAAAATAAATACAAACATGGATGTAAAATAAAAATAAACCCTAAGCTAGCTACAATGTAACTATTAGTTATATTGTAGCTAGCTTAGGGTTTATTTTACAGGTAAGAATTTAGTTTTAAATAGGAATAATTTAGGTAATGATAGGAATTTTTATTTAGATTTATTTGAATTATATTTAAGTTAGGGGGTGTTAGGGTTAGGGTTAGACTAAGGTTTAGGGGTTAATAAATTTAGTATAGTGGTGGTGACGTTGGGGCGGCAGATTAGGGGTTAATAAATGTAGTTAGGTGGCGGCAATGTTAGGGGCGGCAGATTAGGGGTTAATAATATGTAACTAGTGTTTGCGAGGTGGGAGTACGGTGGTTTAGGGGTTAATATGTTTATTAAAGTGGTGGCGATGTCTGGAGCAGCAGATTAGGGGTTAATAATTTTATTTTAGTGTTTGCGATTAAGCTATTAACTCCTAAGCCGCCAACCCCCACAACGCAAAAAACTAATTAAATTACTAGGCCCCCTAACCTAACACCCCCTAAATTAACCCCAATTACCTAAAATTAAAAAATACTAAATTACAATTAAAATAAAAAAAATGAATTTAAATTAATCTAAAATTCCAAAAAATCAAAAAGTCTAACATTACAGAAAATAATAAACCAAATTATCAAAAAGAAAAAAAATAATCTAATCCTTATGAAAATAAAAAAGCCCCCCCAAAATAAAAACTCTCCATAATCTACATAATCTAAACTACCAATAGACCTTAAAAGGACCATTTTGTAGGACATTGCCCTAATTTAAACAGCTTTTACATTTTAAAAAAAGTAAGTTCCCCCTAACAGTAAACCCCCCCACCCCCCAAAATAAAAAAACCTAACACTAAAAAATCTTAAACTACCCATTGCCCCTAAAGGGGCATTTGTATGGGCATTGCCCTTAAAAGGGCGTTCAGCTCTTTTAGCACCCAATAAAATCCCTAATCTATAAAAAAAGCCTAGGTCTAACCCCCAGATAGGTAACATTGTAACAAAGTAGATGAGGTTGAAAAAAGACCGAAGTCCATCGAGTTCAACCTATACAAATCTAAAATACTTACAAAAAGCTCCAGTTAAACTAAAATAATCCCACTAAAAGGTGACCCATTTAATACTAGCAATCATATCTATGAATTTTGTTTATAGACAGAAATGTATCCAAACAATTTTTAAATATATCTAGGTTATTGGCATTCACTTCCTCCTTTGGTAATGAGTTCCACAATTTTATTGCTCTTACAGTGAAAAAACGTTTTAGTTGCAGGAGATTAAATTTCCTTTCCTCCAACTTTAAATTGTGGCCTCTTGTCACAAACAATTTTCTTGGAATAAACAGAGCTTCTGCCATGTCTGTATATGGGCCTTGAATATATTTATATAAAGTAATCATGTCACCTCTCAGGCGCCTTTTTCTAAAGAAAACAGACCCAGTTTGGCTTGCTTCTTCTCATAGTTTAAATTCTCCAATCCTCTTATTAGCTTTGTGCCCCCCCCCCCAAAAAAAAGAATGTAAGGTACGCCATATTTAAACGTGTAATTTGTATTCAATATTCAGTGTATGGCGGTGATCGTACTAAGAGGATCCTCCACGCTCCATGGTTCCGCGGTCGCTGGCCTTCAGTGCCGCGGTCTCTGGTCTTCAGTTCCACAGTCCTGGATGAAGATAGAAGAGGTCCCCGCGATGGAAGAAGATGTTGTCGCTTGGAAGAAGACTTCACCGCCGAATTTCAGAAACCTACCTGGGGGTTAGACTTAGGCTTTTTGGGGGGGGGTTATTTTTTAGATTAGGGATTTTTTTGTGCGGTAAAAGGGCTGAATGCCCTTTTAAGGTCAATGCCCATACAAATGCCATTTTAGGGGCAATGGGTATCTTAGGTTTTTTAGTGTTAGGTTTTTTTTTTTATTTTGGGGGCTTGGTGGGTGGGGGGTTTACTGTTAGGGGGGACTTAGAAAAATATTTAAAGCAAAAAAGCATTTTAACTTAGGGCAATCCCATACAAAAGGCCCTTTTAAGGGCTACTGGTAGTTTAGATTAAGGGGTGTTTTTATTTTGGGGGGTTTAGTGGGTGGGGGGATTTACTGTTAGGGGGAATTAGTATTTTTTTAAAGGGAAAATAGCTGTTTAACTTAGGGCAATGAACTACAAAAAGCCCTTTTAAGGGCTATTGGTAGTTTAGTATTAAGGAGGTGTTTTTATTTTGTTTTTGTTTTTATTTTCATAGGGATTAGGTTTAATTTTTTTATTTTTGATAATTTGTTTTATTATTTTCTGTAATGTTAGACTTTTTTATTTTTTGGAATTTTAGATTAATTTAATTTAATCTTAGGTTTTTTTTTTAAGTACTGTTTTTTATTTTAATTGTAATTTAGTATTTTATGTAATTTTGGGTTAATTTAGGGGGTGTTAGGTTGGGGGCTTAGTAATTAAATTAGTTATTTGTATTGTGGGAGGTTAGCGGTTGAGGAGTTAAAAGATTAATGAGGTTTATTGTGATGTAGGGGTTTGGCGGTTTAGGGGTAAATACGTTAGTTACTTTGCGATGTGGGGGGTTTGCTGTTGAGGGATAAATAAGTTAATTAGTTACTTTGCGATGTGGGGGTATGGCGGTTTAGGGGTTAATACATTTATTAGGCAGTTTGCGATGTTGGGGTTGGCGGATTTAGGGGTTAATACTTTTATTAGGTAGATTGTGATGTGGGTTAATGGTGGATTAGGGGTTAATACATTTATTAGGTAGATCGCGATGTGGGTTTATGGCAGATTACGGGTTAATAGTTTAATTAATAGTTTAATTGTGGGGGGATGTCGGTTTAGGGGTTAATACTTTATTATTTTTTGCGATGTGGGGGGATTGTGGATATAGGGGTTTTTACGTGTTGGGTTTATTTTTGGGAGATGGGTTAGACTTTAACAGGAGATGTAACATTTTTTTTTTTTTATGCGCCGGCAGTTTTTAAAGTGCCATAAGTCACTGGCAACTCCAGGAAATGTGTATTTACGCACATTTCTGGATATCGCTAGTTTATCCGACTTACGGCACTTTATGAACTGCCCGCATGGTTTATGTGATTCCCCAATGTGCAAGGTGAAATTACAGGTGGCACGGGTTTCAGCAGTTGCGCTGAAGCCTGCGCCGCATATGTAATCTCACCCATTGTACTCAGTTTAGGAAACAGTATGTTCTGTTTGATCCTATTGGAACAATAGAGACGAGATAAAAAGAACAAAACTTATTTTCTTTTAACAGAAAATATTGTAAACACTGCAAAAGTAATAATTAAAACAAAGAAACATTTTTACTCAATTCATTATTATTGTTTTTGCTTCCATTTGTTCTTTTCTATGGCATTTAAATTTATTAGAAGCACATCCCTTTGAATTTGCATTCCTTCTGAGTTAGGTACACAGAACATATTAAATACATGGTTTTCTTACATTGGGATAGGGTAAACTAGAGGAAAACATTTTTTTCAAATTTAGGAGTAGCGAATCATGTCCGCTCTACCTCGCTAAATGCCAACAGCATACGCTGTCGGCATTCAACATTGCACAAGCATTTCTGGTGAAATGCTTGTGCAATACTGCCCCCTGCTCACTGGCGGCCAATCAGCTGCTAGCAGGGGCTGTCAATTATCCTGATAGGATCGGGATGATTTCAACCTGCCACTTAAAAGATGGCGAACAAGTTAAGGAGTAGCGGTCTTATGACCGCTGCTTCTTAACTTCCATTTCAGATGGGCCTGAAATGATGGGGCATCCGCTGCTTAATAAATGGAGCCCTTAGGGTGATTTTCATACTTCTACACAGAAACAAAATTTACTCTGACATTCTAATAATAAAACATAACAGTGAAATCAAGATGTATTGATAAAGGATGCCCAATGTATTTGAATGTAGGTTTTTCTCACTATCAGTTATATAAGTGAAGTTAATACATTCATATAAATAATTTCAAAGTCAGTTTTATTAAATTATTATGTGAATTGTACGTGCACAAAAACATTAGAAAAAAGTAACATGCAAAGTCAAGATTTGTTATGCAAAACAGGTAACAAATTAGTTATTAAGAGGCTACAGTTGTTAGATATATGTAAAAAGAAATCCTGATAACTCCATAAAAACATATTTTCTTATAATTTGTAATACCATTTGTGATGGGTTTTCACATAAATTATTAGCAAACTATGCAAAACATGCTTTCTAAATTAAAATTAAATTGAAATGATCTTGAATTTCAAAATCCTGCAGTTGCTACTAGTATGAGGACACTGTCTGAAGGCTGAAGATGAGATTAGGACCATCCAGCATAATAAAATAGCCCCTTTTTTTTTAGATAAAGCTGAGTAATGATGACTTCAATGAAGACTGAACAACTTGAACAGGAGTACTGGACTTAATGTGTGGTCAATTTGGGGAGCCCCATGGGTTTGGAGATTACACAGATAATGGAAGGGGGATTTTTGTTTGGATGGCTTGGTGGATGTTAGAATATATTTAAATGGGTCATTTAAGTGATATGTGTAGAGAAGCTGGGGATTCTAGTTAAATGTACATCATTGCTTGTTGTCAGGGGGCTGAATATGTCAGTAGTAGAAGGTTAGGGGTTAGAGTGACAGAACTGTGATATTGAGTTAGTAATTAACATTAATTAGAGTCAGGATGTCATAATTAGAATTTATTAAGTAATTTAAACTTGGGAATTAAAGGATCCACCAAAATATATGAAAAACACTGGTACCTGTATAATAAAATGTATTTTATCACAGTGCAGATCATTTCCATTTGACCTGCCTTAAATCTTTTGTCATAAGTTTACTAAAATAAAAAGGTCTAAAAAAGAGGGGGCTGTTAAAAACATAGCAGCAGGTTGCCAGATGTTGGATAAGAATCGAATCTTCTGCAACTTTGCAACCTGTTACTATGGGCGATTGGATAAAAAATCTTTTGCACCAAGATATTGATTGTTGTTAAAGAGTATGGAGCTTGATGCCCCGTGTTTCCGGCGAGTCTAAAGACCGCTGCTCCATAACCTGTCTGCTTGCTCTGAGGCGGCAGACAGAAATCAACGCGATCGAATATGTTCGGGTTGATTGACACCCCCTGGCCGCAAATCAGCAGGGGGCAGCATTGCACCAGCAGTTAACAAGAACTGCTGGTGCAATGATAAATCCCGAGAGCGTATGCTGTCAGCATTTATCGATGTGCAGCGGACATGATCCGCAATATCGGATCATGTCCGCTCGCACCTTAATAAATGGGCCCCTTACACTTGTTTAAATAATGATTGCTGGTGTTTACCAATCCTGTGAGAAATAATTTTAGTAGGATTGAGATTTTTATTAGTTTAAAGGGTGACAGTCTCAAGCAAGGATTTGTGGTAAGATGCAAATTTTAATAGATTCTCACTAGACAAGTAAAACAACTTGGTAAAAAATATATTCCATTGTTCAATTGATAATAATGAAATATTTCCATTTTTGAAATGAGAAAATAAAATATTTAATTTTAAAGAGGCCAGGAACTGTGTTTGTTTTATGATATGTTAAATAGTATCCAGAAATAAGGAATATCCCTGTGTAACACTGTAGACATAATGCAACATTGCTCAAAACCAAGATCCCTTTCTGACAATAAAGACATTCAATGCCAGTGGACTGAGGTGTTCTTTCTTCAAAAAATAATAGCAGCTAAATCTGACTGCTATCCTTTCTGGCTTTGCTATAGTTTGTAAATTGTAATAGTCAAAAATAAATAGTCAACAAAATCTTAAGCTGAAATTTGTCTCTAAAACGCTGCAATCCACCTTCTTCTTTTTTGCTGACCAAGTCAACCTTTCCCTCTTTCCTCAAAGGTCCAATGTGAGTCTTGATCTGTTAACATTGTGAATATATGAAACTTTTCCTATCCAAATAAAAAACATTTTTTTGCAAAAAATGTGGTTTATATTTGCATTTCATACCACTTATTAGATAACAAAAAGTAGAAACAGGTAAATAAAAGAGATACATGGATGTTTACCTGTGTGACATTCTTGTGTTGTTTTATAATAATCTGGTAAATGTTCATAAAGTGAGATCATAGATTTTTGTAATTTAACAATCAGTTTCCAAGTGTAAAATATCCAGTATGATTATCAAAATAGTAATTAAGAGGTTATGCCTTCCTTTGTCTGATAAATAATGCCCTAAACTGAACTAAATCCCAGTCGGAATCATATTGTAGTAATAGTGTTGTTACAGACAATGGGCTCCATTTCCTATTGGTCGGGCGGACATGGCTGATAGTGGACATTATACACTCGCTGCCATCCATGATTTCAATCTTAAGACCGCTGCTACTTAACTATCAATTCAGGCGAGCCGTAAATTATGGTCCTCTGAAGCAGCAATCACTGCATGGTTAATGGAGCCCTGTGTGTGGCTCATGTGAGATAACAATCAAGCCTTTAAAAATTGTAGCTGCTTCCATGTTACTATAACTGCAACTGCTTAGCATCAGGTTTTTTTCATTCTTTAGCACCATGTATATATTTCTACAGCAGCGGGGGGGGGGTTTCTGATATAATTAGTGTACCAATGCAACACACACACACACATATATACAATATATATATATATATATATATATATACACATACATACATACACACATAAAAACAGGAACAGACAATATATTTTTATTCTGGACAAAATTAACTAACTTCACCTTACAAGTTATATTTAATTTAACTGTTATATATATTACTAATAGAATATATAAATGATTTATCCTATAACATGCACAGTATTAAGTATAGAAAAAGTCAGTCACAAGTCTCCGAGGTTGCCATGTCTGCTACCAATATAACATTCATCAGGGTCAGAAGAAGAAAGGTCAGAGTTAGGTTTGACTATGTGCTCTTAGTAATAATTATTGGTGAGATTCTTTCATTTCACAAAGCATAGGTGGTGACTCAGACCAGTGGTGGCTCCCTTAATCACCCAACTGTTGATGGTAATTCAGGTCAGCGGTGGGGCTGTATAAGGTAATAGATAAATTACCTAGTTTGTTATCAGGTACCAGTTGTCTAGAGAGTGAGCAGCAGGTAACAAACAGGTTAACAACAAAATAATCTGTGAAAAGGCCAAGAACGAGAACACTTTAGTCTCCATACAAACAACCAAGCAGTGAACGTGAGTCTGAGATTACTTTTAAACACCTCCCATTCAGGCTTGGAACCAGATCCAATGTCATGGTTAGTGATGTTGTGAATTGTTCGCCGGCGTATAGTTCCCGGCGAACATAGCTTGTTTGCGTTCGCCGCGGCGGGCGAACATATGCGATGTTCGATCTGCCCCCTATTCGTCATCATTGAGTAAACTTTGACCCTGTATCTCACAGTCTGCAGACACATTTCAGCCAATCAGCAGCAGACATTCCCTCCCAGCTCCTGGACAGCAGTCATTTTAGATTCATTCTGATTCTGCATTCTTAGTGAGAGGAGAGATAGTGTAGCTGCTGCTGATTGTATAGGGAAATTGATAGCTAGGCTAGTGTATTCAGTGTCCACTACAAAAAGCCCTTTTTAGGGCTAGAACATAATTTTTTTTTTCTGTGTAATTTTGACTGTGAAACATCAGTCTGCTAGTGTAATCTAATTGCAGTTGCCTGTCTGCAGTGCCACCACTCATATCTGTTGTAACAGTAGTGTAAATTTAAAAAGAAAAACTTTTTGACTGTGAAACATCAGTCTGCTAGTGTAATCTAATAGCAGTTGCCTGCCTGCCAGCGTGTCCCAGGCCCACTTGCCAACTAGTGCCACCACTCATATCTGTTGTAACAGTAGTGTAAATTTTTAAAAAAAAAGCTTTTTTGACTGTGAAACATCAGTCTGCTAGTGTAATCTAATTGCAGTT
Source organism: Bombina bombina (assembly GCF_027579735.1). Classification (NCBI taxonomy): domain Eukaryota; kingdom Metazoa; phylum Chordata; class Amphibia; order Anura; family Bombinatoridae; genus Bombina; species Bombina bombina. The sequence goes on along the minus strand of NC_069504.1, from coordinate 450,740,958 downwards.
TCCTGCCTGCCAGCGTGTGTGCCAGGCCCACTTGCTAAGTGCCACCACTCATATCTGTTGTAACAGTAGTGTAAATTTTTTTAAAAAAAACTTTTTTGGCTGTGAAACAACAGTCTGCTAGTGTAATCTAATAGCAGTTGCCTGCCTTCCAGCGCGTGTGCCAGGCCCACTTGCCAACTAGTGCCACCACTCATATTTGTTGTAACAGTAGTGTAAATTTAAAAAAAAAAAAACTTTTTTGACTGTGAAACATCAGTCTGCTAGTGTAATCTAATTGCAGTTGCCTGCCTGCCAGCGTGTGTGCCAGACCCACTTGCCAACTAGTGCCACCACTCATATCTGTTGTAACAGTAGTGTAAATTTTTTTAAAAAAAAAAAACTTTTTTGACTGTGAAACATCAGTCTGCTAGTGTAATCTAATTGCAGTTGCCTGCCTGCCAGCGTGTGTGTGACAGACCCACTTGCCAACTAGTGCCACCACTCATATCTGTTGTAACAGTAGTGTAAATTTAAAAAAAAAAAAAAACTTTTTTGACTGTGAAACATCAGTCTGCTAGTGCAATCTAATTGCAGTTGCCTGTCTGCCAGCGTGTGTGCCAGGCCCACTTGCTAAGTGCCACCACTCATATCTGTTGTAACAGTAGTGTACATTTAAAAAAAAAAAAAAACTTTTTTGACTGTGAAACATCAGTCTGCTAGTGTAATCTAATTGTAGTTGCCTGCCTGCCAGCATGTGTGCTAGGCCCACTTGCTAAGTGCCACCACTCATATCTGTTTTAACAGTAGTGTAAATTAAAAAAAAAAAAAACTTTTTTGACTGTGAAACATCAGTCTGCTAGTGTAATCTAATTGCAGTTGATTGCCTGCCAGCGTGTGTCCCAGGCCCACGTGCCAACTAGTGCCACCACTCATATCTGTTGTAACAGTAGTGTAAATTTAAAAAACAAAAAAACTTTTTTGACTGTGAAACATCAGTCTGTTTTTTTGTGTCAGGCTCACAGCGTATACTGTGCCCACTTGCCCAGTGCCACCACTCATATCTTGTTTAATAGTAGTGTAAGTGTACATTTAAAAAAAAATGACAGGCCGAGGCAGGCCACCCCACAGGTGCCGTCGTGGTCGTGGTGCTGTGATTCCCTTTGGCCATAGAATAATGCCCAGTGTTCAGAGGCCACGTCCCATGAACTCGAAAAGTTCTGAGGAGGACATAGTTGACTTTTTAACACAGGACACCCAATCTTCTATAGCTTCCGCTCCAAACCTTGACGCACCATCCTCCTCCAGCTTATCTTCGGGCACCTCTCAAGTTACCACCACCAACACTAGCACCACAGCCGCTTCACTTGATGTGTCAGAGGAGTTTTTTACACATCAGTTGGAATAAATGAGTGATGCACAACCATCATTGACAGAGGATGTAGATAACAGTGATATGTCTCAGTCAGGCAGCATTACAGACATGGACGTACGGTGTGATGATGATGATGTTGTACCCGCTGCTGCTTCCTTTGTTGATTTGTCAGATACAAGTGAAGCGGTTGATGATGACGATGCGTCCGTGGATGTCACGTGGGTGCCCGCTAGAAGAGAAGAAGAACAGGGTGAAAGTTCAGATTGGGAGACAGAGAGGAGGAGGAGGAGATGAGTTGGAATAAGTGGGAGGTCGTCGCAAGGAGCTAGTGGCACAGTCAGACAGCATGCATCGGCACCCGGGGTCAGCCAGACAGCACGCAAATCAACGCATGCTGTTGCCACCACCAGAATGCCATCATCGCAGAGCTCAGCAGTGTGGCATTTTTTTGTGTGTCTGCCTCTGACAACAGCTATGCCATTTACAACCTGTGCCAAAAGTCGTAGGAAGTCCAACACCCACCTAGGTACAACTGCTTTGCGAAGGCACATGATCGCACATCACAAACGCCTATGGGATCAACACATGAGTAGAAGCAGCACACAAACTCAAAGCCGCCATCCTCCTCCTGGTCCAGCATCTTCAGCCACGTCAACCACTGCTGTCCTCCTTGCCCCCTCTCAACCATCCGCCACTCCGTCTCTCTTCCGGAGCAGTTCCTGCTCATCTGCCCACAGTCAGGTGTCTGGCAAGGACATGTTTGAGCGTAAGAAACCAATGTCACAAAGTCACCCCCTTGCCCGGCGTCTGACAGCTGGCTTGTCTGAACTCTTAGCCCGCCAGCTTTTACCATACAAGCTGGTGGAGTCTGAGGCGTTCAAAAAATTTGTAGCTATTGGGACACCGCTGTGGAAGGTACCCGGCCGAAATTTCTTTTCACAAAAGGCAATCCCCAACCTGTACTCGATTGTGCGAAAGGAAGTAATGGAATGTCTGGCACACAGTGTTGGGGCAAGGGTCCATATGACCACTGATAGCTGGTCTGCAAAGCATGGTCAGGGCAGGTATATCACCTACACTGTGCATTGGGTAAACCTGCTGATGGCTGCCAAGCATGGAATGCGTGTCTCTGCAGAGGAGGAGTTGGTGACACCGCCACGACTTGCAGGCAGGTCTGCTGCCACCTCCTCTACTCCTCCTACTCCATACTATTCCATAACCTCCTCAGCTGAGTCCTCTTCTGCTGCTGCGTCTTGCTCCACATCAACGGCACCCCCCTAGCTCCGCAGGTAGTATTCCACATCCCGGATACGGCAGTGTCACGCCGTCTTGGGGTTGACTTGCCTGAAAGCAGAGAGTCACATCGGACCAGCACTCCTGTCCACCCTGAATGCACAGGTGGATCAGTGGCTGACTCTGCACCAACTAGAGATCGGCAAAGTGGTTTCTGACAACGGAAGTAATTTGGTGGCGGCATTGAAATTGGGCAAGTTGACCCATGCGCCGTGCATGGCACATGTGTGTAATCTGAAAGTACAACGCTTTGTGCATAAGTACCCAGGCTTACAGGACGTTCTGAAGCAGGCCAGGAAGGTGTGTGGCCATTTGAGGCATTCCTACACGGCCATGGCGCATTTTTCCAATATCCAGCAGCGAAACAACATGCCAGTGAGGCTCTTGACTTGCGACAGCCCGACACGTTGGAATTCAACACTCCTAATGTTCGACCGCGTGCTACAACAAGAAAAAGCCATTAACGAGTATTTGTATGACCGGGGTGCTAGGACAGCCTCTGCGGAGCTGGGAATTTTTTTGCCATGTTACTGGGTGCTCATGCGCAATGCCTGTAGGCTCATGCGCCCTTTTGAGGAGGTGACAAACCTAGTCAGTCGCACCAAAGGGACCATCAGCGACATCATACCATTTGTTTTCTTCCTGAAGCGTGCCCTGCGAAGAGTGCTGGATCAAGCCGTAGATGAGCGTGAAGAGGAATAGTTGTGATCAGCATCACCACCAGAAACAGCCTTATCAGCATCGCTTGCTGGACCTGCGGCAACGCTGGAAGAGGATTGTGAGGAAGAGGAGTCAGAGGAGAAATGTGGCTTTGAGAAGGAGGAGGAAGACCAAGCACAACAGGCATCCCAGGGTGCTCATTGTCACCTATCTGGTACCTGTGGTGTTGTACGTGGCTGGGGGGAAGAAGATACCTTCAGTGATATCACTAAGGACGAGGAACGGGACATAGTAGCTCGGCATCCAACCTTGTTGTGCTAATGGGGTCTTTCATGCTGTTGTGCCTGTTGAGGGACCCTCATATAAAAAAGCTGAAGGAGAACGACCAGTACTGGGTGTCCACGCTACTAGACCCCCGGTGTAAGCATAAAGTGCCAGAAATGTTACCGAATTACAACAACTCAGAAAGAATGCAGCATTTCCAAAATAAATTAAAAAGTATGCTTTACACAGCGTATAAGAGTGATGTCACAGCACAACGTGAATCTAACAGGGGAAGAGCTGAAAGTAAAACTCCGACTCCCTAGACCATGCCGGCAAGGACAGGATGCTTTACAGACGTGTTGTTGATGGAGGACATGCAGAGCTTTTTAACTCCTATGCATCGCCACAGCCCTTCGGGGTCCACCCTCAGAGAACGACTCGACTGACAGGTAGCAGACTACCTCGCCTTAACTGCCGATATCGACACTCTGAGGAGCGAAGAACCCCTTGACTACTAGGTGTGCAGGCTTGACCTGTGGCCTGAGCTATCCCAATTTGCAATAGAACTTCTGGCCTGCCCCGCTTCAAGTGTCCTGTCAGAAAGGACCTTCAGTGCAGCAGGAGGTATTGTCACTGAGAAGAGAAGTCGCCTAGGTCAAAAAAGTCTAGATTACCTCACCTTTATTAAGATGAATGAGGGATGGATCCCGAAGGGACTGACATTGGGCGATACATTCGAGTCAAAAAGGCCTGATGAGATGAGCTGCCTTGGGCTAAAAATGGTCCACACGCTGCTGTATTTTATCTTCAAATGCTGGATGACTTGCGTGACTTATCCGCCACCAACTAGGGTTCAAGCCGCAATGTTTTAGGGCATTTTCTGTCTGGGAAACAAACATCAATTTTTTCTGGCAGCTGCTACAGCAGCGGCTGCAACAATACCTAATTTTTCAGGCATGTGTACATGCCAAATTTTTCTGGCCTCTGGTGCTGCACTGTGGCTTCAAAAACAAAAACAAAAAAAAGGCACATAACAGGGATTAAACTGATAGGAATAGTACTACTTAACACACCACTCCTATCTGGTGGCACATTAGATTGCACGCGCATTGCCCCAAATTTGAAGTAGGAGGACCGATCAAGCATCTTTTTCCATGTCCCGGTTCCTAAAATCCATGCCATATACACATCCCCTTATATGGGACACCGCAGTGGAAGGTACCCGGCCGAAATTTCATTGCACAAAAGGCAATCCCCAACCTGTACTCGATTGTGCAAAAGGAAGTAACCTTACCATGGGTCCCAGACCGCACGTCTTGTAATTCTCTGTCTGGGCGAATTATCTATCTATCTATCTATCAAATCTATCTATTTATCTATCAAATCTATCTGTCTATCGTATCTATCAAATGTATATTGCCTATATTGATCTATGTAATCTATGTATCTATCTATCAAATCTATCTATCTCTTGGCCGGACTGTTTTGTGACAGCCACTTGTGTTTCGGCCAAATGTCCATCAGACAAATGTCCATTAGCCAAATGCCCGTCAGCTAAAAGTCCGGCCACGATTGCACGCGCAGTGCCCCAAATTTGAAGTAGGAGGACCGACCAAGCATCTTTTTCCATCTCCCGGTTCCTAAAATCCATGCCATATACACCTCCCCCGATAGGGGGAGTAACAAGTATTATACTGATCAGAATAGTACTACTTAACACACCACTCATATCTGGTGGCACAGTAGATTGCATGCGCAGTGTCCCAAATTTGAAGTAGGAGGACCGACCAAGCATCTTTTTCCATCTCCCGGTTCCTAAAATCCATGCCATATACACGTCCCCTGGTGCCGCAACTGCCTCTGGGAACCTTACCATGGGTCTCAGACCGCACGCCTTGTAATTCTCTGTCTGGGAAATTATATATCTATCAAATCTATCTATTTATCTATCAAATCTATCTAACTATCTATCGTATCTATCAAATGTATATTGCATCTATTGATTTATGCAATCTATGTATCTATCTATCAAATCTATCTCGTGGCCGGACTGTTTTGTGACAGTCCGTCGGACAAATGTCCATCGGCAAAATGTCCATCAGCTAAAAGTTCGGCCACGATTGCACGCGCAGTGCCCCAAATGTGAAGTAGGAGGACCGACCAAGCATCTTTTTCCATCTCCCGGTTCCTAAAATCCATGCTATATACACGTCCCCTGTCGCCGCAACTGCCTCTGGGAACCTCACCATGGGTCCCAGACCGCACGTCTTATAATTCTCTGTCTAGGAAATTATATATCCATCAAATCCATCTATTTATCTATCAAATCTACCTATCTATCTATCTATCTATCGTATCTATCAAATGTATACTGCATCTATTGATCTATCTATCTAATCTATGTATCTATCTATCAAATCTATCTATCTCGTGGTTGTGCAAATGGACTGTTTGAGGTTGTTTGCATTAAACGGGGAGTTTGGTCTGTCACTGTGAAGCAGGCGTAACCCTTACACTACCTGATCGATACAACATCATACCTGATGTTTTAAAGCATAATATTCCAAACAATTTAGGAATGTTAGGTGATTTATGCCTTTTATGGATTAAAACCAGACTCTGCATCAACTATGTAATTTTCCGTGGGAGTTTTGCCATGGATCCCCCTCCGACATGCCACAGTCCAGGTGTTAGTCCCCTTGAAACAACTTTTCCATCACTATTGTGGCCAGAAAGAGTCCCTGTGGGTTTTAAAATTCGCCTGTCTATTGAAGTCAATGGCGGTTCGCCCGGTTCGCCGACAGTTGTGGAAGTTTGAGTCCGCCGTTCGCAAACGGAAAATTTTAAGTTCGCAACATCACTAGTCATGGTCACTTCAGATGGAGAATAGAATAAAAAGGACTAAACTTAGAGAAAAGCTACTTAAAGGGACAGTCAACCCAAAAATTACTGTAACTTATTTAGATTAGTTAAATAATGATCTTTACATTAAACTGTAGCCAAATTTTCATGTAAATAAACTTTGGCAGAAAATAAACTTACTAGATCTCATCTGGCAGTTTGGAAATGGCTGCCTGACCCCTCCTTCTCTGACGTCTCCCAAAAGCTTGCACTAACAGGATCCTTTCCTTTCTTCTTGTCCCTGCGCGCTCCTGCAATTTCAGATCTCTAGCAGCTGTCCATACCCGGCACTCACTGCCTCTCATCCATGCTGTGCGCTGTGTGTTACAGAGAATGAGAGGCAGTGAGTGCCGGGCAGGCAGCGATGTGATGGTCTGTGCCCCTGTTTAAAGATTGCTTTATTTGATTATAGAGAAATAATATCCAACCAGGAGCTGAGTGTTACAGAGAATGAGAGGCAGTGAGTGCCGGGTAGGCGGCGATGTGATGGTCTGTGCCCCTGTTTTAAGATTGCTTTATTTGATTATAGAGAAACTAGTCCTAAAGCCCGTTCACACGGGCCATTTTTTGCAGGGTACAGCAGTCCCAACCCTTGCGCTCTCTTCCTGCCCCTCTCTTTTGCTCTCTCTCCCCCCTCTCTTTTGCGCTTTCTCTCCCCCTCTCTTTTGAGATCTCTCTCCCCCCCTCTCTTTTGCGCTCTCTCTTCCCCCTCTTTTGCGCTCTCTCTCCCCCCTCTTTTGCACTCTCTCTCTCCCCTCTCTTTTGAGCTCTCTCTCTCCCCCCTCTTTTGTGCTCTCTCTCCCCCTCTCTTTTGTGCTCTCTCTCTCCCCCCCTCTTTTGCGCTCTCTATCCCACCCTCTTTTGCTCTCTCTCTCTCCCCCCCTCTTTTGCGCTCTCTCTCTCCCCCCCTCTTTTGCGCTCTCTCCCCTCTATCTCTCTCTCTCTCCCCCCTCTCTCTCTCCCCTCCCTCTCTCTCTTTCTCCCCTCTCTCTTTCCCCTCTCTCTCTCTTTTCTCTCTCCCCTCTCCCCTCTCTCTCTCTCCCCCTCTCTCTCCTTTCTCTCTCCCCTCTCTCTCTCTCCTTTCTCTCTCCCCTCTCTCTCTCTCACTCCCCCTCCCCTCTCTCTCTCTCACTCCCCCTCCCCTCTTTCTCTCTCCCTCTCCCTCCCCTCCCCTCTCTCTCTCCCTCCCCCTCCCCTCTCTCTCTCCCCCTCCCCTCTCTCTCTCCCTCCCCTCTCTCTCTCCCCCTCCCCTCTCTCTCTCCCCCTCCCCTCTCTCTCTCACGCTCACTCCCCCTCCCCTCTCTCTCTCACTCCCCCTCCGCTCTCTCTCTCCCTCCCCCTCTCTCTCTCCCTCCCCCTCCCTCCCCCCTCTCTCTCCCTCCCTCCCCCCTCTCTCTCCCCTCTCTCTCTCTCTCTCCTCCTCCCCCTCTCTCTCTCTCTCTCTCTCCTCCCCTCTCTCTCCTCCCCTCTCTCTCTCTCCCCCTCCCCCTCTCTTTCTCCCCCTCCCCCCTCTCTTTCTCTTCCCCCCCTCTCTTTTGATCTCTCTGTCCCCTTTCTTTTGCTCTCCCTCCCCCTCTCTTTTGCTCTCCCTCCCCCTCTCTTTTGCTCCCTCTCTTGTACTCCCTTTATCTCCCCTCTTGATCTCTCTCTCCCCTCTTGATCTCTCTCACCTTTCTTATCTTTTCCCTACCCCCTCCCTCCCTCTTTTGAGCCGTTTTGAGCTCTCACTGCACAGCCTTTCACGGGCCGCCTGGCCCCGCCCCTTCACGCTTGGCCACGCCCCCTCATGGCCCTCGCGCTCGGCCACGCCCCTGGCCACGCTCGGTCACGCACACTTCTGCTCGCACTGCAGAGCAGAGACTTAGGGACTCTCAAAGGCCAGGTGTGTTTGTCCTCGTGCTGTGCTGTCTACTGCGCATGACAGCTTCGGACAAACACACTTGGCCTTTTATTATATAGGATAATATCCAACCAGGAGCTGACTGGGCACTAGTATAAAATAGACCTTACCAAGCAATTGCTATTATAATTTCTGTTTTATTATATAGGATAATATCCAACCAGGAGCTGACTGGGCACTAGTATAAAATAGACCTTACCAAGCAATTGCTATTATAATTTCTGTTTTTTAAAGGGACACTGTACCCAAAAATTTTCTTTCGTGATTCAGTTTGAGCATGAAATTTTAAGCAACTTTCTAATTTACTCCTATTATCAAATTTTCTTCATTCTCTTGGTATCTTTATTTGAAATGCAAGAATGTAAGTTTAGATGCCGGCCCATTTTTGGTGAACAACCTGGGTTGTCCTTGCTGATTGGTGGATAAATTCATCCACCAATAAAAAAGTGCTGTCCAGAGTACTGAAACAAAAAAAAAAGCTTAGATGCCTTCTTTTTAAAAAAAATGATAGCAAGAGAACGAAGAAAAATTGATAATAGGAGTAAATTAGAAAGTTGCTTAAAATTGCATGCTCTTTCTGAATTACAAAAGAAAAAAATGGGGTTCAGTGTCCCTTTAAACTTCGTAATGCAAATATATTTGCACCGGTGTCCCAGTACTATGCGATCACACTTGCATTAGCTAAATTTATAAAGAAAATTTTCATAATATGATGTTCTTTATAAATTTATCTAATGGGAGTGTGATCGCACAGTACTGGGACACTGGGCGCAAATTATTTCTGCCTAAGTGCCTTTTACTAAGCAACAATTCTACAACACTTACAGGCTGTTCGTCGCTGCTGACAGTTGTGCACAAAGGATATCCGAAAACAGACAGAACTGACCCCTGAACTGACCCCTCAACAAAAATGCTGGAGAGACGCTCTTACAGAGAGCTGCACGTCTTGGTTATGAGGTAAGAGTCTGTATGATTTGTTTGTACAAAACACAGGCAGCTCCCGCAAAGTAGGTAGACGTTGTAAAGCTATGTCTGTGCACAAAATATACCTCCTATTGTAATAGTACATCTGGACAAAATCAACACACTCTCCAGCCTGTTTGGTTCTTATTTTATTCTGTGGACACCATTCCCTATATCACGTCCCTCCATTCTTTAGGGGATAGGTTCTATAGAATAATGTAAGAATAGGTTAGACTGTAACTATGATGACATGAGACAAAGGTATCACTTTCCCTGAATGGGTCAGGCACTTAGGCAGAAATAAATTTGCGCCCGGTGTCCCACTGATTGCTTGCAGGTTGTGGGTGCACGCTGTTGATGGAGGCTCGCAACTTGAATATCAGCAGCTACTTCCTAACAGTATTAATTCTTCTATTCTACTTGCAATCATTTTCCCTATTATATAGCTTTTTTGCATTACAAAGTTTAAAAAACAGAAATTATAATAGCAATTGCTTGGTAAGGTCTATTTTATACTAGTGCCCAGTCAGCTCCTGGTTGGATATAATTTCAAATTCTCTATAATCAAATAAAGCAAGCTTAAAACAGAGGCACAGACCATCACATCGCCGCCTGCCCGGCACTCACTGCCTCTCATTCTCTGTAACACACAGCGCACAGCATGGATGAGAGGCAGTGAGTGCCGGGTATGAACAGCTGCTAGAGAGCTGAAATTGCAGGAGCGCGCAGTGATGAGAAGAAAGAAAAGGATCCTGTTAGTGCAAGCTTTTGGTAGACGTCAGAGAAGGAGGTGTCAGGCAGCTATTTCCAAACTGCCAGATGAGATCTAGTAAGTTTATTTTCTGCCAAAGTTTATTTACATGAAAATTTGGCTACAGTTTACTGTAAAGATCATTATTTAACTAATCTAAATAAGTTACAGTAATTTTTGGGTTGACTGTCCCTTTAAAATTAATGCAAAAGGAACAGCTAAAAAGCCATCCATACTAAGCCAGCCCTATTTACCATGGCCTTCAGGTCCTACTGCACAACGTCTTCTACTTCTAACTCATCTGTCAGTCCCAGACCTCAGGGAAGCGTGGCACTCAGTGTGTTATGCCACCCGATCCAGTGACATGCGGTGATGTCAGAGGCTGGTGAGGCAGTGGCTAGGATACGCCTTCATTCTTTAGATATCCTTTGTTGAAGAAATAGCAATGCACATGGGTGAGCCAATCACATAAGGTATCTATGTGCAGCCACCAATTAGCAGCTACTGAGCATATTTAGATATGATTTTCAACAAAGGATATCAAAAGAATGAAGAAAATTAGATATTAGATGTAAATTGGAAAGTTATTTAAAATTCTATGCTCTTTCTAAATTATGAAATAAAACATATGGGTTTCATGCCCCTTTAAATGGTGTCTTGGAAAACTGGTAAACTTAGTAAACATCTGATTTTAGTCTAAAGGATTGTAACAGAAACTCTTGCCAGATAATAAAATGCTCTGATTATGAGATCTAGAAATCCAGGCCCATTAAAATATGTGTAAAAGATACTTTTACTTTAATGCTGCAAATTATGCTTCATTATGCTGCAAATTATGCTTCATTATTCAGTAAATATAAAAATGTCTTGATCCAGTGGTGGCTGGTGAAATTTAAAGATGGTGGGGCGCTTGACCCCACCCCTTTAAAAAAAGCCACATGCTCAGATGGCACCACCAATTCATTAATTAAATAAATAAAAGGTAGACAGAAACACAGAAAAGCACTCAGGGGGAGAAGGAGAGTGAGACGGGGGAGGGAGAGAGAGACACAGGGAGAGGGAGAGAGAGACAGGGGAAGAGAGAGAGAGACAGAGGGTTAGAGAGAGAGAGAAAGAGAGAGAGAGACACAATCACACACAGAGGGTTAGAGAGACAGAGGGGGAGGAAGAGAGACAGAGAGAGATAGAGACCATGGGGGAGAACGACACATAAGGAGAGAGACAGAGGGAGTGGGAGAGACAGGGAGAGAGATGGATAGAGAGAGAGAGACAGATGGATAGAGAAAGAGATGGATAAAGAGAGAGGGAGATAGACACTCAAGGGGGGGAAGAGGGACCACTGAATTTCTAAGTAATATTTTAAGTGACTATAAAATACTAATAGTATACAATCTATTTTAAATATCTGAAACAGAACAGCACATATGAATGGGAGCATTAATAAATTATTATTTGTTATCCAACATACACCTAAGGAATCATTGGTTCAAATTAAATACTATAGCTACAGGAGCCATGGAGAATATTTGCTATAACTCATTCTACACTGCTTGGTTTCATTTTGCATTACCATGCTTTTGGTCTAGCTTACTCTGGTCAAATAACAACTCATCCATACAAACAGCATAATAGTAACACAATGTTGTGAGAAAACACAGTTGCAGAGCTACAAAGAGTTCAGAAGTTCAGAAAGAGAGTGAGGCTATAAACTAGTGTGCAGTACAGAGGCAAGCTGCTAAGGTAACAATAAGTCAGTAAGAGGGAGTGAGGCTATAAACTAGTGTGCAGTACCCTGAGGCTATGGCTATGCTTAAAACCATGACAGGATACTTCCTTTAAGCTCCCTACTGTCCATTTTCCTCTCCCATAAATAATTAAGGGCTAGATAACAAGTGGAGCGCTAATTTATCGTGCACCTGTAAACGGGCAAATTTGCCCGTTTATGGACGCACAATAAATAACCAGCCTTTACAAGTGGCTGGTTAATGATACCACTCCAAAAATTAATTTTAAAAATGTCCCCCAATTGCCCCCAAACTTAAGTGTATTGTACTTAAATAAAAATAAATAAAATATGAGCATCTTTATTTAATTAAATAATAACTAATAACTAATAAAGTGAGAGGGTGTGGGGTGTTAGAAAAAATACATTGCGGCCTTTGAGTGACTGTGATTTAACTGTAAATATATATGTATATGTGTATATACACATATAAACACATAAATATATATGTATATATTCATATACATATACATATACATTTTTTATTTGGTGCTCATCACTGTGTGACTCACCCCCTTTGCTGTGCTAGGTTCTGTGCCGTGTCTCACGGCATGAGAAAGAGGCTCTCATTAGAGCCTATGGAAGCATGCTCTTGTGAGCGGAAAGCTTCCCTGCAATGTGAACGAGAGGTTGCGTTGTAATACCAGCACACATTTATGTGGAGTGCAAATATCACCCTCTTTAAAGAGCAATAAAATAGTAACTCAATAATAAATATCTTTATACAGAACAATGCAGAAAAAAATCACACATATGCATTCATAGCAGCTAATGTTTTCAACTGACCCACCATGTAATCCAGCTTTCTAGTGAAATAATACTTTGACAGCCTTAATGGCTGAGCCTGCAATCACATTATGTTGATACGAGAGTGTGGACTCCTGTGCATTATGGAGGAACTTACAAGAACACTAGGGGGTATATTTATTATAGTGCGAGAGGACATGATACGATGTAGCGTATCATGTCCGCTGCACATCAATAAATGACACAGCATACACTGTCAGCATTTATCATTGCACCAGCAGTTCATAAGAATGCCGCTACCCTGCAGATTCATGGCAATCAGCTGCTAGCAGGGGGTGTCAATGAACCCGATCATTTTCGATCAGGTTGATTTCTGTCCACAGCCTCAGAGCAGGCGGACAAGTTATGGAGCAGCAGTCTTTAGACTGCTGCTTCATAACTTCTGTTTCCGGTGAGCCTGAAGGCTCAACGGAAACAAGGGGCATCAAGCTCCATATGGAGCTTGGTAAATTGGCCCCTAGATGTAGCCTTGGCCATAGGTAAATGGAATAATCTGCTATCTAATTTATGCCATCTGATGGTCAAGTTCCCCTGTGGTCTTCCCATGTTGCATGTATGCTAGAGATGCCTGCTTCATAGTTGATCAATGGGCCCATTTTTGAACCGGAGCAGAGGCTCAATTGGGATTGGGCAAATTACTGCTATTATTGGAGGGGAGACAATTACAGTTCGTGAACACTTTTACCTGTGACATGAGAGAACTATGTTCTGTATTTCCTTCATAGAGCTAGAATGCCTATCTGGCAAATATCCTACATCTGTATTAAACTTCAGACTACAGTATGTGTTTGTATAATAATAAGTTCAGTGGCTGAGCTATACCACCATTTAAACTTCTTGTTGAGCTTGTCAGGGTATCTGTGAGTAACATTAAATAAACTACAGATGTATCATAGAATCTAATATTTCATATAGAAATGAGTTGGTCTCATAACAGACCAGCCCCAACCTCCCTTTTTCCTGATTACAATACATCCAAATGAGAACAAAGGGAAAACATTTGGTCTCATTAGTTCAGGCAGTTATTTCAAAGAGATGTTCAATATATAGCTACTCTGTTTAAAGTTGATGTCCAAAATAGATAATAGATTTACAGACCCCCCCCCCCTCAATGCTGCTTGGGACAAGTTGGAAAACATTTGGTTCAGTAAGTAAAGGCAATTTATTTCAAAGGGATATTCACTATATGACTTTTTGAAGAATATATATATATGTGTGTGTGTGTGTATGTGTGTATATATATATATATATATATATATATATATATATATATATATATATATATATATATATATAAATATATATATTATATATATATATATATATATGTATGTATTGATCTGAAACTGATACTACATTGGATAAATGTCTGCTGTATTGAACAAGTAGCTATTCAATCAATTTCAAATGTCCAATTTATTTTAAGAATTAATAACCTATTCTTTTTATTTTTCAGGCATCTGACAAATACACGTGTGGTTGTCCCATAAATTGTGTCATATGTTTTATGCACTCAGAAAGAGGTGTACTGAATGTGAAATATGCTGTGTTTTTATATGAATATAAGAAAAGAATCAAATGCAACTTTAAATGCATTTTAAGATAATACTAGTATGATGTTAAAAATAATACTGATGTTTCATAATACTGATGTTTCATATTAAAATAATCAGTAAAAATGGCACAATATGATCTATGTATATTAAACATATGACTTATTAATACAAGAAATAGTGTATTTGATAAACATTTTATAGGTTAGATAATTAAACTGTAGCAGCATTGATAATGAGACTGCATTTCTGGTTGTTTGCTGCCCAATAGGGGATTAAAACTGGTGTGACAGCCAAACGAATTGACTGTTTAAAACATATGTTCCCAGTAGGCCAATCAAATGTTTCAGCTTGAAGGGCCAATCAATGCTCAGCTCTATTAGGGCCAATCCAAAGACAAACACCGTGGGGCTTAGCCTAAAAGGTTCACTGATGATTAGAATAAAAAGGGGTGGGGTTCTATTGCATGATATAACCTCAGGCAAGAGAAGAAAAAAATTGTAGAAAAAAATTGAAGAAAAAAAAGTTGAACACTTGTTATCGTAGCCAAGGACACAGTAGATTTTGCCTAGTATAGGCCTGTTTGACACAAGGGTTGTGGTGCTATTAGACTGACCAGAGTTTAATGTGCCTAGGGAGGATGGACATGGATTAGGAGTGATTGCGCATTTTTTTTTAACTTGGCACCTTTCTCTTAAGAGTGAAACCATTTCAGAGAATAAAGGGTGAATGTCATCTCCTAACCAAACGGCACCCACACATTAAGGTTGGGTAACCTCTGCAGAGAATGGCAGATCTCCAAGTCCAGTAAGTGCTATATTTATTATATCTGTAGGAGCTACATAATCTGCAAGTGTCATAAGGGATTATTAGGACAAGGTGAGGTGGCCGAATATAGAGAGAACTTCTAGAATAGTATTCTATAAAAGGTGTACCCGTGATGCTGTCAACATTATGTTACAATAGATACTGCTGTCTGGATTAATTGTGGGCTATATTACGAGTGGATCGCTATTAGGGCTCCCATTCAATCATAAACTTTGCTAGACAGAAACTGTTTGCATGCATTGGATATCACACATATTATGATTTGTAAGTAAAAAGTTTGCGCAGCAAAATGTGTAAGCAAAATTTAACGCACGCTAACCAAATATCATGACATCAACTTCTTCTCATCATAGAAGTCAATGGAGAATGCAGATAAAAAAAACAGCTTTCACATATTTCACATTCCAATATTCTTCACATACAAAACAATGTACTTTATATTGTATATACATATTTCTATATATACTGTATATCTATATACCTATAAATATCTTTTTTACATTAACAGTATTATATAACAGTATTATATACATTCACATTGATTGGAAGCTTTGCGCTCAGGAGAAAGCTCTTCCATAGGCTCCAATGGGAGCCTCATTCTCATGCCGTCAGACACGGCACGAGAACGTTGCGCAGCGAAGGGGGTAAGTCGCACAGCCATTTGCAGCAAATGTATATATATATATATGAATAACACATAAATATATATGCATATAAGCATATATGTATATATTTCTAGAGAACACACAGACTGCAATGTAAAGGCAGTTTTCAGTGCCGTTTTTTTTTTTTTTCCTAACACCCAGACGCACTAACTTTAAGCCCTAAAAGCTGCATTATGCAGTTATTTTTTTTAAAAATTGCTTTATTTTAATAAACTACACTACATTGTATTTTGGGGGCAATTGGGGCACTTTTGGAAAATAAACCAGAGATCTGATCTCTGGTTAATTTCCAAAGAGCTAATTGCTACCGTGAGCTTGTGGTACCAATAACCAGCCACTTGTATGAAGAATTGCCAACTTCAAAGAGCGTTCTTGAAATATTAAAAACATTTTTTTTTTTAAATATTAATAATAATTATTAAAAACTATTATACATACTGTAAACAATTCTAAATAATCCATAGTATATATATCTAGATTTTTTACATTATGTATAGTAATTTTTAATCATTTTTTAGCTCACGCCCATGTAGGGCTCCCAGGCTACTGTGATTTTCAGTGACTCCAGCTACTTTCCAGAATTGTCCACTCTTGAAGCTCTTTAATTACCATTGCAGCCATTTGTATTCAATTGTTTAACTGTTACAGCCTCTCTATAATTCATTACTGACATTTTTACATTCATAAAATTTTTTAAATGATTATGTTATGTCGTTAGACAGTAATGCTTCGTAAAATGTTAAAGGAAAAAATTAAAATGTCATCTTTGCCCTCAACAAAATTATAAACTTCTAACATACAAATGTCTTCATATAAAAGACAAAAGACCAAAACTTTTTATTTGGATATAAGGATTGGACTAAATTTTTACATTATCCATTCATTAATGGAAAGTCGTTAACCCTTTATTTCTTAAGGGGAGCATCTTGGGGGCAGCAGTTTAATCTTAAATACAGTTAAAATAGCAGCTAATTCTACTGACATACAGTATTTTTATGGGGTCAGAATTAGCCAAGAGCAAAAAGTGAAGTTTACATAGTTCTTGGCTAACACAGAAATAATCAACTGCAATGATATTGCTGGATATAGTTATTTTTGAACCTTTTCCTAACAACCACAAAGTATTTTCCTCCTTTAAAGTAATGGGTTAACAGTGTGAATGAATTAACTCTTTTTTTGCTCAATCATACTTTGATTCTTCATTTATTCATTAAAGATACTGCTCCTTTTTTAATTTTAAACTAATGCAAATAATACAGAAAATGTTTAATCCAAATGCACATGTCCTATAGATAACATTATATAGAGGGATACCTTCTATATACAAAGCTCTCCTTAGACAACATATTCTATTCAAACCAATCACAGTTTTCATTGATTTTACTACCTGCCTGCTTCATTAATTCCTTCATTATTAATATTTATTCTATTCCTTCAAAACTAAAATATACTCATGTCGTAAGTAATCTTACATAGGTAAAAAGAAATAAACCCTGAATGTCATGCCTGCTATGGCTCCTGATACAAATAAAATAAATTACTAATTGTCTCAAAAGTTCTGGAGGCTCAGAGACTAAACTTTAAAAAACAATCAGGAATTTTCCATTTGTTAGATCAAATAAATAAAAATAAATAACTTGCAAGCCCATTCAGCCTCAAAGGACCACTATCAAGCCCAGGCCTTGCCCTCAAATTCTAATAAGAGGCAAATGGCTAGATTACGAGTTGTGCGTTAAGGTAAAAAAGCAGAGTTAACAGGACCTAACGCTGCTTTTTTATGCCCGTTGCTATTACAAGTCTTGCAGGTTTAGGGGCACCGCACACTTCTTTGGCCTTACCAAAAAACGACTTACGTAAACTTTGTAAAGTTTTTTTTCTATGGGACTTCCATAATGCTGGTATTACGAGTCTGTCCTGAGAGGCCAAAAAGTGAGTGGTACACCATCTACCTCCAAGATCGCTAACGCATTCTAAAGTCAGTAGTTAAGAGTTTTATGGTACAACGACGTAGCATAAAACTCAGAACTAAAGTGCTAAAAAGTACACTAACACCCATAAACTAACTATTAATCCCTAAACTGAGGCCCTCCCGCATCGCAAATAATAAAATAAAATTTTTAACCCCTAATCTGCCGCTCCGGACATCGCCGCCACTATAATAAATATATTTACCCCTTAACCCCACACTCCCGCCTCACAAACACTAGTTAAATAATATTAATCCCTAATCTGCTATCCCTAACATAGCCGCCACCTACCTACATTTATTAACCCCTAATCTGCAGTCCCCAATGTCGCCGCCACTATATTAAATTTATTAAACTCTAAATCTAAGTCTAACCCTTACACTAACACCCCCTAACAAATATAATTTAAATAAATCTACAGAAAATTACTATAATTGACTAAATTATTCCTATTTAAAACTAAATACTTACCTATAAAATAAACCCTAAAATAGCTACAATATAACTAATAGTTACATTGTAACTATCTTAGGTTTATTTTTATTTTACAGGCAAGTTTGTATTTATTTTAACTAGGTAGAATAGTTATTAAATAGTTATTAACTTGTAATAAGTTTTTTAAAATAGTTATCACTGCAATGATATACCAAAAGCTTGCAGGGGTGGCTGTAGCCTAATGGTGAAGATAACAGACTCATAACCTAATAGATGCGAGTTCGAATTTGGCCGCAGCACATATTTTAAATATTTTAATTCAAAGTCATTTTTTACTATTTTGCATTTTTGTAATAGTTTTTTAATCCATCTATCACGGCAAGTGGTATACTAGTATTATATAGGGATAACTATAGGTATTATAGGATAGTAATATAATTGATAACTAAACATATATAACAATGTTAATTATATAAGGGGTTAACTGAATCAATGTTAATCAAAACACCTGTGAGAATAATTGGGTATATAAGGAGCATGTCTGGTTATTGAACACACTCTTGAAAAAGTTTCTGGAACAGAAACGAAACGTACGTAGAGAAGTTCTATACATATTTTAACTTGGTCTCAGGGAGGCTACCAGGGCTCATATACTGTGGGCACCTATATGATGAGCTGAGAGACTCATATCTGTAAGTTAATCTATTTTAATATATATTTGTAATAAACATGTTATATCGAAACACTGGAGTAGTATCCCATTCATACATGTTTGATTGTGGATTTTGGTTGTAAAGAGAAACAAGCTCTCTGGTTGGACAGCCTCTCCAGACGTCATAGAAGGAAGTGGATCTGAGGAACGGTGGAATCAAACAAGCTACATGGCTGTGTACAACCGATGCGCATATTGTACAAACCTATCTTATTAGTAATACCCAGGGAAGGGGTT
This sequence comes from Bombina bombina, assembly GCF_027579735.1. Lineage (NCBI taxonomy): Eukaryota > Metazoa > Chordata > Amphibia > Anura > Bombinatoridae > Bombina > Bombina bombina. Next base: position 450,721,888 of record NC_069504.1, on the reverse strand, counting down.
TTTTAAGGATATTCATCAAACGGATTACACTTAGAGCATGCTGCGCTTCTCTATTTTCATATTTTCAGCTGTTTAATAACTACCTAGCTAAAATAAATACAAATTGACCTGTAAAATAAAACCTAACCTAAGTTACACTAACACCTAACACTACACTACAATTAAATAAATTAACTAAATTAAAAACAATTTAAATAAATTAAATTTGGGGGGGCGGAGTTAACCGTCAAGCTGGAGAGACGTGCTTGAGAGGAGCTCTCTCTCACTTTCACAGTTTTTACAGTTTAATTATATATAAGCAGATTTTTTTTTCTATATAGTGCCTCTCTTTCTTAGTCATAACTCTAAGAATATATGCTGGAGGTGTTTGAGTGATTTTTTTTTCTTTTTTTTTCCACCTGGGCAAAGTGAAATCTCTATGCTGTGTGCGCTCTCAATCGGCACCGGTCTGACTGTGAGGAACCGCTTCATAACACCCTTCTATTGACCTGGCTAGCTGCCTAACACCTGTGGCCGGACTCTGGTCTGATTATCTACTGACCTCTCTCTCACTCATCACTGCTGCCCGGAGGGTCGGGGCTCCGCTCCGGAGCAGCAACCTATTACCGCGTATAGATCTGCTGTGGGGTTACAGAGAAGACCACTAACCTCAAGAACTATTTACTCTTTGGCTTCTACCTATACACTTTAGAGGCACCTTACCCCTGCATCCAGCTCGGTTCCTGACGGAGCATATGTGGGCCTGTGGCGGAGTTTTGCGCTACTCACTATTTGGCGCGAACTCGCCATTTTGAGGCCTGACCTTCTTCAAGACCTGACAGATCCCAAGAGAAGTGAACCGGAGCTACCGGCAAACCAACTGACTTCAAGAGGGGTAAGAACCTGTCTTTATCAACTACTCTGTACTAGTTTTACCCAATGGTTTATATGCTGGGGGAAAGAACAGAAAGTTAAGCCTAAAAGAAAGTGAAACACGCTACTTAACATCAAGCTTCACTTTGCAAGTTAACCCCATGCTCTCATGAACTGTTCAGTTTAACTAAACAACTTTATCTTATATCGGAATATTAATTCTTGGGACCCCATACCTAACCCTAAAAAAGCAGCGTGGGGATTTTGAATACTTTTCTTGCTCTGGATAAAAGATTGGCTGGAGCTGATGAAGGATTAATATATTTTTCTTCTCCAACAAATACATTGAAAGTCCCTTAATTATAAGCTGGGGTTAAAAGAAGATTCTTTATTTTTCTTTTTCTCTCTATGTTATTCTCTGCAATGAGATAGGAAAATTGTGATTCTGAAGGTTATTAACACTGACTGTTTTCATAAGGAAATCACCTTCATATACATAGCTGGTGTTGCAGTTAATAAAGTGCTCCAGGTTATATGGATTTCAGAATATAAATATTACTGCATTTGCTTTTTACCTGAAATAACCAAGATATCAGCTTAATATACAAGAATACTGAACACTTAGGTGTACTGGGACATAGATCTTGGAAACCATTGCTACTCTTCCTAACAGATATAACAGCTATATCAGCATGTCCTTGATGCTAGATCTGCAGTAAGGAGAGACTTATTTCAAACCAATTATAATAAATGCTGCAACTGGTTTCCAGATCCTGTTATACGCTACTACTGATTTTGTTTATTACTTATATCACTGGGACTGTATTCAGAAACACCTAATCTGTGTATTTTTGTCTTGCATCACTGTAAGGTTAACTCATAAACCTTAATAAAAAGGAACTAGGTGCAATACACCATTAACTTGCAGACTCATAGTCTAGGACTCCTCTCTAAGCATACCTACATATACCACTGAAAGCTACTTGCCAAATTAGAGTGAGGACACATCCCTGTTTAATCTACGCACCTATACGCTCTACTATAAAAACAAATCTTCCTCAACCCATCTCCCTGGCCAGAAATACACTCTCCTCTCCCGTTTCCTGCTGTCAGTCTGGGCAGCAGGTCATACCCCCTTATACTTTCCGGTGATCGCCCTGTGAGGGCAACCTCCCAGAGGAGAAGTGTACATCGCCACGCTGCAGAGTATAACAACTTGTTAACGGAGTGCCTCGCCACATTACTATTCACAAAGCACAAGTGAAACATAAAACATGTCTCATTCAAACAGGAAGAAAACAAATAACAAACATAATGATGGCCCAAAGAGAACTGTGGCGGATCATTTCCATAGTAAATTCTTACTGGAGAGAGACCTCTCAGATGAAGACTCTAGAGATTCTCCATCTGGTCAAGGAGAGGAAGAACCACATCCTCCTAGGAAAGATTCTATCTATACCACCGAAAATGCTACCCTCAAGGAACTCATTAATTCCCTATCAACTAAAATGGATTCTCACCACTCTTCCCTAAAACAGGAAATCAGAACATCTGTTGCTGATCTCAAGAGAGAAATATCCACGCTTGGGGACAGAACTGATACTCTAGAACATAAACATGAAGATTTAGCAACAGACCACTCAAATCTCCTTGCATACTCACAGTCACTTGCAGAAATGATTTCTGACCTGGAGGTAAAACTAGCAGACCTAGAGGACAGATCTAGGCGCAACAATGTGCGCCTTAAAGGTATCCCCGAAAGTGTTTCTAATGCTGATCTCATAAAATTTCTAGAACAGCTGTTTGAAGAATTAGTTGGCTCCCCTCAAGATCAGGAGTCAAAAATAGATAGGGCTCATAGAGCTATCCGACCACGAAATTCAAATCAGGCGCAGCCTAGAGATGTTGTCGTGAGGCTACATCACTACACTTTCAAAGAAAAAATTCTCAAATCTGCCTTCATGAACAAAGATCTACCGGAACCTTATAAAGACCTCCAGTTCTTTCCTGACCTATCATCTCATACACTGTCAAAGAGAAGATCATTTCAGCCCATTACTCACTGCCTACGAAAGAACTCTATAAAATACAGGTGGGGTTTCCCAGTACGGCTATTTTTCCAACATGATGGACTCTCTTTCACTATCTCCAACCTGAAACAGGGAATGGAACTTCTCAACAAGCTACATCTCCTTCAGAGCTCTCAGGCTACACCCTCTGCTAGCCCTGAGCTAAACTTTATTCAAAAAAATTACCCTACTAATGGCTCTATAAATCCTGAATCCACTACTCTAAGAATGGAATCCTCAGATTGCAGCCCCAAGCCCAGAAGATCTTCACCTGCCTCTAAGAGACGGAATACTGCCCAGCTTGACAAGTAAACTTTGTTTTTATAAAAGACAGGCTCTACAGTTTTGACTTTTGCTATATGCCGGACATATTAAACCCAAATTCCATAGCTCTTTGGAGAAAGAGCCCCCCCTATGATACTTTATCCCTGCAACTTCCGGGACATTTATTAAACTACAGGTTTCAACTAACCCTATTTATTCCTTACAGGTCTAATCTCATGCTAACCTCAGGATTCTATACTGTAAGGTATGGGGGTTGTAAATTACCTGCATAGGTTCTTAAGTTTTAGGTACCCCCCCCCTACTTTACGTGTAATTGTTCACAGGTTTATATTACCCTCCCCATACAGGTCTGACCCCCCACTAACATAGTAATTTTATATTCAACATCTTTTTGGTCTATGGTGGATGGTACTGTGCTATACTTGGAGTCATCTAAACTGTGATCTAAAGTTAAATGCTGCCTATTAATGATATCATTTCCATTTTAGATCTTACTCATCCTATACTATTTACTAGTATGCCATGATTGTATACTCACATAGTATGCATTAACCTCTGAATTGAAATGATATCCATCTAAATGTCCTATGTAAATATCCACTGTACCTACGGATATATTATTTTTCACCATATCTAGACACATACGTGCTCTGCTCAGATACAACATTTCTTTTATTTGATAAGGGCTATAATTGAACAGTTACCCTATTGCGAGACCATAGTTTGCTGGATATAATAGTCTGGTTCTCACTTAAATTGCCAGTATTGTGGCCTTTTGCCACAATACACCGCAACTGCTTACACCCATGTACCTCTTATGCTCCAAATATGCAATTATTACAATGTAACCTATACATAACTAAGCAATTAGTACACTCCCCTCACCGTCATTACTCTAGTTCCTATTAAACACATATATATATATGCAGGATGTACCTTCCATTAACTAAAACCTCAAGTAAACACCACTAGAACCTAGGATAGGTAGGTAGGCTGCCGATACTCTATCGGTGCTATGTTTGACTAAGTGTTACTGTATTATTCTTTAACTGATTACTCTATCTCCTCAACCCATGTTTATATAACAGGCTCCCAATTAAATATATTACTTATTACACGCTTCCATCTAGAATTATGTAACAAGCTGTGGAATATCACCCTAATGTCAGCAACCCATTAAGAATAGCATACATACTCAGGTAACTAATTAGAATACCCTGCAGACTCTTACCTAGCTGTTACATGACTTATGTAATATATCTTTATGTCTCAATGTAATCCTGTTTGATGGGTAACTTTAACTATGCCACATATTTTATCCTTTTTGTCTTCTCAGTGCACGTGTTTGTAATTTGCTTTCAATTATATTCCAGGTACACGTCAGATGAGGTATGGATAAATGTTGATTAAGTCCTGTCTTAGTTTATTATAGTTAGAAATAGAGTTCCGCCAGATCTTTCCTTACGTTTGGCTGACTCTATGTTTGAAGTTTTATCGACTGTTAGAGTTACAAATTGGTTGCCCCGCCCCCCCCCCCCTTTTTTGGGGGGGAGGCGACCTTTACTTTATTACTTTATCACTTTAGATTATGGCTATAATTTACGATTCTAAATTTTATAATATTTAACATTTTAATTCCCTAACTCATAGCGGTGCTTACCCGCTGAATATCCCCCTAATCCCCCTTTGAAGTTATACTTATTTTTTTATTTCCCCTTCTTAGCTTTCAGTGCACCCAGGACCTATAAAAATAAAATCCCTAGCTTTACTATTCGAAAATTAGACTAACTTATTAAAATGTTGACACATGCTTTTTACTCTTTTTCCCTATTCAAACTTAGAGTAGTGTTATAGAGGTGTATTTACGAAATCCATACAGTTCTGTACTTGGGTCTCAGAGTATTAGTACACTTTTGCTACCCCGTACTCCCTGCACCTCCCTTACCTTCCCTCTAACCTTACCCCCTCCCCTTTTTTTTTTCTTCTCTTTTTTCTCTCTTACCTCCCCTCCAATATGGAATTGAATGTTATGACTCATAATGTGCAAGGCCTCAATTCTCCGACTAAGAGAAGTCTACTTTATGCCTCTATTAAAAAATTCAAAGCCAGTGTGGTTTTTCTGCAGGAGACCCATTGGATTAGATCTCCGGGCATCCCATTCTCCTTTAAAAAAAATTCTAATAAACTTGAGGCTTCCTATAACACTAAATCTAGAGGAGTTGCCATCTTATTCAAAGACACTCTTCAAGTGGAAATCATACACACTGAAATAGACCCGGAGGCTAGGTTTATTATCTCTATCTGTAAAATCAATAATCTAAAATATACCTTGGTAAATCTATATGCCCCGAACTCCAGACAAATACCTTTTCTAAAACGTGTCCTTAAGCTCACTGCCACGATCAGACAAGACACCCTAATAATAGGCGGGGATTTTAACCTAGTATTAGATCCCTTAAAAGACAGAAGGGGGACAGTACGACCGACACCAGACAGAGCAACTAACTCCTTGTCTAACGCATTTAGGATAATAGTAACACAATATAGTCTTCATGATGCTTGGAGAGCTAAACATCCCTCAGACACTGATTTCACTTTTTATTCTGGTGCCCACAAGATGTTCTCTAGATTAGACTATATATTTGTCGAGGCAAACACCCTTAATGAAATCCACTCTTCTAAAATAGAAGTCATCTCTTGGTCTGACCATGACCCTGTGATAATAGCCTTCTTCCCCTCTCCTATCATTCCACCTAAAAAATGGAGATATGAAGCATGGTTATTAACAAATCCCCACACACTTCAGGAAATTAGGAACAATTTACAAGAATTCATACAAAATAATGACACACAACAAATGGATGTACAATTTGTATGGGCCTCTCTTAAAGCTTTTCTGAGGGGGATCCTAATTGATAAAGCAGCAATCTCCAAAAAAGCTCAGGGAAGATCGCTTGCGGAACTCACATGTGAATTTAGGCGTCAATCTTCCTACCTTAAATCAAACCCTTCGGTGCAAGGCGCGAGACAGCTCAAACTTTTAAGAGAGGAGCTCAATAAACTGGAAATTATTAAAGTACAAAAAAATCCTTTTTAGCCTTAAGCAAACCTATTACTATCTTAGCAATAAAGCTAACACTTTGATGGCATCCAAACTTAGAATGAGACAAGTCCAACGCGCCATTCCCTCCATTTCGTTTGAGGGCAAAATAGCAACATCTCCGGGAGACATTGGAGAATTGTTTCGAACCTACTACACTAGACTATATAGTCTAACTAAAGAAACCTCATTGGAGACATATTCCCCTGTGGAAATAAGCACTCTCCTAGGAACGCTTCAACTCCCTAAAATCAATGAAGAGGCGGAGGTTATTCTGCGGTCCCCGATATCCTTGGAGGAATTGAGGATTGCAATTGCTCAGCTTAAAAGTAGCAAAGCCCCTGGCCCGGATGGGTATACAGGTCACTTTTACAAAACTTTTAGCGAAATTTTAGAGCCAGTATTACTTAGAACCTTCAACTCTTTTATGGACTCCGGGCTGTGTTTAGATGAATTCTTAGAAGCAGACATCATTACCATACTAAAACCAAATAAAGACTCTACCCTTTGTCAGAATTATAGACCGATATCTCTAATCAATACTGACATAAAACTTTACTCTAAAATTCTTGCCAATAGATTGGCTAAGGTCATATGTACCTTGGTTCACTCAGACCAGGTGGGATTCATCCCAAACAGAGAAGGCCCTGATAATACTCAAAGAATATTTAGCATATTATATGAGGCTAAGAATAGGAAGATCCCCCTCCTGGCTCTGTCACTAGATGCTGAGAAGGCATTCGACAGAGTCAGGTGGGAATATCTCTGGTGCACACTTGAAGCTTTCCACATACCACCTCAGTTTATCTGAGCGGTAAAAGTATTATATTCAGCCCCTACAGCAAAGATTATCGGAGTTGGTTTTCAGTCTACTCCATTTAATATATTAAACGGAACCAGGCAGGGATGCCCCCTATCTCTGATGCTATTTGCATTGGCAATAGAACCTTTGGCTCAGCTCATCAGAAAAGACTCTAATATTACAGGTATAAAATGTGGAGGATCATCTCACAAGATAGCGCTATTCGCGGACGATGTGACTTTACTTCTCACGTCTCCTTCCACATCTTTACCAGCAGTTTTCAAGTGTTTAGATATTTTCTCTAAATGTAGCTTCTACAAATTAAACTACTCAAAGACTGAGGTGCTTCATATCAATATCCCAGATTCAGAATTGAAACTATTACAAAGAAAATTTGACTTCCTGTGGTCTGATGTTTCTATTAAACATTTAGGTATCCACCTAGGACCAGATCCTGATGTTGTAATTAAGAAAAACTTCACTGACCGAGTCCCGGAGTTTAGGAGACTTCTTGAGAGCTGGGAGTTTAGAGAATTTTCGTGGACTGGCCGAATTGCGGCAGTCAAAATGTCGCTACTCCCAAAAATCACATACCTATTCAGGTGCATAATTCTTACGGTTCCGAGACCGATATTAAACAAATTTCAGAGCCTAATTTCTAGATACGTTTGGAAAGGAGGGAGGCCCAGAATCGCTACGGCGACCATCCAACAGCCTACACATAGAGGAGGTCTAGCCTACCCCAGCGTTTTGATCTATCATGACGCTGCACGCCTAGCTCATCTTATGAGCTGGAGTCTGAGAGCTGATCAACCCAGGTGGTTTGAGGTTGAGCAGTCCCTCCTTCCTGGAAATGTCTTGCTCTCTGACCTTCCCTGGATCCCGGTACATGTACGTACAACTATCCAGATATCTCACCCTATCATTTTGAACACTTTGATTCTTTGGGATTCTAGAAAAAACTTAGAATCTATTGCCCCTCACCCTTCACCCCTCTATAAAATACGTAACATTCTGATCTCTATGCCAGAGACCCATCTGATCGATTGGTTTGAAGCCGCTAACATGTCCATTGCATCCCTATACACTGGGGAAGCACTCTTACCATTTGAGGTTGTGAAGACTAACCTCTCCATATCTTCTTCCTTGAGGTTCGAATATATCAGACTTGCGAGTATTCTTAAAGCTTGGGGACTTTCGGGGCAACCTACAAGAAGCCCTACTGGTTGGGAGCAAAGATGGAACCTGGGCAAATCACTAAGGGGCTCTCTCTCTTTTCACTATAATCTCATGATTAAGCCCCTACTACCAGCAAAACATAGTCAATATAAGGCTTGGGAAAGAGAACTACAAATTGATTGCGAGATTGGGATATGGCTTGGGGAGATTATTAAAGCAAAAAAAATCTTACACAGTGCAACTCTTTGGGAACTATACTACAAAATAACCACTCGTTGGCACTTCGTCCCGATCACACTGAATAAATTTTACAAAACTACATCCCCTCTATGCTGGCGGAATTGCGGACACCTAGGTACACAAGCCCACATCTGGTGGCACTGCCCTATAATCAGGGAGGCCTGGGATTTTACATTCAATACCCTTAACCTGCTCTGTATTTCTTTGAGCCCAATACCCTCCGTGGGTCTCCTGCACCATAAACTTCCGGCGATGTCTGAAGCAGATAAAAGTATTACTCTATATGTTCTTATGGCCACTAAGATGGCCATTGCCAGAGATTGGAAACAAACGTCTTGCCCTTCATCTCTAAAAATAATTGCAATTATTGACCACATCAAAAAGATGGAGGAGTTTGCTCTCAGAAGCTTAAACAAGCTAGAACTCCACCAGGAAATATGGAGTAAGTGGAATTTGATGCATTGCCCATAGGAGTATTAGCAAACACAATATCAGTTCTATAATTAGGAGTCAGTTGACTGACTCGAATTTAATTTTTTTTTTCTTTCCTCTTATTTCTTCCCCTCCCCTCTTCCCTTCTCCCTTACCCCCCCCCTTTTTCCTATCCCACTGACAGAAGACCTCTTTATGTGATGCTCCCACCTATGTGCACCTTAACACAACTCAATAGATCTTCTCTTTTATAGAAGTTACTTAAACTCTGACCCAAGTACTATTAGATCCCACTATTGGGATATCATTGATATAACTGGGTTGCACTGAATGATTTTAGGTTAGGACACTAGTCTAAAGTGTCCTACATGTCTGGGAATATATAAATAAAAATATAAAATGAGGTTACAATATATATATGTAAGTTGTGGTTCAATTAATAAAAATACTATGTTTTCTGTATTTCATATTTCTCATACTTGGTGCCAATGCTAACATGTGTAAATGCCAAATGGCGTCTTAAGAACTATGTATTTATCATTATACAGTGGCCTGATTGTTCAGATTATGTACCATTTGCTCTTATTTTTTGGCTATATCTGTTAAACTTCAGTTTTACCTCAATAAAAAATTATTTGGAAAAAAAAAAAAAAAATGAAATTTAATTAGCTAAATCACAAAAAAAACAAACACTAAATTATAGAAAATAGAAAACAAATTACAGATCTTTAAACTAATTACACCTAATCTAATAGCCCTATCAAAATAAAAAAGCCCTCCCAAAATAAAAAAACCCTAGCCTAAAACTAAACTATCAATAGCCCTTAAAAGGGCCTTTTGCGGGGCATTGCCTCAAAATAATCAGCTCTTTTACCTGTAAAAAAAAAATACAAACAACCCCCCAACAGTAAAACCCACCACCCACACAACCATCCCTCCCAAATAAAATACTAACTAAAAAAACCTAAGCTCCCCATTGCCCTGAAAAGTGCATTTGGATGGGCATTGCCCTTAAAAGGGCAGTTAGCTCTATTGCAGGCCCAAACCCTAACCTAAAAATAAAACCCACCCAATACACTCTTAAAAAAACCTAACACTAACCCCCTGAAGATCGACTTACTGTTCTGAAGACCGGACAGCCATCCTCAAGGAAGCGGCAGAAGTCTTCATCCAACGAGGCCATTAGGTTGTTAGATGTAAACATAAAATGTGTTTCCCCATAGGAATCAATGGGGCTGCATTACTGAGTTTTACGCTGCTTTTTGGCAGGTGTTAGACTTTTTCTCAGCCGGCTCTCCCCTTTGATGTCTAAGGGGAAATCGTGCACAAGCTTGTACGACCTGCTCACCGCTGACTTAAGCAGTGCTGGTATTGGAGTGCGGTAAGGAGCACAATTTTGCTCAACGCTCACTTCTTGCCTTTTAACGCCGAGTTTGTAAAAACCCGTAATACCAGCGCTGCAGGTAAGTGAGCGGTGAGAAAAAACTGCTCGTTAGCACCGTATAGCTTCTAACGCAAAACTCGTAATCTGGCCGTTTGTGACTTAAAAAGAGCAGTAAGACTTTTCTGGTTGGCATAAAGGGACTTTGCAGAAGTCATTATTACTCTCCAGGGTACCATCTCTTTTAAGCCTCATTCACTTTCTATTTATTGAAGACTTCTTGAATTATGATCATGGAAAATACAAGTCCCTAAAAATATTTATTGTTTTAAAGCTGTATATTAGGCAGGTTAGGATGTTAGAGACTTCAGGTATACAACTGAAAGTGATGCATATCAGGGATGGTCAAATGGAGGTCCCTGGGACACATGTGACCCTCTGAACTACTTTTAGCGGCCGCTTGGAAAAAATCAAAACTAAGAATGTATGACATAGTTTTTGTGGCCCCAAGAAAAAGTGTGACTAAAAATTTCTGTTTTGTGGAATTCTGTTGGTGGATAAACAAGATGGTTACAACTGAAAATATCCATCTGGAAGGGAGAACAGCAGATAGTGGATTCACTGCAACCTTACCTAAATCAGACCCTGTGCCACTGGATATTTTTATGAAATATTTTATCATTTATATGTGGCCCTTAAGAGTTCTAAAATTTTGACATTGGAATGTGAAATATTTATATTCTCCTGTTGGGTTAGCGCAAATGGGAATATGCAATCCGGTTTGCACAAGAGTGGGGTGTTCCACTTTTATTTTTCTCCATTGACTTCTATGGGGGAATACGTGAATGCACATGCGATATTCTACGTTTTGCTTTTTGCGCTTGTTGGGTTAGCATTAGAGCAAAAACAGTTTGCTTTTAAACTCATAATATGCATGCAACACGACGAGTGTAAAAATCAGAATATTATCATTAATTTGAGCACCACTTGTATTCCTAAATATGATAATATAACTATGATTACATTATTTATTGTTGCATTTAGTATTGGAATTAAGTATTTTGAGGTTTAAATATGTTATTTATAAAATAAATTAAAATGATATGAAGTTACCAGTTATAAACATCGTCAAGAAACATTGGGCTAGATTACGAGTGGTGCGCAAAAATTAGTACTCGTATTATAAGTTGAAAGTAAATGGGTACGCTTGAGCACAAACATATTTTGTGCTAGACTGGTTAGTGAGACTGAAGACCTATCATTAGGTGTCACTCATATTTACAGTTTCTGATAAAGATTTTTTTCCTATAAATATTAATATTAAAAAAATGAGGGTTAAAAGGTATATAGTATATGACAAGGTGGAACGGTATATAATGAATATAGATAGATTAGATAAATAGATAGATAGAAAGATATATAGATAGATAGATATGTGTATGTATGTATATATGTATGTACATATATGTATATACATGGGGTTTTATGTGTTTATACAGGGAGTGCAGGATTATTAGGCAAATGAGTATTTTGACCACATCATCCTCTTTATGCATGTTGTCTTACTCCAAGCTGTATAGGCTCGAAAGCCTACTACCAATTAAGCATATTAGGTGATGTGCATCTCTGTAATGAGAAGGGGTGTGGTCAAATGACATCAACACCCTATATCAGGTGTGCATAATTATTAGGCAACTTCCTTTCCTTTGGCAAAATGGGTCAAAAGAAGGACTTGACAGGCTCAGAAAAGTCAAAAATAGTGAGATATCGGGGGCGGAGCTAGCCGTTGAAGAAGCAGGACGTGTTCCTATGAAGCTCCTGACTTTGACTACTTTACTTCAGCTAATATCTTCAAAAATTACCTTCACATTTTACTAATTTGACTCTCAGAATGAACAGTAGTAAACTCTGGGCTGAGGAAACCTCAGAGGACTAGAGGCTAGAGAGAAGTCTTGCATTTTTACCACGAATCAACCACGCGACATTGCATATCTCTAACTGGAGAGCTAGCCGTTAATGAGGCTCATAGGCAGCAGTTAACCTTTCAGCGAACATTAATAGAATCAGCAACAGCGCCTCATTTAACCACTCACACAGATAACTCTTTGAAAGGACTATTGATCTACATCAGAGCCGGATCCTAACCAAAATGGCAACGGAATTATATTTATTAAAACAGTAGGAGGCCAAGATGGATGCCCATTTCCTTAATTTGCGTGAGGAGCTTATATTGGAGCGGAACACTGCACGGGCTGACCACAAACCCTTCCCAAGGCAGCTTCTACATCCTGCTGACCTAACAGCCACCTCCTCACAATCGCAGGGACACAAGTCCGTGAGCAACTTCACCCATATAAGTGCGGGCACTCACTCACCTACCATCCTAGAGGAAGACGTCTTACCCACATGGAGTTCACTCAACCCAGCTGAGATACCGGCGCCCGATTTCAGCAGCAATGAGCTCCTCACAGAGCTGGAAGTCTCAGCTGACCTTTTTGATCGCAGCGCCTCTGAAATCGCCACTCCAATTCTACCACCCGCTAATAGCATGATTGTGGCAGGTGAGCGGAGATTGCCGGTACACATCTTGTTAGAGACTTACGGTCACATCTCATGGTCAGTGTCTTCTCTGATTGAGACATTAGCGCCTGATTCCCACTCCTCTGCATGTCTCTTAGAGGCTATCCTGGTAGTTAACTCTCTGGCCCTAGGAAAACACGAGGACTTTGTGCCATTTATGAGAAGTTCAGCCCTTCAGCCGTTTTTAGAGCTCAGTTTTGCCGACATACTTTCATCTTGCACAGTTTGGAAACAACGCTTCTTAAACTCATCACTAACTACGGGAGGTCCTCCTTTAGCAAAGATCAGCAGCTCTCTCTCCACAATCCTATCATGGAACTGCCTTAAGACTGGCATTGGGTAATCTGGCTTGAGAGATACTGTTTTTCCATGGAACTTTACTTCTGAGGCATTGTCTTTTCTTTTTGCTAATATCTAAATGACGACAGTTATGTCTGATATGTGAATTTACAATGCATCAGTTTATGTTATGGTATCAGTAGTTGAGACTTATGTGTGTTGTAACTTTATGCAAAATTTTAATTATACCCTTGCATGTTTTAAATATTATCCCTGAAAGCCTAGATGAGAGGTAATTGCCGGATAGTGTAGGCTTAAGGTCTCACTTCATATGCGTGTTTCTTACTTTTAATACATATTAATAGATATATCAGAGGCTCATTACTGTGCAGCCCTAACCTCTATAACTTAAGATACATCTACACATTATAGGTTTGCCTGGCAGTGTGCACATAAAAACCACATTACATAGAGACCAAGGACAGGGGACTTTGATGTACATGTTATAACTGTAACAGATACTGATGTCATCACGCCCTTAACCTCCTCAAAGGTGCATGGGTTAATTTGTTCATCATAGTATACATCCTGAAATGACACTTTATTGTGTTATTGAGCTATTTACATTTTAACCTCTTATTGCTATCTCTGGAGTCCTATGCAATAACTGTGAGCCTTATTTATTCATTTGCTTATATATTCTTGTCATACCCAAGAGCTAAATAATATTCAATAAGGTAGTTGACTAGAACTTATGGATAATATAGTTTAAAGCAGGTTATAATGATATGCATGGCCTTTTAAACTCATTCTTGATAACAACATTCTTTACCATATGCTCTCTGATATGATTTCTAGGGATTCCCTTTTATCTTGGTATTGCCTACACTGCTCACATCGTATGTTATTAAACTAACTAGCTGGCACAAGTTTAATTATGTTTATTGGTGTTATGTCAAACCTATTTCTTGCTGTTAATGCTGGCAGGTATTATTACTTTTAAACACAATTGTTTAGCCCTATCCTTAGTGTTTGCAAAGTGACACTCTAAGAACCTCTGGTTTGCTAATTTTAAGGATCCTGACTTGGTCTCTATGCAAGTTGGCCCACTTGCGTGCCTTTGATAACAACTACATATTTGCCATCCTAATCTAGAGCCAATATATACGGTTTTCAGCATGAGGTATTCCACAATTATACTAGCATGACATTAACATCTTAGATGGTACCTAATTCATGAGCTATTTCAAACTGTTTGATATTAAGGTCCAAACAATGTTCTGAGCATAGAATATTAACCCCTCTATTGTTATTGTTGAATGTTTTTGGGTGATACATATTACATACACTAGCTAATACCATGCCCGCTGGGGCCTTACAGAGACAGTCTATACTATCTCTCAATTGTGACGCCACTTTTATCTATTGCTCTCATCTTCTATATACTAAGGATGCATATGAGAGTTACATTGTGAGCCTTATTACCGTTATTTCTCAAGAAAATTATACTCTCTGTGGTGAATTTAAGGTTTATACAAATTGGCTGGTACTGCTGGGCCCCTCTCCTCCCTTTCCCGCCGGTACTGGTTGCCTGCGGGTCATACCCCTTCTCCTTTTTCCAGCATCGTCTACAGCTGACATTTCCCCAGGAGAGGAGCTCACCCAGAAGTCCTTTATATTCCAAATATACTAATATCCCCCCTTCCACATAACTTTCTTAAGATCTACCCTTATTTATCTTATCGAAAGCAGATTTATTTGTATTATGTGTAGGACTGGGAATCAGTCGCCTTCTACTTAACTTTGACCCCACATTATATAATAGCGTTAAATTATTACCCCTAGCAACAAACTCACATTTTCTATTGATCTCCCTAGAGAGAATCGGATATCCAATTATATGGCGCATCCCCCCATAGGGCATCACCAGCACCCCACCTTTTATGTTTATAGGTCTGCTCCCAAAGCTTTCTTATTTAGTCTAATAGGACCCTCCATTTTGCCCCTCAACTACGCATATAAATTACTACACCCTGATCAACATCTGCTTCCCCCTAGTAACTCTATAAACAACAGATTGTCCTTTGTAGTTCATCCCTTTAGTCTTGTAATGTACTTTGTATCCACTCTTCGCACTTTGTTATTTTGATATATCCTAAGGCTCCGCCCCCCATTACCCTTCCCCATTCCACTCAGAGCGGCTCTTGCCCGCTGCATTCCCTTCCCCCCTCCCCGCCAACTTGGTCCAAAAGCGACCAAACAACACCTAACCTCCACTTGCCCAATTTTCCTTTTTTATTCTATTAAATAACCACATGAGTCGCAATGTGGAGATCAGTTTTATTGTTCATATAATATAAAACCGAGGTTTCATTATTATTTGTGGTTCTATCAATTATTCATATCTCACAATATTACTCTTGCTGAGTAGATATTTGTTACAAACTTCTATAGTCACATTGTGTATGTTAAGAATACCAGATATAGTCCCATATTATACAGGCACTAGTTAGTTATTCTTCTGGAGAAGTATAGAATCCATGCTCAGAACTGCTTTATTTATATCTCTACTATGTTTTGGAGTATATGTTCCAATGTTATACTCTCAATGTTAATTGATGAACATTCTCTGTAATATTTCTTATAACCTCAATAAAAAATATTTAAAAAAAAATAAAAAAAAATAGTGAGATATCTTGCAGAGGGATGCAGCACTCTTAAAATTGCAAAGCTTCTGAAGCGTGATCATCGAACAATCAAGTGTTTCATTCAAAATAGTCAACAGGGTCGCAAGAAGCGTGTGGAAAAACCAAGGCGCAAAATAACTGCCCATGAACTGAGAAAAGTCAAGCGTGCAGCTGCCAAGATGCCACTTGCCACCAGTTTGGCCATATTTCAGAGCTGCAACATCACTGGAGTGCCCAAAAGCGCAAGGTATGCAATACTCAGAGACATGGCCAATGTAAGAAAGGCTGAAACACGACCACCACTGAACAAGACACACAAGCTGAAACGTCAAGACTGGGCCAAGAAATATCTCAAGACTGATTTTTCTAAGGTTTTATGGACTGATGAAATGAGAGTGAGTCTTGATGGGCCAGATGGATGGGCCCGTGGCTGGATTGGTAAAGGGCAGAGAGCTTCAGTCCGACTCAGACGCCAGCAAGGTGGAGGTGGAGTACTGGTTTGGGCTGGTATCATCAAAGATGAGCTTGTGGGGCCTTTTCGGGTTGAGGATGGAGTCAAGCTCAACTCCCAGTCCTACTGCCAGTTTCTGGAAGACACCTTCTTCAAGCAGTGGTACAGGAAGAAGTCTGCATCCTTCAAGAAAAACATGATTTTCATGCAGGACAATGCTCCATCACACGCGTCCAAGTACTCCACAGCGTGGCTGGCAAGAAAGGGTATAAAAGAAGAAAATCTAATGACATGGCCTCCTTGTTCACCTGATCTGAACCCCATTGAGAACCTGTGGTCCATCATCAAATGTGAGATTTACAAGGAGGGAAAACAGTACACCTCTCTGAACAGTGTCTGGGAGGCTGTGGTTGCTGCTGTACGCAATGTTGATGGTGAACAGATCAAAACACTGACAGAATCCATGGATGGCAGGCTTTTGAGTGTCCTTGCAAAGAAAGGTGGCTATATTGGTCACTGATTTGTTTTTGTTTTGTTTTTGAATGTCAGAAATATATATTTGTGAATGTTGAGATGTTATATTGGTTTCAATAAATAATTGAAATGGGTATATATTTGTTTTTTGTTAAGTTGCCTAATAATTATGCACAGTAATAGTCACCTGCACACACAGATATCCCCCTAAAATAGCTAAAACTAAAAACAAACTAAAAACTACTTCCAAAAATATTCAGCTTTGATATTAATGAGTTTTTTGGGTTCATTGAGAACATGGTTGTTGTTCAATAATAAAATTAATCCTAAAAAATACAACTTGCCTAATAATTCTGCACTCCCTGTATATGTATATGCATACATATATACACATATAAACACACATATACACATGTATATACATATATGTACATATATAAACATCTTGGAGCCCTTTCCACTCAAATACTTAAAACTTAAAACTTGTAAAATCCGACTAATGACGGTTCCTTTAAGGGACGTCATCCAAGATGGCGTCCCTCGAATTCCGATTGGCTGATAGGATTCTATCAGCCAATCGGAATTAAGGTAGGAATTTTCTGATTGGCTGATGGAATCAGCCAATCAGAATCAAGTTCAATCCGATTGGCCGATCCCATCAGCCAATCAGATTGAGCTCGCATTCTATTGGCTGATCGGAACAGCCAATAGAATGCGAGCTCAATCTGATTGGCTGATTGGATCAGCCAATCGGATTGAACTTGATTCTGATTGGCTGATTCCATCAGCCAATCAGAAAATTCCTACCTTAATTCCGATTGGCTGATAGAATCCGATCAGCCAATCGGAATTCGAGGGACGCCATCTTGGATGACGTCCCTTAAAGGAACCGTCATTAGTCGGGAGACATCGGAAGAAGAGGATGGATCCGCGTCGCCTGCTTCAAGATGGACCCGCTCCGCACCGGATGGAAGAAGATCGAAGATGCCGCTTGGAGAAGATGTTTGCCGGTCCGGATGTCCTCTTCTTGCCGGATAGGAGGAAGACTTTGGAGCACCGGATTATGGATCGCCAACCCCCGCTTGGGTTGGATGAAGATCTTGGAGCCAGGACGGATCGGTGATACCTGGATGGTGAAGACAAGGTAGGAAGATCTTCAGGGGATTAGTGTTAGGTTTATTTAAGGGGGGTTTGGGTTAGATTAGGGGTATGTGGGTGGTGGGTTGTAATGTTGGGGGGGGGGGTATTGTATGTTTTTTTTTACAGGCAAAAGAGCTGAAATTCTTGGGGCATGCCCCGCAAAGGGCCCTGTTCAGGGCTGGTAAGGTAAAAGAGCTTGTAACTTTTTTAATTTAGAATAGGGTAGGGAATTTTTTATTTTGGGGGGCTTTGTTATTTTATTAGGGGGCTTAGAGTAGGTGTAATTAGTTTAAAATTGTTGTAATATTTTTATTATGTTTGTAAATATTTTTTTATTTTCTGTAACTTAGTTCTTTTTTATTTTTTGTACTTTAGCTAGTTAATTTAATTGTATTTATTTGTAGGAATTGTGTTTAATTAATTTATTGATAGTGTAGTGTTAGGTTAATTGTAGGTAATTGTAGGTAGTTTATTTAATTATTTTATTGATAGGGTAGTGTTAGGTTTAATTATATCTTAGGTTAGGATTTATTTTACAGGTAAATTTGTTATTATTTTAACTAGGTAACTATTAAATAGTTCTTAACTATTTAATAGCTATTGTACCTGGTTAAAATAATTACAAAGTTGCCTGTAAAATAAATATTAATCCTAAAATAGCTATAATATAATTATAATTTATATTGTAGCTATATTAGGATTTATTTTACAGGTAAGTATTTAGCTTTAAATAGGAATAAGTTATTTAATAAGAGTTAATTAATTTCGTTAGATAAAACTTATATTTAACTTAGGGGGGTGTTAGTGTTAGGGTTAGACTTAGCTTTAGGGGTTAATACATTTATTAGAATAGCGGTGAGCTCCGGTCGGCAGATTAGGGGTTAATAATTGAAGTTAGGTGTCGGCGACGTTGAGGGGGGCAGATTAGGGGTTAATAAATATAATATAGGGGTCGGCGATGTTAGGGGTATCAGATTAGGGGTACATAGGGATAACGTAGGTGGCGGCGATTTGCGGTCGGAAGATTAGGGGTTAATTATTTTAAGTAGCTTGCGGCGACGTTGTGTGGGGCAAGTTAGGGGTTAATAAATATAATATAGGGGTCGGCGGGGTTAGGGGCAGCAGATTAGGGGTACATAAGGATAACGTAGGTGGCGGTCGGCAGATTAGGGGTTAAAAATTTTAATCGAGTGGCGGCGATGTGGGGGGACCTCGGTTTAGGGGTACATAGGTAGTTTATGGGTGTTAGTGTACTTTAGGGTACAGTAGTTAAGAGCTTTATAAACCGGCGTTAGCCAGAAAGCTCTTAACTCCTGCTATTTTCAGGCGGCTGGAATTTTGTCGTTAGAGCTCTAACGCTCACTGCAGAAACGACTCTAAATACCAGCGTTAGGAAGATCCCATTGAAAAGATAGGCTACGCAAATGGCGTAGGGGGATCTGCGGTATGGAAAAGTCGCGGCTGAAAAGTGAGCGTTAGACCCTTTCCTGACTGACTCCAAATACCAGCGGGCGGCCAAAACCAGCGTTAGGAGCCTCTAACGCTGGTTTTGACGGCTACCGCCGAACTCTAAATCTAGGCCATAATTTTTTAAAAAAATGGTTAATACTTACCTTTGCATGCTCTTCATACTCTCCCAGAGCACATTAAGGTAAAAATTGTCGCTACACCTGTAACTTTGGAACATTTACATTAATTTAACAAAAATATATGTAAATGTTTAACTAAAATTCTGTATTTGTTTCATTTTAAATTAAACGAATACCAAATTGTACAGCCATCAGATATTATCTAATTTCCATGAATATTGGGAATAAAAATTTTGTCTGAAATGAAAATTTCTTGGCTGCACATGTTTAATATTTAACCCTTTGAGTGCTAAGCACTTTCCCACCTGGGTGCTAAGATTTTTTAATGTTCTTTTTTATTTTTTTTATATTTTGAACAATTTTTTTAAATTTTTTTTAGACCCCCAAGACTTACACTGTTGGAAAGGTTAGGCGATTACTGTAGCTGCTTAGATGCTTGAGATACAGGCTTCTAAGCAGCATGCCCCCTGCTCCTATACTTAACATTGTTAAGTATAAATAAAGTTGCACGGTGACGTCATCACGTTATTGCGCGTGACATCACCACGCGAAACGGAAAGCCCCAGTGATGCCAGTGAGCCCCCATATCTCCCTCAAGGTGGGAGAGTGCTAGCGACGGCTCTGAGCCGTCGTTAGCACCAGAGTTGGAAAATCTTGCACTCCAGGGGTTAAAGGGATACTTAGCACTCCAGGGGTTAAAGGGATACTAAACCCAAATTTATTGTTTATTATTGTTTTATTCATTGATTTTGAAGCATAACAAGGTGGAATCAAGGAGGCCACATGGCCTACTTTTACCTGGGAACCCTGTGAGTTATTATCTCATGAACAACAGACAGAAACTTGCTAATGTTTTTCTTGATCATGTGAATTCAGGATCTAAGAAGCTGACTGCATTAATCAATATCCTTTTATATCTAATATTTTAATCAATGTATATTCATTTTTTAGTTTGTTTTGTTTTTATTTTAACTACATATTTCAGTTTAGAGTGCAATTTTTTTCACAGACAGTTATTCATATATTGATATAATGAATAAAAGCTTTGAATTTGATCAAGAGCTGTTGTTTCTTATGTTATCAACTTGATGAGGAATGTGTGTGGTTTTATCACCATTTAATGTTCCATTCATTAACTATATATCTGGAGAAATTGAGATATTGGTCTAGATTAATCATATGGAGCTACTATAAGAATCTATGATCAAATCTAGAAACAGCAGGGGGCGGAGCCTATAGCTGAAGCGGCAAGATGCATCTATTTGGAGCTCCTGATTTAATAAAAATCTAATTTATACGAGTTTATTTTAAAATCGGGTATACCTATACCTTGCAACAACATGAAGAATTTTGAGGTGCTAAAGGATCTACATCAGTTCAGCGGCGAAGTGATTGACATATATCGTAGGGCCGATCATCTGCGTAGCTGGGGCTGCTGCACTATAACCACCCCAGGAAACTGGGTTATGAACCAGATATATAATGCTGTTTAAATAACTTTCAAAATAACCTTATAATCCACTGCATTTATTTAAATATGGAGTTTGCAGCCACAATTATCAGGGAGCTGAGCAATCTTCTAGATGGCTACGAAGCTGTGTTTGAAAAGACTCTGGAGATGGCGTACTTACCCACTACTGCACATGCCTAAGAACAAGAAATCCAGGAGGACCTTACAACAAATACTGATCTGAGTCCCCAAAGATCAAAACCTATCTATAATGATCCCTTAAAGGATCTAGCTGGAAACCACGTAAAACCCTCAAGATCGGTCAGAAAGATGGATAACAGATATGCTGGAGGAACTAACCAGAATCTTGATGAGAAACCTAATCCCCACAAAGGCTCCAGTTCTACAGGCTTTCCAGTTCAGACCGCAATGAATCACGCTTCTGAAGGCATCTGGTGGTTCAACACACAGGAAAAGCCACAGAGACACCGACTACAGTTGCTCCATGGCTGCCCCGTGCTCCCTGTAGTAGCAGGAGTGCTGATCCCCCTAACTCATAGCGCAACAAGAGCCCTCATTTCTGCAAAGACCAGAGTAGGCTAGATAGCTAATGGAACTGGTCTAAACTCATTATACATTGCGGATTGCGTACATGATGAGCGAGGGGTCTGATGACTAAACTGTATTACCATAAGTGGAGAAATGAAGTCATGCTTTGGGAATAACTTAACTTCACTATCACACACTCAGATATAAATGCCTTCTTTGTTTTTCATATATGCTTCATAACAAATGTATGTAAAATATTCAAAGCACTGAGATGGATCATTTTATAGCTGATCTATATTGTTATAACCATAACTATTAAGTTTTACGTGTTTAATATATGTTTTAGCCTGTATACTGTAGCGAAGCCGAGGGGAGTCAGGACATTGTATAATACGTTTTGTTTTTATATTAAATGGAAACAACCTCAGTCGGTACCTAGAGGGCCATATTGCCCTAATGAGAGATGCGGCTTTATAATCGAGAAATTCAGAGAAATAGGCCTTCCATAATCCTAGCTATAAATCCCTATAGTTCTCACTATCAGCTCTCCTGTCTACTTTATATCTTAGTGCCATTCTATCTAATAATAGATAGTATTTCCTGCAAGGTGATCTATGCTCTGCAAAATGTTTATTGTCTATTTAGTTTTGGCCATAACTCCTAATCTGAATACTCTTCTGACTATGCAGTGATCATCAATGTGTAAATGAATAATTATAAAAGAATACCCTAGACGTATCCTACCTTTAATTTCTGCCTATATAGTTTTTTAGACTATGATGAAGTTCTGTAGAATTCTATGCTGATATACCTGGGTCACATAACTAAAATGAATATTTTCCACTAAAGTTCACAGGAAATCATGCAATATAAGGCTCTCCTTTCCTAAGTTTGTATATATAACTCTCACTAAAATGGTTGCTATCTGTTACTTGTTATTTTATGTATTTGCTAGTATACTATGTGCTCTAGGTTTACAGGGAGTACCTCAGTATTTCCAATGAGACAGGACAATTTCAAAAGTCTTAATCATCCCTTTGTTACTACGCCTATGTGTGAGGGTATTTTATAGATGTACTGTAATTACCTGAATGTTTTACATCTGTCTTTGTTTTTTTCCTCTCAATGTAAAGGTCCCTGAAGGTGGTATGTTTACTTTATTATTAGTGCAGTTACTAGCGACACTAGCTGGGAACTCTTCTCTTTTCCTCTGGCAGCTGCTAGTATCCCCAAATGACCTAACTCAAGTATGACTCTAGTTGTACATCATAACAATGTACCTACATTCGGCTTTGACAGCTCCTTAGATGTAGATCCCTTTCCTCTACCCATTAACTTCGAAAGGGCGCTTCTCGCAGCCGGAGCAGCGCAACTTAAGAATTCTGGTAATATAAGAATCCTGTCTATACATGTATAATACAGTATTTATGTAATGCCAAGTGTCTACCTACTACCAAAAAGCATCCCAGCCAGAAATAGTGTTCACTTCTGGTAACTGCAGCCTCTTACACATTTGACCTTCACAACCCACAACTCTTAGATGACATGACCAAATTATAGCATAAATAATGCAAATATGTTAAAACTGTGAGTTTTAATATTAATGCTGCTTTACTGACAGATAAGAGTCAAGCAAGATGACGATATCACTGTGCCTATATCTTGATTTATTAAGCCCTATATGCAGGGTACTTGAGTTATAAATATGTGACCTAATCCACCTTACCGCTCCAATTTTAGTACCCTCAATCACCATCTGTAAATATGTTATGTTAATAAGACCAAATACTGATTTATAACTAAATACTGGGAGTCCTTGCATTATTTAGATAGCACAAGCTAAGAGGTAAATTATTTCATATGCTGAGTAACTCTTACTACTTTATATTAGCCCCTTAATCCCTCCTACCACCATTAAACTCCTGTTGAGTGATCTCAAACAGAGCGAAGCTCCTCTTGGGAGAAACCATCTTTACCGTTAATTTTACTGCTGTTATTCCAAGAGCGGATAATCAACTTTACCTCACCTATATGCTTCCCAGTTGTGCCGTGTTGAGTTTTCTTTTCTTTAAGTATAAATAAACCAAAATAAAATTTAAAAAAAAATCCTGAATAACATATAGTTTATATAAAAATAAAAAAGAGGTTCACCAACTGGGACCCATAAGTGGTCTCCTTTTATTTCAGATTGCCCCCATAGTGTTACATTCTTCGCAAACCTAAGAGGTCCAAGAGTGACCTCATGTGTTATCAGTGGGGTATACAGACTATTAGGCTAATATAGTTTTTACTAAGTGTATAAGTTACCATAGGAATAAGAGCTGTCCTTGTATGTTTATTTTGGATGTACATTGAAAAATGTTGTTTTGTTTTGTTTTATTACTTACCGATAATAATTGTTTGTATGCCTACAAAAAAATCTAGAAACAGCAGAGTTCTTATCCCAGGTCAGTTTTAGCAACATGATGTAAGGTTCTGTAATGGAACCCTGACTAAATAGTGTTTTTGTAGATATAAACCTTGAACCCAGATTAAATAGGTAAATAAAATGGGCAAATTAGGTAAATAGGAGTTATTACAATTGAGCTTGTGGTTTACCTTGTGTATCCTTTTTATAGAATAACAGGTTATGAAAAGCAAAAAGAACTCTGTTTCAGGAGTAAAGGGCTGACATATGAGCAGTTATAAATGAAGACTGCAGTTCAGTGTACAAAGCAAGCACATACAAAACAAATGGGGTTTAAATAAGATCTCCCATAAATATACAAGGTTAACAGTCTAAGCACAGAAGTTTGATTTAGACAAAGCCTTAGTTTTACTTTGTGGAAAGTAGATTTTACTGCAGCAAACGTTAATTAGCAAAGTAGTAACATGAGAGGCAAACATGCACTTCAAGGGTTAATGCAGCAAGCAGAGATGTTTGTTTCTTAACAGCAAAAGGTATTCTTATGAGAAGACAGTTTATGAAGCAGCAAACAGTTAATGAAGCAGCAGACAGCTTATGTAGCAGCAGTAATAAGTTGCTAAAGTTCAGAGCTGACACATATACTTGCGTTTAAGTTGTTTAAAGGAAGCAAAGCTGTGAATGCAGCTGGTCCAGTGATGGCTGTTAGTAACAGAGTAGCAGAGAGGAGCTTGCAGGTCCGTTGTAGATAGCTGAAAGGTATCCAGATATGATACATGTCAGCTGGTGATTGAGCTGCAGTTGGTAATAGAATCTCCAAAGAGAAAGCCGGAAGCTTGAAATAACTTTAGACAAGGAACATCTAAAACTTAGAGATTGCAACAAAATATTCAAGCAGTAAAAGGAAGCAGGAAGTGACCTTAAAAAGGCTATACAAGGAAAAGGAGGAGCAATGCTTAAGGTGGTATGCAGAGTTCTTACAGATCCCCCTCCTCAAGGAATCCTCTCCGAGGATTCGGAGTGTGGCTTCAAAGGATAGCGTCTATGAAATGCCGAAAGTAACTTGGGTGCATGTAAATCTTTTACAGCCACCCAAGAGTTTTCCTCAGGACCATAACCCTTCCAGGACACCAGATATTCGAGCTTACAACTTCTTATGCGGGAGTTGAGGATGGACTGGATTTCGTACTCTTCGTGGTCATCAATGCCAAGTGGAGGTAGAGGGTTACGCATACGGTTGGTTCGTTGGTTTGGAATATAGGGTTTCAAGAGGGAGACATGAAAAAGAAGGATGTACTCTTGAGGAGGCTGGTAAATCCAAAGTGACGGTGCATGCATTAATGATGTTCTTAATTGAGTAGGGACCAACAAACTGATTTCCAAGCTTCTTGGAGGGTACATTTAGTTTCAGGTGTTTCGTACTGAGCCAAACTAAATCCCCAATTTTATAAGCAGGAGTAGGTCTATGTCTTAAATCGTAATAATGTTTCTGATTGGTTTTGGCAATAGATAAATGAGTCTTCAGGAGATCAGTTACTTCCTTTATCTCGGTAGCAAAATCAGTGGCAGCAGGTGATACATTGTCTGTGTTCAGAAGGAGTAGGGTTTTGGGATGGTAACCATACATAGCAAAAAATGGTGTAGTTTTGGTGGAGCTGGAGAGTGAATTGTTATACGAAAATTCTGCCATATGTAACAATCGGAACCAATCATCTTGCAAGTGGGATATGAAACATCTAAGATATTGTTCTAGGATTTGGTTTACCCTTTCGGTAAGTCTGTTGGTCTGAGGATGGAAGGCAGTGTAGAGTCGAGAGTCAATTTTCAAGATATTACACAATGCCTTCCAGAAAAATGAGGTGAATTGAGTCCCCCGATCTGTTATAATGGTTGTAGGTAAAACCATGAAGTTTAACAATGTGTGTTAGAAAAGCTGTGGCAGTTTCTTTAGCAGTAGGAAGATGTTTTAGCGGAATAAAGTGAGCTAATTTCGTTAAATGATCAACAACGACTAATATTGTGTTGTATTGATGTGAAGATTGTAGATCTACTATAAAGTCTATAGATATAGTGCTCCATGGTGTATGCGGTATTGGTAAAGGGTTTAGATGCCCAAAAGGTTTCTTGCGGTCACTTTTTTTCCTGGCACAAACTTCACAGGAAGTTATGTATTCATAAATATTTTGATTCATATGAGGCCACCAAAAGGTCCTTCTGATTAAGTCCATGGTCTTTTGTACACCGAGATGACCAGAAATAGGCGAGTCATGGAAATGAGACATGATTAAGTCTCTGAGGTTGCTTGGGAAGTCCAGAGGAAGCTTTTGTCAGAAAGGATAGAGCAGATAGATCCTCTTTTTCCAAGGCTTTAAGAATATCTTTTTCGAGGGATGTTAAGGATCCTATCATTTTGCTTGGGGGTATGATGTAATTGTCCATTTCATGAACTGGGATGTCATCATTCATTCTTGACAAGGCGTCTGCTTTAACATTCATAGTTCCATGATGATATGTGATATGGAAGTTGAATCTGTCCAAAAACAGTGCCCATCTTACCTGTCTTGAAGAAAGGGTTTTATTCCTTTTTAAATATTCAAGGTTTTTGTGGTCAGTAAGTATAACAAAAGGTCTTGAGGTCCCTTCTAGAATGTGTCGCCATGTCTCCAGGGCAGATTTTATGGCCAGTAACTCCTTGTCCCCAATGGAGTAGTTCTTTTCTGCTGGTTGTAAGGTTCTGGAGTAGAAAGCCACAGGATTTGGTTTGGAAGATTCGTCTTGTGGCTGTGACAATATTGCTACAATACCTGTATTGGAAGCGTCTACTTCTAGCACAAACTGACATATGTGATCCGGTAGTCTTAGGATGGGTGCAGATGTGAAACTTTGTTTTAAGAGATGAAAAGCATGTTCTGCGGCAGGTGTCCATTGAAATCTCTGATTCTTTTGGGTTAACGTGGTTAGATGCTTCACTACTGATGAAAAATTGAGGATAAATTTCCTGTAGAAGTTTGAAAATCCTATAAACCTCTGCATGGATTTGACTGATGTTGGTCTAGGCCAATTTACAATTGTGGAGACCTTCTCTGGATCCATTTGTACATTATCTGGGGTGATGATGTAACCAAGGAATTTTATTTTTTTAACATGAAACTGACATTTTTCTAGCTTTGCAAATAATCTGTGGTCACATAATCTAGTGAGGACCCAGCGAACATGTTTTGTATGTTCCTGTTTGTTTTTTGAGAATATTAAAATATCGTCGAGGTAGATAACAACACATATGTCAGTCAAGTCTCTAAAAATGTTGTTAATGAAGTGTTGGAAAGTGGCTGGGGCGTTGCAAAGCCCAAATGGCATTACTTTATATTGAAACAAACCATACCTTGTTCTGAAAGCAGTTTTCTACTCATCCCCCTCCTTCATTCTAATCAGGTTGTAGGCACCTTTTAAGTCTAACTTAGTGTAGATTGTAGCCCCATTAAGACGTTCCAGAAGTTCGGGGATGAGTTGAAGTGGGTATCGGTTCTTTATAGTCACAGAATTTAGGGCTCTATAATCTATTATTGGTCTTAGTGTATTGTCCTTATTCCGGACAAAAAAAAACCTGCTGCAGCTGGAGATGTAGAGGGTTCTATAAACCCCTTTTTTAAATTTTCATCAAGATATGTGCGCAGTTGTTGGAGTTCTTTCTGTGATAAAGGAAAAATTCGGCCAAAAGGTATGTCAGAACCAAGTTTGATGTCAATGGAGCAATCATAGATTCTGTGTGGGGGAAGTGTTTCAGCTTCCTTAACGTCAAAAACATCTTGTAGGTCATGATACTCGGTAAAACGACTTCTATGTGAGCTATAGTGGAATGTGGATAGCAAGTTGTTAAACAATAATGAGTTTGAAGGTTAATGGTGTTTAATGATCAATCAATGGAAGGGTTATGTTTGAGTAACCAGGGGTAACCAAGGATTATAGTGTGTATTGAAGTGGGAATAACATCAAAATTATTAAACTCAGTATGTCCCTGTTGGGTTGTGAGTAAGAGAGGTATGGTATGGTGAGATATAGGACCATTTTGAATTAAGGATCCATCAATAAATTGTACTAAAATGGGAGTTTGCTTCAATACAATCTGTATTTTATTGATTTTTACATATTCTAAATCAATGAAATAGCCATAAGCACCAGAATCAATAATGGCATTACTCCTGACCTCTTGATGATCCCACTGTAATGAGAAAGAGAGAGTGAGTTGACATGTCTTTTGGTTAGATTTTAGAGTGCTTAAGAGTTATTTCTTACCCTTCTTCTGTTTGTTTAATATGGGACACATGGAGACAACGTGATCTTTATCAGCACAATAGAGGCATAGGTTTGATGTTCGTCATCCAATTTTCTCTTCTTGTTAGAGTGGCCCTTTTACCATACCCATTTCCATGGGGGTAGTTACTGAAGTTGTTCTTTCGCTGTAATGAATAATGGGTCTCTTTTGTATGAGATCAGTATGCATTCTTTCAGCATGTCTCTCTCTCTCAAACGTCTATCCAGAGTAGTGCTTAATTTTATTAAAGCTTCAAGGGTTTCTGGCATGTCTAACCTTGAAAGTTCGTCTTTTAAGGACTCTGACAACCCCAATCTGAATTGATTTTTTAGGCTTATCTGATTCCACAGGGAATCACTAGACCACATCTGAAATTCAGTGATATACTCCTCTATTGGGCGTCTTCCTTGCTTTAGAGCACGTAACCTGGTCTCAGCTTTTATCTGTTTGTCAGAATCTTCATATAGGCTGGCCATGGCTACAAAAAAGTTATCCAAAGAATCCAGTATAGGATCATTTATTTCAAAGAATCTGTTGGCCCATGCTCTGGGCTCTCCTGTAAGAAATGATATTGTTGTACAGACTTTAATCTTTTCTGAATTATATGTTCATGGCTTCATTGAATAAGGAAGCAAGCACGCATTTCTGAAATCCCTGTATTCTGAGCTTTTACCAGAGAAAGGTGTTGGAGGATTTATATGTGGTTCATGGATATCAGTGGGAGATACTATATCTTTAATTAATGATTTTAATGCAGTGGTTTCTGCTTGTACCTATGTGAGGCATCTGGCCAAATAATTTATTTTTTGATTAATAGTTGCAAACTGGTTACTAATCTCATTTGCATCCATTGTGAGCACAAATGGTTAGTATACAAGGGCTTGAATATTATGTAAGGTTCTATAATGGAACTCTGATTAAATAGTGTTTTTGTAGATATAAACCTTGAACCCAGATTACATAGGTGAATAAAATGGGCAAATTAGGTAAATAGGAGTTATTAAAATTGAGCTTGTGGTTTACCTTGTGTATCCTTTTTATAGAATAACAGGTTATGAAAAGCAAAAAGAACTCTGTTTCAGGAGTAAAGGGCTGACATATGAGCAGTTATAAATGAAGACTGCAGTTCAGTGTACAAAGCAAGCACATGCAAAACAGATGGGGTTTAAATAAGATCTCCCATAAATATACAAGGTTAACAGTCTAAGCACAGAAGTCTGATTTAGACAAAGCCTTAGGCCTAGATTTGGAGTTCGGCGGTAGATGGGTTGCTAACGCCACGCGTGTTTTATGTCTAACGCACGGCATTGTTTGACTCCGGTATTTAGAGTTCAAAACAGACCATCTAACGATGCTCCTAACGCGTGTATCTCACACGCGTAATACTGCCCGCGTAAGACAGTCTCCCATAGAGATCAATGGGAAAGCAAAAAAATAGCTTTTTTCACCTAACACTCGATCTCGCGAGAATACGCACAGCTCGGTCATATGACGCATACCACATCATGCACAACAATAACACGCCGCAAATGTCACAACAACAATCAATCAACAAAGCACACAAGCATTACACATTCACAAACGGGGGGATTTTTAATAAAATTTAATACGGGGAATACGCATATACTTTAAGATGCGGAAAATCGCAAAATAACAACAAGGAATAAAAAATATATACATACACTAGAAAAATAATCGCATTCAATATCACTATATATTAGGACAAACATACATATACAACACTTCACTAAGAACACACCATCGCAAATTCACATTTAAAAAGAATACTATTGGACAATGTTAGAGAAAACGACCACTATGACATCATCGCATTCTACACATTCCACAAATACTAACTCAAAATGAGCATGCGCAAATTCACACACCTAATACACATTGCACTAATATTAATTGTTAATAAAGCACACCTGAACACTAATTACAACGGAAATTGGTACATCAGTAAACATTTACACAGGGTATATAAGCACCACACAAGCAGGGCTTCTTTGACTGTGTTGCTGTTGGGTCTTTGGAGATTGGAGGTTTAATATTAGAGAGTTGGTGAATTATTGTGAGTGAGTTAGTGTTAGCGTGAGAGAGTCAGTTGTTAGTGTTATCGTGAGTGAGTTAGTGGGAGTTAGTGGGAGTGGGAGAGAGTCTGTTAGTGGGAGCGTGAGTGAGTTAGTGGGAGTTGTTAGTGAGAGTTGTTAGTGGGAGTGTAAGTTACTGGTAGTTAGTGAGAGTTAGTGGGAGTGTTTGTTAGTGAGAATTAATAGTAGTGTGTTAGTGAGAATTAGTAGTAGTGTGAGTTAGCGAGCGAGTGATTTTTCTGTACACTTAACCCCTTAACGACTGAGGACGTGCAGGGTACGTCCTCAGAAAAAAGGCAGTTAATGCCTGAGAACGTACCCTGCACGTCCTCAGTGTGGAAAGCAGCTGGAAGCGATCCTGCTCGCTTCCAGCTGCTTTCCGGTTATTGCAGTGATGCCTCGATATCGAGGCATCCTGCAATAACATTTTTAAGCCATCCGGTGCAGAGAGAGCCACTCTGTGGCCCTCTCTGCACCGGAGATCGGTTGCTCCCTGTGTTGGTGGGTGGGAGCCGGACCGGGAGGCGGGTGGCGGCCATAGATGGCCCTGTGGAAGTGAAGGGGGGCGGGATCGTGGGCGGGGGTGGCTGGGGGCGCGCACGGGCGCACGCGCGTGCACGGGAGGGTGGGGGCGGGCGCGTGCACGGGGAGGGAGCGGGTGGGAACCGCTACACTGCCCAAAATTATATCAATAAAAAGATAAAAAAATCGAAAATGAAAATAATCAGCAAGGTGGTGGGGGTTTGTCTGTGGGGGGTGGGGGGGGGGGGGGGAAGCTACACTACAGAAAAAAAAAACAAAGGAAAAAAAAACACTTTTTATTGTAAACTGGGTACTGGCAGACAGCTGCCAGTACCCAAGATGGCCCCCAATAAGGCAGAGGGGAGGGTTAGAGAGCGGTTTTGGGGGGGATCAGGGAGGTTGGGGGCTAAGGGGGGGATCCTACACAGTAGCATATGTAAATATGCTAAAAAAAAAATTTCATTTTTTTTTAAAACCCTTTTATTTTAGTACTGGCAGACTTTCTGCCAGTACTTAAGATGGCGGGGACAATTGTGGGGTGGGGGAGGGAAGGGAGCTGTTTGGGAGGGATCAGGGGGTGGGATGTGTCAGATGGGAGGCTGATCTCTACACTAAAGCTAAAATTAACCCTGCAAGCTCACTACAAACTCCCTAATTAACCCTTTCACTGCTAGCCATAATACACGTGTGAGGCGCAACAGGATTTAGTGGCCTAATTACCAGAAAGCAACGCCAAAGTCATATATGTCTGCTATTTCTGAACAAAGGGGATCCCAGACAAGCATTTACAACCATTTGTGCCATAATTGCACAAGCTGTTTGTAAATGATTTCAGTGAGAAACCTAAAATTGTGAAAAATTTTACGTTTTTTTTAATTTGATCGCATTTGGCGGTGAAATCGTGGCATGAAATATACCAAAATGGGCCTAGATCAATACTTGGGGTTGTCTACTACACTACACTAAAGCTAAAATTAACCCTACAAGCTCCCTAAAAGCTCCCTAATTAACCCCTTAACTGCTGGGCATGATACACTTGTGGTGCGCAGTGGCATTTAGCGGCCTTCTAATTACCAAAAAGCAACGCCAAAGCCATATATGTGTGCTATTTCTGAACAAAGGGGATCCCAGAGAAGAATTTACAACCATTTATGCCATAATTGCACAAGTTGTTTGTAAATAATTTCAGTGAGAAACCTAAAGTTTGTGAAAAAATTTGTGAAAAAGTGAACAATTTTTTGTATTTGATCGCATTTGGCGGTGAAATGGTGGCATGAAATATACCAAAATTGGCCTAGATCAATACTTTGGGATGTCTACTAAAAAAAAATATATAAATGTCAAGGGATATTCAGGTATTCCTGAAAGATATCAGTGTTCGAATGTAACTAGCGCTAATTTTGGAAAAAAATGGTTTGGAAATAGCAAAGTGCTACTTGTATTTATGGCCCTATAACTTGCAAAAAAAGCAAAGAACATGTAAACATTGGGTATTTCTAAACTCAGGACAAAATTTAGAAACTATTTAGCATGGGTGTTTTTTGGTGGTTTTAGATATGTAACAGATTTTGGGGGTCAAAGTTAGAAAAAGTGTGTTTTTTTCCATTTTTCCTCATATTTTATCATTTTTTTTATAGTAAATTATAAGATATGATGAAAATAATGGTATCTTTAGAAAGTCCATTTAATGGCGAGAAAAACGGTATATAATATGTGTGGGTACAGTAAATGAGTAAGAAGAAAATTACAGCTAAACACAAACACCGCAAAAATGTAAAAATAGCCTTGGTCCCAAACGGACAGAAACTGGAAAAGTGCTCTGGTCACTAAGGGGTTAACACATTTACACGCAAACACATTCAATACATACATACACTTATCAATAACACTACATACACTCCATACCCCCTACCCCCTCATACTACACTCCATACCCCATACCCTGTAGTCCCATTCCCTTTCATCCCATTTACTCTTATCCCATACCCCATACCCATCCCATACCCATCCCCTAGTTACATTTAGTTTACATATCCTCCTTTTAGTCTTCTTCTTTTGGTTTATTTAAATACTCCTTACCCTCTTTGTTTTTTTACATCCCTCTCACACTTTCAGCACTTTTTTTGTCTTTTTAGTTCTTTATTTTGACCCCCTTTCATTTCATCACACTCACTTTTTGTTTGATTATTTGGGGTTTAGTTTAGGGAACAGATGGAGGCCAGGCAGGGGAGAGGTAGAGGGGGGAGGAGAGGGAGGGGGAGAGGAACAGAGCAGAAAGGGGGGCAGGAAGGGGGGCAGGAAGCGGGGGTGGAAGCGGTGGGTGGACCCAGCCACTTGGTTCAAGATGAACAAGTGGCTGGGCCCAGTGGCGGACAGAGTAGGGCTTCACAGTCCGGGAAACAGAGGGCATCATCACAGGGGAAGGCCAAGGCGACTAGGGAGGCGAGGTTTTCGATGGAGGAGAAGGAGGCCCTCATAGAGGCCTATATGGCCAGGTATAGGAGGCTGCAGCACCAGAAGACTACCCCGACTGACAAGAGGAGGCTCTGGAATGAGATAAGAAATGCAGTCAATGCAGTGGGTGGCCGGAACAGAGATCTTGATTCGATAAAACATCGCTACCGGGACTGTAAGATGGATCTCAAGAAAAAGTTAAGTCTGGAGGCCCGACATGCCGCAGGAACCGGTGGCGGACCTGCCCTGGAAATAGAGTACTGCCGATGGGAGGAAATGTTGCGGCCCAGCATCTCCGAGGTGGAAATAGTCGGTATCGGAGGAATTGATACCGGGAACCTGCCACTCTCATCTGACGGTAAGCTCATTGAACAATAATTTCACATACGAATGTATTTCAAGGGACACTATACGCAAAAATTTACTTTCATGATTGAGGTAGCGAATACAATTTGACAAAACATTCAAATGTACTTATATTACCTAATTTGAATCATTCTTGAGATATATTTTAATGAAGAAATAGCCATGCACACGGTGAAACAATCACAGGAGGCAGCTATATTCAGCTAACAATCAGCATCTTATAAGCATATTTAGATATGCTTTTCAGCAAAGAATATCCAGAGAATTAAGCTAATTAGATAAGAAAAGTACATTTGAAAGTTGATAATAAATGTATGTTTCTAAATAATGAAAGATAAAACATTGGGTTTCATGTCCCTTTAAGGATCAGATTAATGCTATAACGTTGTTTACACGCATTCAATTACTTTGCGGTTACATCAGTATCTAGGCTATAGGTTAGGTGTGCATTTAAACAGACTGAAAACAAACGCGAAAAAAATCAGATTGACCAGATATATCACAAACACGGTTTTGAAAAAGCGGAAATGGTATTGATTGTTTGTTAGATTTTAAAGTGGATTAATGAATCTGCATTTGTAATTGTATCGTAAGCTAAGTCATTTAAAGCTTGATTTGCAAATATGCTAATATATACATTTTTTTTTTTTTTATTTTTTTTTTAATATACAGAGTCTGGGGAGGAGGCAGCACAAGAAACACAGCCTCATCTATCTCCCCGGGATGAGAGTGGTGGGGAGGAATTTCCACTTCGGAGGGAAGAGGCCCCCCGTGACGAAGAGCGCATGGAAGCTGATGAAGAGGCCCCGGAAGCAGAGGAGGAGCACGCGGAACCAGAGGACCCTCAAGGACCCGCACACCACCGTGCACGGGCACCCCGCCGTGCACGCGTACCTCGCCAAGCACAACAAGAGGAAATAGCGGAGGTGCGGGTTCTACTGGACTACATAGACCAGATGCGTAACTCCCGGATACAAAATATCGAAGGCCGCACTCGAATACTTGATGGACAAAATCAAATAATTGAAGGACAAAACCAAATAATAAACATACTCAATAGAATCGAACAAGGCCAAAACAGAATCTTTCATCTGCACCAAGAGATGTTCAATTTTTTCCGGGAGGCGCATGCTGGTCTACCTCCTGGTCCGCCTCTTGCTGCTGGGCCTCCTGCTGCTGGGCCTCTTGCTGCTGGGCCTCTTGCTGCTGGGCCTCCTGCTGCTGGGCCTCCTCCTGCCGGCCCATCTCCTCCTGCCGGGCCATCTACTCCTGCCGGGCCATCTACTCCTGCCGGGCCATCTACTCCTGCCGGGCCATCTACTCCTCTTCAGCCATCTCATCCTCTTCAGCCATCTCCTCCTCTTCAGCCAGCTTCTCCTCTTCAGCCAGCTTCTCCTCCTCAGCCATCTTCTCCTCCTCAGCCATCTTCTCCTCCTCACCTTGGTCGTCCCAGTACTCTTCCTTCCACTCTTCCCACAACCTCTCCAAGGAGAACTCTTCGGAGTCGGCAGTTGCCCCTCCCAGAGCCTCAGCCCCGTGGGAAGAGGGGAAGGAAGAGGAAGTAAGTATTTATTTTCATCTTTAATGTTTTTTTTATTTAATGTGTAATGGATAGGTATGTGATGATGTGGTTTTCATACACTTGTGGACCACACTCTGTATATAATCTACTTCTATGGGACCGGGTCCATGGAGGAAGATTGTTTGCAGAGTGTGGGTTATAAGTGTGTGAAAACCACATCATCACATACCTATCCTTGTTCATGATATTGATTGGTTTCTGTGATGTGATGTCCAAACTGTTTCCCGAATCGCAAAAAAAATTACCATTACAATTATCCATGATGGCATATTACTGTTTGAATGCCAATAACACAGCTTAAAGGGACAGTCAGAAAATTATTGATTACAAAGAAAACACTGTATTACGCATTATCAAGTTGGAAACAACAAAACATGGAGAAATACGTGTGACTTATGTGCTTAACCTTGTATCTATGCCTAGGAAAAATGACCACTTATTTGTTGTTCTGACATAACAACCTTTTAGATATCAATGATCAATACATGGTAAATAATAGGCTGTATGAGCACAAGGTTTTACATATACAAATGCTATCCAAATGCCCTCTAGTGGTCAAATTGTATAATGATTACATGCACTCTTCAAGCTCCAAGAAATGAGCACACGAACCTCATAGGTTTAGCTAGCAAATTTAAATAAACAAAGACAAATGATTAATTGGTGATAAACCTTTGATATCATTGATATTACAAAATTGACTTTTATAATAATGCAAAACATTATTTGTTTTCTAAACTGTCCCTTTAACAAAATTACATATGCTAACACATATTTGAAGCTTGTTGGTATATCTACATGTACTTGGTCAAAAATTAAATATTGAAATCAGATTTATATTGACGTGTTAAATAAAGTATATTTTCTTAAAGAGACATTATTGTGTTAATTTTTTTTAAGAAAGACATTTGTTTGAACAATGAATATGGTTTAAAGTCCTTTTAGGAGTGGGGGGTGAAAATATGCTAACAATAATATATTTGAAGATTAAACAATGTGGAACTCATACATGATACAAAAATCAACATTTGCATTAAAGGGACAGTATACTATATTTTTAACAGAACTGTATGTAATAGACACTACTACAAACAACAAGATTAACATATACTGATATCAATATTACAAAGCTTCAAACACTTTCAAAGAAAATCGGGTTATCTCTATTGAAAATATAGATGAACCCCCATTACAACCGTAAAACAAGACAATACACCATCATTAACATATGAAAAGACCCTTTACACAAATAGGAGAAAGCTGGAGATGGTACTGGTAAATGAAACGTGTATTTGTTAAACAATGGACTATCTAACTAGAGACAAAATAAAAAATTTTGATTTATAATGTGAGTGTCTAATGAACCTTTAATAACATTTACAACAAAATTACATTTAGAAGAAGTCGGCATCATATATTTAGCATATGATAAAGCTAAATGCATATTGATTACTTTATTCTAACACAATAGCGCATATTTATTAATTAGATATCTTTAACATTAAAAACAACAGTCATTTTTCTGAAAAAGGAACATATTGTTGACAAACATATTAAACAACATGGACTATAGAGATTTGCACTTGCCTCGAAATATCATATGCATGAAAACATTTTGCTTTCGTTCGTTTATTCAACCAGACATCCATCAAAAGAGAATGTGGTGGTCTTGATCAGCTACGGGTCAACAATGTAACATGATGCAAATAATACATAGGGGGGTAGTTATCAAGCCGTCTACTTTTCTGGCTTCGCCGGCCCAATACGTCCGCCTAAGCTCGCCTACCTTCGCCGCCGCGGACCTTAAAAAATACGCCTAAGTTATCAAATAAAGCTGTCAAAAAGCTGCGGGGCGATGAGCAGCGGACTGTGAGAGTTATCACTCATCCGATCTCGCTGCCCTTCGGCTTTTTCCCAGCTTTATTGCTAGCCTGTCACTAAGCACTCACACTAAACTGCACTGTTCTACCCCCTATACCGGCGCCCCGGAGCCTCCCGCAACTAAATAAAGTTACTAACCCCTAAACCGCCGCTCCTAGACCCTGCCGCAAGTCTTATAAATGTATTAACCCCTAAACCGCCGCTCCCGGACACCGCTGCCACCTACATTATACCTAGTAACCTCTATCCTGCCCCCCCTATACCGTCGCCCTCTATTATAAAATTATTAACCCCTATCCTGCTGATCCCGCACCTCTCCGCAACTAAATAAATAGTTTAACCCCTAAACCGCTGCTCCATGAACCCGCCGCAACCTATATTAAACCTATTAACCCCTATCCTGCC
This sequence comes from Bombina bombina, assembly GCF_027579735.1. Taxonomy (NCBI): domain Eukaryota; kingdom Metazoa; phylum Chordata; class Amphibia; order Anura; family Bombinatoridae; genus Bombina; species Bombina bombina. The sequence goes on along the minus strand of NC_069504.1, from coordinate 450,684,330 downwards.
CCCCCTACACCGTCGCCACCTATAATAAATTTATTAACCCCTAATCTGCCCCCCCTACACCGTCGCCACCTATAATAAATTTATTAACCCCTATCCTGCCCCCCACTACGCCGCCGCCACTGTAATAAAATGATTAACCCCTAAACCTAAGTCTAACCCTAACCCTAACGCCCCCCTAACTTAAATATTAATTAAATAAATCTAAATAAATTAACTCTTATTAACTAAATGAATCCTATTTAAAACTAAATACTTACCTTTAAAATAAACCCTAATATAGCTACAATATAAATAATAATTATATTCTAGCTATCTTAGGATTTATATTTATTTAACAGGTAACTTTCAATTTTTTTTAACCATGTACAATAACTATTAAATAGTTATTAACTATTTAATAGCTTACCTAGCTAAAATAAAGAGAAATGTACCTGTGAAATAAATCCTAACCTAAGTTACAATTACACCTAACACTACACTATACTTTAATAAATTATTCCTATTTAAAAATAAATACTTACCTGTAAAATAAACCCTAAGATAGCTACAATATAATTAATAATTATATTATAGCTATCTTAGGATTTATATTTATTTTACAGGTAACTTTGTATTTCTTTTAGCTAGTTAGAATAGTTATTAAATAGTTATTAACTATTTAATAACTACCTAGCTAAAAGAAATACAAAATTACCTGTAAAATAAATCCTAACTTAAGTTACAATTAAACCTAATACTACACTATCATTAAATTAACTAAATAAACTACCTACAAATAACTACAATTAAATACAATTACATAAACTAACTAAAGTACAAAAAATAAAAAAGCTAAGTTACAAAAAATAAAAAAGTAAGTTACAAACATGTTAAAAATATTACAACAATTTTAAGCTACTTACACCTAATCTAAGCCCCCTAATAAAATAACAAACCCCCCCAAAATAAAAAAAATCCCTACCCTATTCTAAATTAAATAAATTTCAAAGCTCTTTTACCTTACCAGCCCTTAAAAGGGCCATTTGTGGGGGCATGCCCCAAAAAGTTCAGCTCTTTTGCCTGTAAAAGAAAAATACAACCCCCCCCAACATTAAAACCCACCACCCACATACCCCTAATCTAACCCAAACCCCCCTTACAAAAACCTAACACTAATCCCCTGAAGATCATCCTACCTTGAGTCGTCTTCACTCAGCCGAGCCACCGATGGAACTGAAGAGGACATCCGGAGCGGAAGAAGTTAATCCTCCAAGCGGCGCTGAAGAAATCTTCCATCCAATGAAGTCATCATCCAGGCGGCACTGAAGAAGTCTTCGATCCGGCCGATGTCATCTTCAAAGAGGCGCTGAAGAGGTCTTCTATCCGGGCGAAGTCATCTTCCAAGCCGGGTCTTGAATCTTCCTTCCGCCAACGCGGAACCACCTTCTTCATCGACGGACTATGACGAATGACGGCTCCTTTAAGGGATGTCATCCAAGATGGCATCCCCTCAATTCCGATTGGCTGATAGGATTCTATCAGCCAATCGGAATTAAGGTAGGAAAATCTGATTGGCTGATGGAATCAGCCAATCAGATTCAAGTTCAATCCGATTGGCTGATCCAATCAGCCAATCAGATTGAGCTCGCATTCTATTGGCTGATCGGAACAGCCAATAGAATGCGAGCTCAATCTGATTGGCTGATTCAATCAGCCAATCAGATTTTTCCTACCTTAATTCCGATTGGCTGATAGAATCCTATCAGCCAATCGGAATTGAGGGGATGCCATCTTGGATGACTTCCCTTAAAGGAGCCGTCATTCGTCGTAGTCCGTCGGTGAAGAAGGTGGTTCCGCGTCGGCGGAAGGAAGATTCAAGACCCGGCTTGGAAGATGACTTCGCCCGGATAGAAGACCTCTTCAGCGCCTCTTTGAAGATGACATCGGCCAGATGGAAGATTTCTTCAGCGCCGCCTGGATGATTAACTTCTTCCGCTCCGGATGTCCTCTTCAGTTCCATCGGTGGCTCGGCTGAGTGAAGACGACTCAAGGTAGGATGATCTTCAGGGGATTAGTGTTAGGTTTTTGTAAGGGGGGTTTGGGTTAGATTAGGGGTATGTGGGTGGTGGGTTTTAATGTGGGGGGGGTGTATTTTTCTTTTACAGGCAAAAGAGCTGAACTTTTTGGGGCATGCCCCCACAAATGGCCCTTTTAAGGGCTGGTAAGGTAAAAGAGCTTTGAAATTTATTTAATTTAGAATAGGATAGGGATTTTTTTTATTTTGGGGGGTTTGTTATTTTATTAGGGGGCTTAGATTAGGTGTAAGTAGCTTAAAATTGTTGTAATATTTTTAACATGTTTGTAACTTACTTTTTTATTTTTTGTAACTTAGCTTTTTTTATTTTTTGTACTTTAGTTAGTTTATGTAATTGTATTTAATTTTAGTTATTTGTAGGTAGTTTATTTAGTTAATTTAATGATAGTGTAGTATTAGGTTTAATTGTAACTTAGGTTAGGATTTATTTTACAGGTAATTTTGTATTTCTTTTAGCTAGGTAGTTATTAAATAGTTAATAACTATTTAATAACTATTCTAACTAGCTAAAATAAATACAAAGTTACCTGTAAAATAAATATAAATCCTAAGATAGCTATAATATAATTATTAATTATATTGTAGCTATCTTAGGGTTTATTTTACAGGTAAGTATTTATTTTTAAATAGGAATAATTTATTAAAGTATAGTGTAGTGTTAGGTGTAATTGTAACTTAGGTTAGGATTTATTTCACAGGTACATTTCTCTTTATTTTAGCTAGGTAAGCTATTAAATAGTTAATAACTATTTAATAGTTATTGTACATGGTTAAAATAAATTGAAAGTTACCTGTAAAATAAATATAAATCCTAAGATAGCTAGAATATAATTATTATTTATATTGTAGCTATATTAGGGTTTATTTTAAAGGTAAGTATTTAGTTTTAAATAGGATTCATTTAGTTAATAAGAGTTAATTTATTTAGATTTATTTAATTAATATTTAAGTTAGGGGGGCGTTAGGGTTAGGGTTAGACTTAGGTTTAGGGGTTAATCATTTTATTACAGTGACGGCGGCGTAGTGGGGGGCAGGATAGGGGTTAATAAATTTATTATAGGTGGCGACGGTGTAGGGGGGGCAGATTAGGGGTTAATAAATTTATTATAGGTGGCGACGGTGTAGGGGGGGCAGGATAGGGGTTAATACATTTAATATAGGTTGCGGCGGGTTCAGGGAGCGGCGGTTTAGGGGTTAATACATTTATTATAGTTGCGGTGGGCTCCGGGAGCGGCGGTTTAGGGGTTAATATGTATAGAGTAGCTTGCGGTGGGCTCCGGGAGCGGCGGTTTAGGGGGTAATAACTTTATTTAGTTGCGGCGGTGTAGGGGGGGTCAGATTAGCGGTGTTTAGACTCGGGGTACATGTTAGGGTGTTAGGTGTAGACAGCTCCCATAGGAATCAATGGGATGTCTGTCAGCAGCGAACTTGTACTTTCGCTATGGTCAGACTCCCATTGATTCCTATGGGATCCGCCACCTCCAGGGGTGGCGGTTTGAAAACCAGGTACGCTGGGCCGTAAAAGTGCCGAGCGTACCTGCTAGTTTTCTGCTAACTAGCAAAAGTAGTGAGATTGTGCCGCACTTGTGTGCGGAACATCTGGAGTGACGTAAGAATCGATCTGTGTCGGACTGAGTCCGGCGGATCGATGCTTACGTCACAAAATTCTACTTTTGCCGGTCTCGAGCCTTTGATAACTAAGGCGAATCAGCCTCGCCACAAATACGCTGCGGAATTCCAGCGTATTTGAGGTTGACGGCTTGATAACTAGGCCCCATATTCTCAAGGTTTTTAAAATTGGCTGCAGTCACAAACGTGTTTAACGTGCACAAACAAATATTGCGGGCCTACGTAATCCAATCATACGTTTTTTTACCTTTGCATGTGACGTCTTAACATGGCGCTTCCTTGATCACGTAAGAACGCCATCCAATAAAAGGCACATTCTTGATCACGTAAGAACGCCAAAAAAAAAGGCGCATCCTTGATCGCGTAAAAACGCCATCCAATAAAAGGAACATTCTTGATCACGTAAGAACTCCCAAAAAAAAAGGCGCATCCTTGATCGCGTAAAAACGCCATCCAATAAAAGGAACATTCTTGATCACGTAAGAACGTCAGTCAATACAAGGAATCATTGGACAGCCTGGCAGGTGACGTTTTGAGCAACATGGCTCATCCGAGATAGCTGAAAAACCGCAGCCAATACAAGGACTCAGTTGACAGCTTGGCATATCACTAAAAAACGTATTTATATTTTAGAAACTAGTATGTGTCTAGATTGCTATCAAGGAATGTCACCAAATCATGAATCATCTTTTCGGACTTGACTGTCCCTTGAACTATAGCTATGGTGTATATCTTTAACATTTAAAAGATACACATGAGAAATACATATGCCATTGATGTTTTAAGATATGTTTTGATTGTTTTGGAATAACAATAATAATACATGGATTGATTAAACGTGTCATTTATTCAAGTTTAAATATGGTCAGCCTACCTATAGCCATATATGGGAGGAGAAGTATTTTGTTAACATATTTTTAAACAAATATTCATCATCTAAAATATTTGCATTACACACAGAGATTTATTTGGTTACACTTTTAAAAAAAGATAGAATAGAAAATGAAATACATGTGCTGTCAACATTACAATAAGATTGTTTATTAATAAGATTATATGTCCTTGTTCATGTAAAAAGGACAAAAACGCTTTAGAAATGGAAATACATTCATTAACAATTGTGCTCACCATCCCTTAAAGGGACATTATTTTGTTTTTAAAAAGCGGATACACATAGACAATACTATTTCAATAAAATGAACCCTTTACAGGGATTATATCATTGTATCAATCCTCAGATAATTTGTTAAAGGTGCATCAATTCATGCAGAGTTTCTAAATACACACATGGATGTGAAAATTGAAATATACATATATACAAAAATAACAATCTATATATACATATATAAAACAATTACTATGCTAATCATAATCATGCAATGATAACGCTAAGAGAAAAATATATAAAGACAAATAATAAGATTACATTGTAGATGTTAATCTTAAAGTCATTTACAATTGTCTTACATATATGATTTTTAATATAAAAATATTTTTGGTAGGTCCCTTTAAGGATCAACAAGATAAACTAGAGCTTTAAAAAAATAACATGAAGAATGAGGACAAAGAATCATGCAATTACATGTCTTTTATTAGTATGTAAGAAAACATCAACAACGTTTAGAAATAATCTTGTAAAAATAAGAAATATTTGAGCCATATGACAAGGTAACAGAGTGCATCACAGTCCATGAAGAGAGTTGCCAAGGGCCACCATAGCCCCATTGGAGACATATGACAAGGTAACACAGTGCATCACAGTCCATGAAGAGAGTTGCCAAGGGCCACCATAGCCCCATTGGAGACATATGACAAGGTAAAAGAGTGCATCACAGTCCATGAAGAGAGTTGCCAAGGGCCACCATAGCCCCATTGGAGACATATGACAAGGCAACACAGTGCATCACAGTCCATGAAGAGAGTTGCCAAGGGCCACCATAGCCCCATTGGAGACATATGACAAGGTAACACAGTACATCACAGTCCATGAAGAGAGTTGCCAAGGGCCACCATAGCCCCATTGGAGACATATGACAAGGTAACACAGTGCATCACAGTCCATGAAGAGAGTTGCCAAGGGCCACCATAGCCCCATTGGAGACATATGACAAGGTAAAACAGTGCATCACAGTCCATGAAGAGAGTTGCCAAGGGCCACCATAGCCCCATTGGAGACATATGACAAGGTAAAAGAGTGCATCACAGTCCATGAAGAGAGTTGCCAAGGGCCACCATAGCCCCATTGGAGACATATGACAAGGTAAAACAGTGCATCACAGTCCATGAAGAGAGTTGCCAAGGGCCACCATAGCCCCATTGGAGACATATGACAAGGTAAAAGAGTGCATCACAGTCCATGAAGAGAGTTGCCAAGGGCCACCATAGCCCCATTGGAGACATATGACAAGGTAAAAGAGTGCAACAGGCACAACAATAAACTTTTAAAAAGGCCAAATGGCAACAATAAAAAAAAACATCAACATGTGGACGGAGGATTCTTATCTGCCACCTTGGAGCATCTCCAGATCCTCCACTTACTGGTCATCCTCTTCATCGTCCTGTGCATGTCCAGCTCCAGATTCAGGCCTTGAACTTAATCGCATAATTGCACGCAGAGTCAAGTCCTGAACCCGGAGCTGGGCCTGCATGGTGTCGTTCATCCCTCTCAGGACAGCTGCGTTCCTCAACACGGCCTGCTCTACTCTTGCTATCCCTTCTAGCATGAGCCATGCTGAGTCACAGCCTAAAATAAGGAATAAATTAAATATTAAGGATAATTACACAACAGAGGAAAAATATAGAAAAGATACATTGTCATCATAAAGACAAATCATTCTTTACATCAATTAGTTTAAATTTATTCTTTACACATGAATTATGTTATTCAGACAGACCGAAATCATTAAAGGGACAGTTTACTCAAACATGTTGTCCCCTTTAATTGGTTTTAGATGATCCACTTATACAGCTTGAGTGTATAAAATCTTGTTAAAGGATTTACATTGTACTTACATTAGCAATTTAAATATTTTAATTATACTGTGGTAGGCACACCTATCCTTAAACATTTTGGCATTGAGGACAAGCTGTGTAAACATAGCAACCAGAAGAAATTACATTCCCACTGGGTTAGACAAGAGATAATGTATAAACATTTGTACATTAATTGTTGGATCCAAGTAGTGGTGATTGGTATATGTAGTGATATCCAATTAAAGGGACACTGAACCTAAATATTTAATTGACTGATTCAGATAGAGCATGACATTACAAATATTTAAAAATTACACATATTCTTTAAATGTTTGAATTCTATAGCTAGATTTTGAATGCAAGAATGTCGGTTTTTAGGGCAGGCCATATTTGTTTATCAACTTTGTTTGTCCCTGCTGGTTGATGGATACATTCATCCAACAATAAAGAAATGATGTCCACAATTATTTTATTTTTTAAAATAATTATAGGCATTTCTTTGTTTCAATAAAGATATCAAGAGAATGAAGAATAATTCATAAGAGTAGTAAATTATAAATTTGATTAACATTGCATGCTCTATTTCAATCACAATAGAAACAATTTGCCTTCAGTGTACCTTTCAGTATCTTATAATGTGGATTTTGAATGATACTTATAGCTGTGCCTGGGAAGGACAATCCGACACCCAGGACAATGAAGGTTGAGACAGGGGGGAGGGATGGGATTGGGTTGGGGAGGGATGGGCTGCTGCTCTGGGGTAGCCTGTACAGCTGGGGAGTGGTGAGTTGGGGGCTGGGCAGCTGGGGTAGCTGTACGGGCCAAAAGACGGGGAGAGCAGCGAAGGGGGACGAAGGGGCTTTTTTGGGAGGGATACGACAGGACAAATGGGAAGGGCCGGGAGGGGAAGGGGACTGGGCAGGTGGCTGGGCAGGGGACTGGGCAGGGGGCTGGGCAGGGGACTGGGCAGGGGAGGAACAATGATGACCAGAAGCAGAGGATCCATCTGAAATAAATATAATAAATATATTAACATCTCATACATCATGAAATCAAATCAACGCATTTTAACTTGATTATGTTTGCAATATACTTAGAAGTGTGTTTGAATTTCTAAACAATGATGACATGAGGATATGGTATGCATATAGGCACTCAGATGAATATCAATGACTGTCTGTACAATTCTAAAATTATTATTGTGGTTTGGGCTAGAATATGCATGTGACATCATGATGGCATGAATTTAAAATCCAAATATTTAAACAAATCCAAGCATATCTTCATGAGGCCTGATATATAAAGGGGGCAGTAGTGTATTTGAACAGAGAAATAATATTCCTTTTTAAAGTGCAAAAGCTGTACACTTTGAATGCCTTCAATAAAATGATTTCCAATAAAGCAACATGTTGTAAACATGATAGATATATTTCACATACCATCAGACTTCAAGGCAGCCTCTTCCTCCTCCGTCACACATGTTAAATCAATCTCTGTAAAACATAACATGTTGTGTACACGTTAAGAACAGATATTATAACATATGTTACTGTTGCTCAAAGACACACATCAATGTTGCATTAAAGATATACACACCCAAAGTTATGATTTACATCATTTTGATGGAGCATACAAATTACATTAGATTTGTTATTCTCAATGATTCATATTTTCGATGTATTGTTTGTATTAATTTACAAATCATAAAAGCATAGTACATAGAACATTTAAGATTTCTCATGTGTGTATCACTTGATGACTGTTGTCAAAAAAGAACATGGAAACAAACATATGCTATACATCTTCTGAATAACAAATGTGTAGACTAATAAAGTTTTAATTATTAATCTTTCAATATTAAAAGAAAATTAATATATAATCAGAAGAGAAAATTATATGTTTGTTTCAAATGTTATGCTTCATCAGAATCATGCTCATAATATTGATTACCAATACACATTCAATGACATATAAATGAGTCAATGGACTTACCAGGAGACCGCAAAGGCGGCTCTATATCACTGCTGGATTCCTGTGGGCTCACCACACCAACTCTCTCTATGAATGATATAGATATATATTAGGAAACACATTTGGGATATCACTAAATCACATCTGTATCGAATTTTAAGATTAATCAACTTGAAAATGTGAAGAATAGAGCAGTCAATAAACCAGAAAATGCTTGATTGAATCAAGGGGATTCTGTTAAAAATGATGTATTGAACATATGTTTAATTTCAGACTATATTAGACATCAAACTCATCTCATACGATGCTATTGCATATCTAAATATACCCATTGATCAATGTTCTTAAAAGAATACACACAAACCACATTTTGAAGAGCAGCTGTTGACAAATCTAAACAAACACATGTGGCACATCGAGCCATTTGTGCAATGTACAGTAATCTTGTTTAGGACACAACACATATTTATCACAATACAAAACCAAATTGATTAGTACAAATATGTAATCATGGTGCTGTTAGAGTATGCTGATATCTATAAAGTAACTCCAACAGTGAATATGTGAATTATATATCAATATTGTTTAATCCAAAGAATGTAAAGATGAATGAATCTATTGTTTATTAAAGGGACACTGACATGATTAATTTAAATCATTGATTTCTCTGTTCAAACTGTTCAAAATGATTTAACATTGACTCCTATTATAATTTTAATGTTGCTACATTTTAATCTTAAAGGCAGATAAGCAATATTGTATGCAATAAATATTGTTTGTTGAAGGTATCCACCAATCATCAATAAAAACCCAGGTTGTTCAACCAAAATTGAGATGCAGATAAACGTACATTCTTGATTTTAAAATACATTTAGCAATAGAATATTTCACATATGATGATAGTATTATATTTAAATGTTTATTAATATTGCATACTCTATCTGAATGACAACATTAATAATAGTAGATCAGTATCCCTTTAATATAAAATTATATTGATTTGACAATGTTGGTGTTAATGAATTCTCTACTCCATATGTTGATGTAATCAATGGGATTGAGCATGCAATTCAAATCTAATATGTTATTTAAGGATATCCGAAGAATTATTTAATTTTCATCTATTAAAGGGACATTACATATAAATATTGAACAATGTGGATTTAGTATGTAATGTTCTGTCCATGTTTCTAAGACAAATGTCAATTAAAATGAGACATACCATACTGTGACAAGCACTGCCTTAAGGATCCAGCAGCAACATCCATATCTGTAATATAATAAATGAGGATTGCATATCATTAATACAAATCATGCCATGTTTAAAATCTTTACATTATTAGCAAATCAATATTAAACTATTAATCCTTTGGTAGTCCCATGAGTTGTTTCCTCAATTCAATTCATAATAAATATATCCTGTACTGTTATTTTCAATCAGTTGTGTTGTTTACTGTAGCTTTAATTATTTTTTGGTGTTATTTCATTCTCATCAATTGATGTGCATATGTTATAATTTATTTGGATTATTCTTTTTTTATTATGTATAATATTGAAAATAAGAATACTGTATTCTTCACATATATAATAATTCACATTTCATTTTGACCAACATGTATAAAGCAATGCCACTTACAGCAAAGCCATGTTAACGTGTATGCGCAATTCCATTTTCGCGATCATTGCGCAATGATTCAAATCGGAATTACGCATCCGTCATTTGACCAACATGTATAAAGCAATGCCACTTACAGCAAAGCCATGTTAACGTGTATGCGCAATTCCATTTTCGCGATCATTGCGCAATGATTCAAATTGGAATTACGCATCCGTCATTTGACCAACATGTATAAAGCAATGCCACTTTCAGCAAAGACATGTTAACGTGTATGCGCAATTCCATTTTCGCGATCATTGCGCAATGATTCAAATCGGAATTACGCATCCGTCATTTGACCAACATGTATAAAGCAATGCCACTTACAGCAAAGCCATGTTAACGTGTATGCGCAATTCCATTTTCGCTCTGTGACGCATATTCTGTAGAGCGCAAGACACATCATTCCTATTTCATGTGTCACTAATCTAAAATCAGATATCTAAACATCATATTTAGTGTATGTTGTGAGATCTGTATAGGTTTAGTATCTGACTATATACACATTTATTGCTTAAAAAAAAAAATAAGATATTATATGAAGTTGGATAATTACCTGGTTCAGATTCTCCATCTCCTCCCAGGCCACCGGACGGAGAAGCAGCTGCCCTGGCCCCCGCGTCAGGACTTTCAGATCCCGCAGCTGGGAGGGAAGAAGAGGAGGCCGAGGATGGCGAGGATCTGAATCTTTTGGGGACCCGGAGATTGAGGAGCTCGCATAAAGTTACCTCATAAGGGAGTAGGTATAGTTTCCGCGGGGCCTTTCTTTGGCCCCCTCTTTTACGGGCTTGTACCCAGTCCCTTATGAGGTTGACTTTTTTTGTTAAGCGCAACCTCATATCTCCGAATCTCCTCATGATCTGATCCTGGGTCCTCTGGACGTCACACACCAATCTAACCGCATTGGTGATAGACTCCCAGAGGGCCTTCTTAACAGGCACATCTGTCAACCTCCTCTTGTTCCCAAACAGCTGGGGATAAAAGTCCTTGACGGCATGGACCAGTGCAGCGCTCTCCTCCTTGGTGAACCTGGGAGCTGACATGCCTGCTGGGTTGTCGATTTTTTGGGAAAACAAAAACAGATATACTGCCTGCAGGCATTAGAGAACTGACAAAGATGGCAACGTGTAATGGACTTTTATATGGTGAAGTAAACATGAGATGCACCATGGGACAAGTTATCTGTACATCTGATTGGATAAAAGTTTGAAATATTGTTAGAATGTCTGTGAGACCATCCTGACTCAAGTTGTGTTTGTGTGATGAACTCTGATTGGCCGTTCCTTAATGTTTCATATCTTAGTAACTTCCTTACACATACCTCATGGTGGTGCTGTAACTTCATTTTTCATGTAGACTTATTTGTAACTCATGGGCCTGTCATGCGGATATGTGTGACGCAGATTTAATATCCGTGATCCGTTAATTATTAATGATTAAATTTTATTTAACATCTAATACTGTCACATTATTAATGTTGTAGACATTTATCGGTTTAATAACGGTCTGTTTCTTTAATACAAATACACATTTAATATTGTATGTCTTTATTGTTCATAAAATCCATTTATTGACTTATTGTGAAGTATTGATATTGCTCTATTAAATGTATTTCATAATGCACATTGATTGTGTGCTATTGCGTGACATTAGACTCTAATGTTTAAAGATGCTAATCTGGTGTTTCAAGATGCGTTTCCCACGCAATATTTCTGAATGTTCAAATTCAGGTTATAAGGTCATTCACTTGGATAATCTGTTTATAAATGTTAAACTACAGGTTTGTTTGTTATTAGTAAATAAACCTCGAGCTTGTATTTGTCTGAAGTGCTCATATATGTTATTGTGCAATGGCGTCTTTATTTTTAAATAGACATTACAAACAAACAATTGTATCAAATGATCTGTAGAGATAGAAGATTGTTTAGACTTTAAAATGTAAATCAATCTTAGTATTTAGATATCCTCAACAGAAGAAATTTAAATGCACATGGTTGAGACAATCACATAAGGCATCTATGTGCATCCACCAATCTTCATCTACTGAGCCTATCTCGATATGCTTTTCAAGCAAAGTATGTCAAGATAGGAAGAGAAGTAAATACACTCTTTAAATCTCTTAAAGGGACACTGTCCAAACAAATTTAGCGTTGGTGATTCAGATTGAGCATGAAATGTTAATCAACGTTATAATTTAATCCGATTCTCAAATGTTAACAATTATCTTGTTATCTTTCTTTGCAAATCAATAATGATATTTGAGATTAAGGACAATTTTTTCAAAAACCTGGGTTGTCCTTGATGATTGTTGGATAAATTAATCCACCACAAAAAACCAAGTTCAGTCCAGAGTACTGAAGCTAATAAATTATCTATTTAATGCCTTATTTTTAAATTAATGATAGCAACATCACAAGGAGCATTCATAATATGAGACAATTTTTAAATTTGCTTAAAATAGAATACTCATTCAGAATGTATAAATCATTAATTTTTTAAATGTCTCCCTTTAAGTATATTTTTAGTTCATGTCCCTTTAAATAAACATTTCACAATAATGCTTGAAATATCAGAAACCTAGGCACCTTCATTTGATAAATTAGTATAACATATGAGTCAATAAAATTTAGATTAACTTCTGGATTGTTTTACACACTGACTGAAATATATATTGTAAAGGAGGTATTTCGGAGTTTTCAGCTTAGAGGGACATTAAGCTATATGTTATGTATGCATTTTGGATAAGATTATAATATTTGAACAACTTAATATGTTTTGGTGTTCAATCATTACATTGTAATTATATATTTTTTTTTATGAAATACATATCTACATAGGCTATTTTGATGCTGATTGTTGGTTGCACATAGATATCTTATGTAATTGACTAAGATCTGTGCATTGATTTTTTTTTTACAAAGTATATTTAAAGACTGAATGTAATTCTATAGTACTTTCTAAATATGTTTAAATTATTTTATGAATAATTTAAAAATCAATACATAATATACTTTGTGAATGTCCCTTTAAGGACCAAAACATTTGTAATGTTGATTTAACATTGTCAAAATAAACTAAAGGGGAATGAAAATTATATATAGATATGTGATGTCTAACCCAAGAGGTAAGATTTTAAAAACTACATAATATTATTAACTATAGTTAAATGACTCCACTAGAAAATCAAATCGATTAACCTGCCATCCAATAACTAGCTTGTGAAAAATATAAAGTTAAATGACCTACCATTTATATGTAAAATTTTTTAAAAAAATTGCAAATAATGTTTTGAGATACCTAAGGAAGATACAAGATCTTATAAAATTAATTTTACATTCAACAACACTGTCACTTTAATGTAATTGAACCACTTCCCCTTCTTAAAAGTGAAAAAAATAAATTTTTGTGAAATTGACTACATATCCGAAATTATTTTAACATCTAATAATTTCAAAATAAAAGCATCGATGGATCTCACTCCCCAATGAATGTTAAAAAAGATAGTTTAATGTAATATTCTCTGAATCAGTGGATTTTCAACAATTAAAGCATAATTTGATCTTATGCATGTGCTTGTCAAATAGACAACTACCAGTCATGGGAGTCAAATTGATTTTTATTGACAGATTATATGGATATTTATTATAATCTGTTCCAAATAGTGTATTTAATACTAAACTTTATATTATTACCATTTTAAAATTTAATAGTTTCTGAACCAAAAATAAAAATATATTCCTGGAAGTCATCAGATGCCAATCTGAAATGTAAAAAAATTTTGGACAAAAGTTAATACACACGTAGTCAAAGAATCATAAAATACATTTACAATCATCTTGTGTCTATGCTCTAACTTTGTTCAACATTTTTTACAGATATTTATTTATTATATTTTCAAAAAATATATATGATTTTCGAATTATACATAAAAATGTATATCAAATTTCTATAATATATATGTTGAACATAAATGTAATATTTCATGTCCATTCAAATACCTCTATATCAACTATAATATGTATTCCTTTTTATGATTGTGATCCTTAAATATCTAATGATGAAATATGTATGACTAATTTATGTAAGCTACCAATAATCAACATTCTTCCTGTGATTATTAACTAGCATGCATTGGTACACCAACCTGGATAATGCATGGTCTTTGAAAGTCAATTCAGGGCTAAACAGTTGATCTTCAATAGGTGTCTTATTCATCATTTCAAAAATAGAGGACTGAAATCCCATCTAAAAATTAGAAATTCATCTAAGTGTCTGATTGTGATCCCTAAATATCTAATTAAGAACTAAATATGACTAATGTATGTAAGCTACCAATAATCAACATTCTTCCTGTGATTATTAACTAGCATGCATTGGTACACCAACCTGGATAATGCATGGTCTTTGAAAGTCAATTCAGGGCTAAACAGTTGATCTTCAATAGGTGTCTTATTCATCATTTCAAAAATAGAGGACTGAAATCCCATCTAAAAATTAGAAATTCATCTAAGTGTCTGATTGTGATCCCTAAATATCTAATTAAGAACTAAATATGACTAATGTATGTAAGCTACCAATAATCAACATTCTTCCTGTGATTCTTAACTAGCATGCATTGGTACACCAACCTGGATAATGCATGGTCTTTGAAAGTCAATTCAGGGCTAAACAGTTGATCTTCAATAGGTGTCTTATTCATCATTTCAAAAATAGAGGACTGAAATCCCATCTAAAAATTAGAAATTCATCTAAGTGTCTGATTGTGATCCCTAAATATCTAATTAAGAACTAAATATGACTAATGTATGTAAGCTACTAATATTCAACATTCTTCCTGTGATTCTTAACTAGCATGAATTGGTACACCAACCTGGATAATGCATGGTCTTTGAAAGTCAATTCAGGGCTAAACAGTTGATCTTCAATAGGTGTCTTATTCATCATTTCAAAAATAGAGGACTGAAATCCCATCTAAAAATTAGAAATTCATCTAAGTGTCTGATTGTGATCCCTAAATATC
Organism: Bombina bombina; assembly: GCF_027579735.1. Classification (NCBI taxonomy): domain Eukaryota; kingdom Metazoa; phylum Chordata; class Amphibia; order Anura; family Bombinatoridae; genus Bombina; species Bombina bombina. The sequence goes on along the minus strand of NC_069504.1, from coordinate 450,669,006 downwards.
TAATTAAGAACTAAATATGACTAATGTATGTAAGCTACTAATATTCAACATTCTTCCTGTGATTCTTAACTAGCATGCATTGGTACACCAACCTGGATAATGCATGGTCTTTGAAAGTCAATTCAGGGCTAAACAGTTGATCTTCAATAGGTGTCTTATTCATCATTTCAAAAATAGAGGACTGTGAAATACCATCTAAAAATTAGAAAATCATCTAAGTGTCTCCAATAGGATGCCTCAACAGCCTTATTCTATTAAATAGTTGGCACTTACCATGTGAACATGTCTTTGTATGCTTTTCAAGGTCAGCAGATTTGAAAGATAATGCCAGACATGATCCCATTGGTATACTTCAATTTCAATCTTGGCTTTTTCCACTGTCAGTCTGGGCAATCTTCACTGTCAGGCTTCTAATTCTTCCCTTTCAGTCTTTAGATTAAGTCAGCTCCCTAATGGCATAAAAGGTTTATTCAAAATTACTACAAGTGTGTGAATCATTTCTGTAGCCCTCTCCCACCCCCCATTTCATAAGAAATTTCTGTCACTAGCTTACTGTGTAGCATCTTGTGTTATGTTCTATCAAGTGTGAAGATGAGTCATATTGAGCAGAACAAACCTCTAATGTGTGACATTGAACCATAGTCATGATAGAGGATAGTTATGCTAGAGCATCCCTTTCTGAGTATTTACATTTTAAGTAATGTGTAAACTAAATACTAGTTTATAAAATGTATGCCATATGATGTATTTGTGTACAATTCATGCCAGCAACAGTCCAGACATTTATACTTACCAGCTGATGTCCTCTTTAAAAACCAGGTGGCAAAGACTCGCTACAGGACCCAATGGCCAGAGCATCACCTATATTAATAAATGAAACACATTTTTAGCATTTGATGAACAATCCTAACATGTTTGCACAATTCTCTACTTGTCATTTCCCTACAGTTCACATCTATTGTTAATACTCCAGTCTAACTTCTATTCTTTACCGTCTAAAGTTGTGGTTGATGATGTCTGCTCTGACATTGAGGCCCTCGTCCCGGAATTGCCCCTCTAGAACAGGATCATCCTCCTCATCTCTGAGGAGGTTTCTGTCCGGCCGGATGGCCTGCAGCATCCCAGCCCGCTGTGCAATATTATGCAGGACGCTACAGGCTACAACGATCTTAGCCACCTTCTTTGGGTTGTACTGGAGGGCTCCTCCCGACCTGTCCAGGCACCTGAACCTCATCTTCAGGAGGCCGAACATCCGTTCAACCACCGCCCTGGTTCTCTTATGAGCCCTATTGTAGCGCTCCTCAGACACATCAGTCGGGCTACGCAAGGGGGTAATGAGCCAAGGCCGGCTAATGTACCCAGAATCACCTATAAATTATGAACAGAACATAATTCCAACAGAATCCTCAAAATAGTATTTGTAGTACAATAAAAATTTTGGTACACGATAATCCATTAACAAATGTTTATTTTAACTATCTAGTTCAATATTATTCTCTATCTTCCCATTTCAGCTAAGACATGCTACATATGCGTATTTCTCCTAAATCAAGCCCTGTGTAAAATGCTAACTACATGGTTACATTACATTCTCTGAGCATTTAAGGTAAGACATGCTACATATCTGCATTGAACTAAAAGACATTTGCGGAAAGAGACAATGACATGGTTAAATTGCATTAGCTAATATCTTCCCATTTCAGCTAAGACATGCTACACATGCGTATTTCTCCTAAATCAAGCCTTGTGTAAAATGCTAACTACATGGTTACATTACATTCTCTATCTGAGCATTTAAGGTAAGACATGCTACATATCTGCATTGAACTAAAAGACATTTGCGGAAAGAGACAATGACATGGTTAAATTGCATTAGCTAATATCTTCCCATTTCAGCTAAGACATGCTACATATGCGTATTTCTCCTAAATCAAGCCTTGTGTAAAATGCTAACTACATGCTTACATTACATTCTCTATCTGAGCATTTAAGGTAAGACATGCTACATATCTGCATTGAACTAAAAGACATTTGCGGAAAGAGACAATGACATGGTTAAATTGCATTAGCTAATATCTTCCCATTTCAGCTAAGACATGCTACATATGCGTATTTCTCCTAAATCAAGCCTTGTGTAAAATGCTAACTACATGCTTACATTACATTTTCTATCTGAGCATTTAAGGTAAGACATGCTACATATCTGCATTGAACTAAAAGACATTTGCGGAAAGAGACAATGACATGGTTAAATTGCATTAGCTAATATCTTCCCATTTCAGCTAAGACATGCTACATATGCGTATTTCTCTTAAATCAAGCCTTGTGTAAAATGATAACTACATGGTTACATTACATTCTCTATCTGAGCATTTAAGGTAAGTCATCCTACATATCTGCATTGAACTAAAAGACATTTGCGGAAAGAGACAATGACATGGTTAAATTGCATTAGCTAATATCTTCCCATTTCAGCTAAGACATGCTACATATGCGTATTTCTCCTAAATCAAGCCTTGTGTAAAATGATAACTACATGGTTACATTACATTCTCTGAGCATTTAAGGTAAGACATGCTACATATCTGCATTGAACTAAAAGTAGACATTAGCGGGGGGAAAATATATGGTTAAATTGCATCCTATAGCTGAACATTACGCTAACATTTTTAAACTACAGTGGCAATTGTCACAATAATTAACCATGTTGTGCACAAATACTCACCAACGAGATAACCAGGGGGCATTTGTCTTTCCTCAAACTGTCTCCACAGGGACGACAGAGAGAGGATGCGGGCATCATGACAAGCCCCTCCAAAATTCGCACACACATGCATAATCCTCATCTGTGCGTCACAAACATACTGCACGTTAAGGCTATGAAAATGTTTGCGATTTCTGAAGGGCGAGTCATCAATTGGAGCACGCAGCGCAATGTGGGTACAATCTATGGCTCCCAAGACATTGGGCATTTGAGCAATATCAAAGAATTCCCACTTCAGGCGCCTCCAATCACCATCATTCTGTGGGAATCCTATGTATTGCTTACTGATACGTACCATGGCGTCCAGAAAGTTATCAAACACCACAGAGAATGTACCTTGAGCCAGGCCATGCATGTACAGTTGTCCGGATTGAAAACTCCCGGAGGCCAGGACGTATAGACAGCTTAGCATCCTACTCATGGCGGGAACAGCAGTCCTTATTCTTATACGTGGCTCCAAATGAGGTTTAAGAAGATCGTAAAGGCCAATGAGCTGTTCGCGATCGAGCCGATACTTATCAAAAACCTCAAAGTCACTCATGTTTTCCAAGGTGGGTCTCACCCTGTAGACACGAGGACCTCGAACCAGATGACCCCTTCGTCTCAGTCTGAGCCGCCGAGGCTGCCTGATTCAACCAACAGCTAGTTTGCCAATAGCAGCACCAGCAGCGTCTACCATGTCATCGTCATCCATCTTTCAAAACAGCGTAACAAGGTAAGCACTTGATCTGATGTGGATCACAAGTGATGCATTGGCCATGTTGTTTGGGGGATTTATAGTACAATTAGTCCAATGGTATTGAGTTTGTAATGATTGCTAATTGTATTCACTTGTTTGTATGTGAGCGGCGCGAATGCTTTCACAGTGGGCGTTTATTTGTTGTTTGCTGAAATGTTAGTTTCAAACAATGATTCTCAATGTGAAAGTGTCAAATATCACACATACAGTGCATGTTTGTAATGTTTGTTCATATGCGTAATCAATATTTCTTAAACGCGATCTTATAGTAACAAGCACACGTCCAGGCTAACATGAATGAAAGTGCATAGTTGGGTATAATGTGCATTGAATGTGATCGATCAATGTTGCTGCAATATTGTTTGTAAACGATAAAGTAACAGCTGCCATCTGTAATATTGTATACATAAGTGATTGCCGAGCTGTCAATATTGTATGCGTCCCTTTAAAATTGCACTAATGCTGAATAACTTCCGGCTGTCATCTGTAGTATTGTATATATAAGTGATTTCCGAGCTGTCAATATTGTACGCGTCCCTTTAAAATCGCAATAATAATTCCGAACTTCCCGTCTGCCATCTGTAGTATTGTATATATAAGTGATTTCCGAGCTGTCAATATTGTATGCGTCCCTTTCAAATCGCATTAATACTGAATAACTTCCGGCTGCCATCTGTAGTATTGTATATATAAGTGATTGCCGAGATGTCAATATTGTATGCGTCCCTTTAAAATCGCAATAATAATTCCGAACTTCCCGTCTGCCATCTGTAGTATTGTATATATAAGTGATTGCCGAGATGTCAATATTGTATGCGTCCCTTTAAAATCGCAATAATAATTCCGAATTTCCCGTCTGCCATCTGTAGTATTGTATATATAAGTGATTTCCGAGCTGTCAATATTGTATGCGTCCCTTTCAAATCGCATTAATACTGAATAACTTCCGGCTGCCATCTGTAGTATTGTATATATAAGTGATTGCCGAGATGTCAATATTGTATGCGTCCCTTTAAAATCGCAATAATAATTCCGAACTTCCCGTCTGCCATCTGTAGTATTGTATATATAAGTGATTGCCGAGATGTCAATATTGTATGCGTCCCTTTAAAATTGCACTAATGCTGAATAACTTCCGGCTGTCATCTGTAGTATTGTATATATAAGTGATTTCCGAGCTGTCAATATTGTACACGTCCCTTTAAAATCGCAATAATAATTCCGAACTTCCCGTCTGCCATCTGTAGTATTGTATATATAAGTGATTTCCGAGCTGTCAATATTGTATGCGTCCCTTTCAAATCGCATTAATACTGAATAACTTCCGGCTGCCATCTGTAGTATTGTATATATAAGTGATTGCCGAGATGTCAATATTGTATGCGTCCCTTTAAAATCGCAATAATAATTCCGAACTTCCCGTCTGCCATCTGTAGTATTGTATATATAAGTGATTGCCGAGATGTCAATATTGAATGCGTCCCTTTAAAATCGCAATAATAATTCCGAATTTCCCGTCTGCCATCTGTAGTATTGTATATATAAGTGATTTCCGAGCTGTCAATATTGTATGCGTCCCTTTCAAATCGCATTAATACTGAATAACTTCCGGTTGCCATCTGTAGTATTGTATATATAAGTGATTGCCGAGATGTCAATATTGTATGCGTCCCTTTCAAATGGCACTAATACTGAAGAACTTCCGGCTGTCATCTGTAGTATTGTATATATAAGTGATTGCCGAGCTGTAAATATTGTATGCGTCCCTTTCAAATGGCACTAATACTGAATAACTTCCGGCTGTCATCTGTAGTATTGTGTATATATAAGTGATTGCCGAGATGTCAATATTGTATGCGTCCCATTCAAATGGCACTAATACTGAAGAACTTCCGGCTGTCATCTGTAGTATTATATATATATATATAAGTGATTTGCGATCTGACAATATTTATTAATTGTCCCATTGAAATCGCCTTAATAATGCTGTTCCAAACAGTTGTTTACGTATATGTTGTATTGTAGTATTGAGTGTTAAAGTTCTGAAAGGGGCGGTACAGTGGTGAATCTGTGATGTGTATGGTTGAATCTTCTAATGACGTTATGATATTATTACCCTGCCTATGTAGTTCATAAATCCTCATTGTGTTGTTGTATTTGACTACATTGTTATTGTGTGCTGAATAAAATCTAAATGTGTGCTTTGTGGTTGCGTGATGGGTGATGCGTGTTATGTACATGTACGTATATATTGTGATTGTGTCCCACATATGCTGACTTCTATATAGCGGTCTGGCATTGTTGTTCCTTCCCATAAAGTGACATCTGTAATCTGGTGTACTGATGTTCTTGTTGTACGTAATTCCTAATGGTTTCTGGTGATGGAATCATGATGTTAAAAGTACATTAAAATCCATATGTTGTGTTTTGTGATTCCTCTAGAGAATGTAATGTGTTTGTCCCCCATCATTTGAATGCACATGTATGAGTGAATGTTAAAAGTAATGTATGTGCATCCATGAGTGATCATGTGTTAAGCCTATGTAGATATGCTGTTGCTGCAAGCATATGAGTTGAATAACTGAAATGCAATAATAAAGGTAAATGAGAATTGTTTCCCATTGTGTAGTGTTTGTGAATCCTGAAAAGTTGACATTATTTTTGTGTCCGTTTAAATGTAATATTTTTAAACCTAAAATGTTGTTACTAGTGATGTTGAATTGTAGTTGATGTAATATAAAAGTCAGAAAGAATGTAATGGTGTTGTGAATATTCAAACAGTAAAATCCATAAATCCACCATAGGGAAATAGTAATTTCTTGATCTATTTATCATAGCTGTGTCTAACGCATGAAATCATGTCTTTTCTAGCGCTGGTATTTGGAGTTTTTCTGTCTACGCTATTTGCGTGCGTTAGGGAAATGAGGGTTTCGCGTGCACGAGCACGTCTTCCCGATAGAAGTCAATGGAGGCTATGAAAATTGGTCATTTTTTTTTTCTAAGACTGGTTTTCCTCGTAAAGTGAGTGACGTCATGAGCTTGTGTGAAAAATTAACTAAATTGTGTTCTTTTTGTAATAAATAAATATTTTGTGTATGTCATGTGGTGTATATTGTTTGTATGCATCGATGAGTGTATGTTTGTGATAATGTTATTAGTTAGATGTAGGTATTTGAGGGTCTTTTCCCGTGTGTCAATGTAAGTCAATGGGAAAATGGATTTGTGTTGTTTTTTTTCAAACACCCGAGATCTCGCAACTTTAATCCTTTGTATTTTGCTGAAAAATTATTAAATATGAAAAATAAACATAGTGTAGTGTTTGTATGACTCTAAGTGTAGTTTGTGTAATATTTTTTATTTGATTCGTGGATGTTTTTTTTGTCAGTATATGTTTACTACTGGGTCAGAGGTGGCGGTAGAAATGTGAGCGTTAGGTTTTTTTTGAGTGTCGGTAACTGAACTCTAAATACCGGAGTACGTAAGAAACCCACGTTAGGAGCCTCTAACGCTGGTTTTAACGGCTAACGCCGAACTCCAAATCTAGGCCTTAGTTTTACTTTGTGGAAAGTAGATTTTACTGCAGCAAACGTTAACTAGCAAAGTAGTAACATGAGAGGCAAACATGCACTTCAAGGGTTAATGCAGCAAACAGAGGTGTTTGTTTCTTAACAGCAAAAGGTATTCTTATGAGCAGACAGTTTATGAAGCAGCAAACAGTTAATGAAGCAGCAGACAGCTTATGTAGCAGCAGTAAGAAGTTGTTAAAGTTCAGAGCTGACACATATACTTGCGTTTAAGTTGTTTAAAGGAAGCAAAGCTGTGAATACAGCTGGTCCAGTGATGGCTGTTAGTAACAGAGTAGCAGAGAGGAGCTTGCAGGTCCGTTGTAGATAGCTGAAAGGTATCCAGATATGATACATGTCAGCTGGTGGTTGAACTGCAGTTGGTAATAGAATCTCCAAAGAGAAATCCAGAAGCTTGAAATAACTTTAGACAAGGAACATCTAAAACTTAGAGATTGCAACAAAATATTCAAGCAGTAAAAGGAAGCAGGAAGTGACCTTAAAAAGGCTATACAAGGAAAAGGAGGAGCAATGCTTAAGGTGGTATGTAGAGTTCTTACAGGTAATGCTTAAGATGGTAGTTAGAGTTCTTACACCTGATCATACTCAGACTGCTATTATTTTGTGAGAGAATGTTATTTACAGATCACTAAATAATAACAGCTCTGTTTATGAGCCAAGCAACTACAGCACTGGTACCAACATGTGCCAGTGTTATAGTTCACCAACCTTAAATGTCAACTTTCTCTACTGTCCTGGTCTCCTAGATAGATATATATATATATAAAACCACGTATGACTTCCAATTGCTGGCCACCCTCTACACACTCCCAAACCAAGCACCTAACCACCTTACACAGAAAATAAATTTAGTTTTATAAACATTGTTTTATGCTCCCCAACCAAGTCAACCAAGAATCATTCAGTTGGGATAAAATTAAGGATAAAACATTTGCTGCCCCTCCCAAAATTATTAAGACAAGGCACAAGTCTAGTTACAGTAGGCAAATTACACACATGAATTACAATGATTTTCCGATCCATTCTAGATTTCTCACTGCAATGTAATTCATATTGCTGGCCTCCCATAGCATTAAACCCTAAAATTAATTCATTGAATGCAATGCCAGTACATTAATCCATATCTATCCATATTTTAACTCTACACCCCTCGACTCCTCATCACAATTTAAACTTGAGATTCCCCCATTAATATTATCCCTTTTGCACCACCACTGTATTAACCCTACAACCCCTGGAGCCACCAATGCCAAAACCTTAACTTCAAACACTTTAAAATACATTAACTCTGTGCATTAACCTAATACCCCCAGACTTCTCAAATGCAATTAAATCTTTCAGTATTATGCTTTTAACCATGTGCTGAAATAGATTTTGGGCTTTTACAACCATTTCATTTAGACACCACTTGCAGCAATATGTCATAAATTACTAACACAAATAATATTTTGTTTCTTTAAAGAATATGCAGTATCAAAAAATACATTTAGTCTTCAGAAACAACCAAACTGCACCATCCAGACTGCAAAAATGTTATTTTGTTTCTTCTTTTGTCAATTTTTTTAAAGTACATCTAATAAATATATATTATATTATATAATAGTGTATTAGTGTCCAACAAAAAACGTTATAGTTCCTATTTAGCATAATTTCCCTTTCATCATAATCCCCATGTCAGCTGTATAGAATCAGTCTAGGATTAGGCCCAATTGCTAGAGTGATAATTGATTCATACGCTAGCACACTGAAAAAACCCCAGGATGTGACCCACTCAGGAGAGAAAAGTTAGTATGTTGAAATAAGGAAAGACTGAGTACTCACAAATAATGCAGGACCACGGAAAAACTGAATACTTGATGAGAAGTTGAAAGAGACAATGGACTGTAGCTTTAAAGCTGGCAAAGGATTGTCAGTGAGAATGGTCAGGCAGAGCAGAGGTCTGTAACACTTTATAGCAGGCAGAGGATAATCCGTTATATTGGTCAGGCAAAGCAGAGGTTAAAGTCACTTTTAGGCAGGCAAAGGATATTCCAATAGAGTGCTTAGGCAAAGCAGAGGTCTGTAACACAATGGACTCGGAATAGAAAGCAACTCACAAAAGAAGCACAAAGTCAGGAAGACGATCCGACAAACTGGAAGCAAGGAAAAGTCCCCCCCGGGGATTTAAAGGCCGGTGACGTCATTGAGGTGTGCAAAAGAGAAACAGCGTCACATTACTAGGCAACGTGATGTGGCAGAGGAGGAACACAGTTCCTGGAGCCGCGGCTACACAGCAATGATCAGAATCATGACACACCAAAGTGTAGGATTCTGTACCTTTGTTTTCTAATACAAATGAGTAATTTAAAATAAGAAGGTAAAGAATCAATTTTGTCACTTTGCAACCTACACTTTATGCAAAAAGGGTTGATAGCTGGTTATAAGAATATGTGCATCGATTCTGCCCAAACTTTTTTAATGTAGAAAAAATATGTATAATATTTCCACTAATAATTCATCTTATATTGATCTATTAATAACATTTAAACTATTTGTACACTGATCCACTTCTGGGATTTATAGGTTTACCTAAATGTATGTACACATAGAGAAGCAATGATCTATGATCCCTGACATTAAAGGGATATGTAACCCATTTTTTTTCTTTCATGATTCACACAGAGCATTTAATTTTAAGCAACTTTCTAAATGATTCCTACTATTAAAAATGTGTCTTTGTTCTGATGGTATCTTTATTTGAAAAAGCAGGAATGTAAGCTTAGGAGCCAGCCCATTTTTGGTTCAACACCTTGGGTTTTGCTTGCTGATTGGTGGCTACATTTAGGCCCATCAGGCCCTTAAAAACACCAGACCCATAAAAACTAATAAAGCTCTTAAATAGAAGAAATACAAAGTGCAATGTAATTTGTAAAAGATACACATAAATATACAACGTATGACACTAATTTCTTAAAATTACAAGTAACTGTCAAAGCATTTGTGAAATCACTATCCTAAATACATTGCTGTATACAGAATATGTATGCATTACAATACAGAAATGCAGGGAATGTCCCTTGGAGAAGTAAAGCAAAATCTGCCTTGTGAGGTATCTCACAGTGCTGGAGGATCATTTTATATAATCTCACCTGAGCAGAGAGCTTACTATCATAAGGTCCTCAGCGAGCACTATAATTTCCCAGGGGTCGAGTGGGAATGCATGAGAATGGAGTTCCTGAACTAAGTATCCTCTCGACAGAGAACAGAAATGCTTCAGTAAACACAGCTGATGCTGGTGGGATGAGCTGGAGAACAGTCTGGTTAGAGGGAAAGTGAGATCCCCTAGTAATAGGCAGTAACACTTCCTACAATACACTAACTGCAAGTCTGCCATCGTTCCTGCTGTATGATCTCCCTGCACTGTGTGGAACACATGGTGCTTACATTTCTGTGTGACTTACTCTGGGTTTATTTAGCTCCCCTCAGCAGAAATAGGACTATTGCACCTTATGTGGGTGAGACTCTCTGACAGAGGATGATTCTCAGGCCCAAAGGCAACCATTCAACTCTTCATTGGTTTTAATTTGCTTTCATTAACCAAAGTGTATAGATTATATACATATAAATACAGTGTATGTGTGTGTATAAAACAATATTAATTGTGAGGGGGGTGGAAATCTTGGTGAGTTCCCACACTTTTTCCTGTAGGACTTGACCCCTGTAATTTCCGCACTATATGCTAAAGAAGCAAGTTTTCATAATGTCTAATTCATTTTAAAGCAGTTTCTCACAGACAGTTTATACTGAAAACTGCTTGTTATGAATCTTATAAAACCAAACTTTTTCTGTATCAGAAAAATAAGCATCTAACAAAGAGAATCTATATATCAAGGTGAAGAAATGTGCTCTGAGGCATGAACACTTATATACAATAAAAGAACATACATATTACTGTCTCTTCTTGTTTCTTTAGTTTGGAATTATTAGTAGAAAAGATTGAAATTTCCTTAAGGTAAAAAAATAATCAAATGCTATATATATGTATTACACTTTTTTTTTACTTTCCTCTATTTGATATTATTATATGAAGTATCATTTTATAGAAAGTATTCTGAATTTTCAACAACCAAAAAACCACTAAATCAACTATCCTCATGAGTTTTGTTGCAATTTTCATGTCTTACTTTTTCCTCTTGACTATACTTTTATTGAACAAAATAATTCAATGTATTATTTTGGTGACTCAGCTGCTCTTTATTTTCTAAATTGTTTTGCCATAGGGAAATGCCTATTGAAACATAGCAGGTGCATCTAAATTACTAGCATGTTCGAGCATATATTGGGATAACCTTATTGCTCTGTGCAAGCTACAAGTTCAAAATCATATCTAACCCTCAGGCAGCCAGATCAGCTTAAGCGCCAACTCTCAAAGGAAATAATCTTTTTTATATATAAATGTAGAAAACTGGAGTGAAAGAAGAAAATCATTTGAAAACACGTCAGTTTTAGAAAAGATTCCATTAACTCTGGCAACATAACAATTGTTTACTGCTGCTAAATATTTCGTTCTCTTTGTTGGAGAATGCGGAAATGCTTTTAAAGGGAATGGATTTTGGAGTGAAGGATTTTATTACGTTTTCAAATCATTTTTATTAAATAAATAGTACTTTAACATTTGTACAGATTATTATTATTATTCATTTGTTATTTTTTGCTTGTCTTATGTTCTATACTTAAACCAACTTAAAAGAACAGTGCAAATCAAATTAAAAGGTACGAAGAAAACTGTAATTTAGTACCACTATTTAAAAGGACAGTGAACATTTTCAGACTGCACTATACAATTCTTAATTATGCATAAAAAACAACTTTGAAAAATGATTTTATTGTTAATTTTGCACCGTTTTCCTGTATTAAGTCTGAAAATAGTGGATTTTCGTGTCCTGAAAAATGAAACAGCAAATGGAATAGCGTTCCCTTATTTGCAATTTGTTGTTTAATCTTTTCTGCTGATACCAAACAATAGTGAAGTTGTTAACACAATGCCAGTGTCAAATCCTGACATCTCCAGACTCAAGTCCATATTGGCTCCTCTAAATAAGGAATGTGAATGGTGGAGTTTGGCCCCTAAAAAACAAATGCAGCAAACAATGTTTTAATATAGTTCAGGTTTCTGCTGATATGTTAATCTATTGAATAGATTAACATATCAGCAGAAACCTATTGGACAAAAGTAAAAGAAAAAACCTGTAATTTCATGGGGCTAGATTACAAGTGAGCGCAGGAGGCGATAAGCAATATCACACTCACGCTAACTTGCACAAGTGTAAAGTGATACACATACATGCAGTTTCTGATAAAAATTATTCATGCAAATTTAAAAAATTATAAGGGTTAAAAGGTATATGGAATATGACAAAGTGTTTGACTGGAAAAGGCTATAATGAATATATATATATGTATACAGTATATATATATATATATATATATATACACATGTCTAAATATGTGAATGCGTATATATATATGTATATACATGTGTATTTATGTGTTTATATATGTATATAAGTATATACACACATAAAAGCACATATATACACATGTATATACATATCTGTACATATATATACACCAAAATAACAAGAGTATTGCATTGAGCAATGATACTTTTTAATAGACTAAATATGCATTTATAAGTAGACAAGCTTTTGGAAGCATTTCGTCCTTTCTCAAGTCTGAAGCAATGGAATATACAGATTATATCTTGAATGGCAAAAGTGTGGACATAGGCTTACCTGTGTACCTTTGTATAAAGACTGATGTGGAATATACAATGTAATCGACTATATGAACGTATATTACAAAAAAAATTGATAATGTATTAATAACCCAGAGTCCGCATTTAGTCCAGAATTTAACTAGTTAAACTGCATTATAATTTTCATTTATTTATTTTTTTTCCCATGGTGTTTTTGAAGTTTTGGATGGAGTGGTCAGGTTGGGTGAAATGGTGACCAATGGGTACAGTATTTTGTTTCATAGTAACTTTTGCTTTAGTGTCTGTGTAAGTCCATCCGAAGGTGTATTTTTTGGCTTGTTTCTCCAATATAACATCCCACTTCAATGCAATGTATCATGTATACCACTACATGAATATGCCTATAATAAGAATATATTCATGTATATCATGGTATACATTGCACTGCATGTGAAGTAATGAGTTTTTTTAGACATGTGTGTACACAAAGTGATAACATAATAATACCTGATATTACCTGCAAGCTAAACCCATTTTAACAAGATGTGGTTTAAAAGCACAAGACAAGCAAATTCCTTTAAACAAAAAACCTAAAAATGCAATTTCTCATACATTTTATACCCTGGAGCTGGTATAATAAGCCATTGGGAAAGCCATATCTGAAGTCCTGAAGTTAGCGTGCATTGGGTTTCGCTCATGCTCTAACTTTTTATTGCATACTTGTAATCAGTGCACAAACCTGCCAGCTTTTAAATTTAACTTTCAGCGGTGTTAGTGCCCAAGCAAAAAAAAATATATTTAGTGTGCCACTTGTAATCTGGTCCATGGTGTTTACTATTGCTTTAATGGGAGAGTCTAATGCAAAATGACATGCTCTACAGTAGTTCTTTATATTGGAAATTTGGCATTACTGACTATAGATAATTGTGTGTTGAATCCCC